>NC_092349.1:53747231-54347231 GCF_963676685.1 Mytilus edulis | reverse complement strand
TTTCATGCACAAGTTAATATTGACGAAAAGTTCCGGCTTCGCTAGTACATGTAGTACAGGAATAACTTTCAGTTATAACATGAATAGCAGGACAAATTGCAAGGTAAAACATTCCGTGGACTTGTATTAAGTCTTTTAATATAATTGGTGAATGCACCTTACTGAAGAGACTACTTTAAAAGATCTATTTCGAAGTCCTTCCGCAACATAAATTAAAATTCGCATTGATTTTACATTTAGAGGATTGTCTTGGTGTTTCCAATTTGTCTTTGCAAAAGTTGAACGAAGTTCATGTAATGCGATTAAATTTCCCTTTTCACGATTCTTTAAAATAAATCGATATAAGCTATAAACGATCAATAAAAATTGCAAAATTTAACCTGTGTCGAATCTATGTCCCGGTCGGAGTCTATACATGTAGCAACATGCACTATTCTTTTTTTTTTCGGCAGCCATCAACATCTTTTTCCAAATTTCACCAAACGATTTGTCTTAATTATATCATGAACATTTAATTGAAACTTTAGGACATGTAACGTCGGAAATTAGCGTTTTTCGGATTTTTCGACGTTTTTCGACGTTTGGACAAAATGGCTACCGTTTTGTAATGTGTTGAAAAAATGTATTCCTTAAAGACCCAAATATGTAGTTTATAAGAAAAGAATTTTGGCATTTTGTACTCCTCGTGTATTTAACTTTTGTTTTGATCAATTATAAATAACTTATTGAAATATCAGTTAAAAAATACGCGTTAACTGCTTTGAAAAATGAAATATCAACTTGGACAAAATGGCTACCGCTTGAAAAACGACTGTGTAGAGAAGATTTTATAAAAATTTGCAATATTTGAACTCACGAACAATGAGGTAAATATTTGTACTTTTGGTAGATGTTGTTATTGTCTTACTCTTTTTATTCGTTTTTCGCTATATCTACTTATAAAATTCACTTTCAGTCGTTAAGTTAACGAAAAACGTCGTTGGACATTTTTATTATTCAAGCTTAATATGCGACCACCGAGTCAAATGAAATTTGGCAAAATAACGGCGTTAACGCCACAAAGAACCGACACATACCGTTGTTCCTGGAAGATCAGAGAATAAGAAATATGATCACTATACATAAGAGTCAAAACAGTTTTTCATAAATGTAACGTTGGACATCCGTTTTTTTCACATAACTTTGTTATTTTAATCCTCAAATATACTAGATATTACTTAGTATTTAAAACATCTATTGAATTTGTACATGTTTTATAGTGGTTCGTGTTTGCTAACATTTTTATTTTGTTTTGCGGTGGAAATTTCGAAGATTGTGTTACAAATCCTAGGGGTTGTAGGAACAGCGTGCGTAACGTTTAAACACAATTTGGATTTCCATGCATAATATTTACAAAACTTGAAAATTTTGGACAACCTGTAGCGGGAACAAAAAGTCCGCTGACCTATACTTTTTATCATACTTTTGAAAACAGCATGATAAAAACTTCATTTGGACAAATTATTGAAAATTCAATCAATTTTAATTAGGACGCCCCAGCCCCTTAAAAAGTCTTCTGAAAATTGAGGTCAATGTCAAATTGACGTCATATATATAGACCTCTGCTTGTCTTTTGCTCCATTTCTTACCATGCAAGAAAAATATGAAGAAGGATATAAGCAAATAAAATATGTGGCATATTTAATGAAATTTGTTCAAACTAATATGAACACGTATTAGAGTTATTGTCTTTGGAATGTTTACAAACATAGAATGATTAATGGGTTAATGACTCAAAAAGGTACATAACAAAGGTAAAATGTACATCTGAAAATATTCAATATATATATATACTGCCCTTCAAAACTTATGGCACTATGTTTGTTTATTCTGTCTCAGCTTTATACTCATAGGAAAGTTGCATTTTCTCAGTTATCATTAAACAAAACAATTCTATAGATAGCACCAAAACAAAGAAAAAGAGACGACAGTGGTTTAAATGCTATTCGACTTAAATGTCGAAGAGGAACTAGCGCTCCAAATACTGGTGGTACTATAACAGCGAGAGAAGGTCCCTGGGGTCGATGGACAAAAGCTCTGAATTGTCGATCTGGTAAACGTTTGGTTAGTTTTCGTCTACAAGTTCAACCAAAACAGGTATACAGTATTTTGTGAAAAGCTGTACATTTTTTTTAATCAAATTCATTTGTTTTTTACACTTAGTTTTGCTACCAGCATCGTAACATATTTTGCAAAGGTCCTGGTTAAACACAAAGTTACGTCAATTATGCATCTTTTATATTACCGGATGGTTCATTTACTTAATATTTAGTCCAGTAAGAGTAATCATAGTTATCAAATCCATTTTCGTGGATTGAGGAAATCTTTAACATGTTTAATATTCATAATACTGATAATATATTGATATTTTTTGTTCTCGTAAAAGATATATCATGATTTTTTTCATTCAATTATAAATATATCTGTTTAAACATTTTAAGCATAGGCATGGGTTCACACATACAATTAACCCAAGGGTGATTGGGGAATAGAAATATTGTCACTTGGTCTTCTTCCGACCGGCAGTAAAACGCTTGCCGAAGTGAGGCGTCCTTATGGTTGTGCGGGATGTATCAAGTTCGCAGTCACGTCCGGTCAGATTGGGGACGTTATATCCGATGCCTCGTGTAAATAGAGTGCCAGGCTCTTTGCACGTTAAGAATCCTTGCAATAACTCTTTGAGGGGTTTGTTGGTGGCCTGCTGCAAGGCAAAATTCCCGTCCAATATACCCTCATTTTCCAGTTGCAGTCCAAATTTCCCCGACCATCATCCCAGATTGCCTCTATTATTTTAAGACCTACCTATAGTACTTATTGGGAACTTGTTCTCGTCCTTAATATGCATTAAATATTTGCCACTGGATGTTAAGCAAGCAACAATCAATCAATCAATCAATCACACATGCAACTTAATCGGTAACCCGCATACAACTAAATCGGTAACCCACATACCATTTTATAGGTAACTTGAATATTTGACTTGATTATATATTCGTAGTACATACAGGCTATTGTTACGTGTATAAATCTATCAAATTAATGGATACAATAATAGTATAAATGATAAGTCGTTTCTTATAAAGGTAATACAGCATTAATTTTAAATGAGATTAAGAACCGATAGAAAATATTACTCACCGAGCCTTTTTCCCTGTTACATACCTGCAGTTAGAACAAATAGACCCCATAGGTTGATCCATACACTGTGGATTTTTATTCGTTGGTTCTAGTTTGCGAGGATTTCGTGGTAATCGGGAACATTGAATTTTAATGTCCAAATAGATTCATATCTTACAGTATCTGTCAACTCTCGACAGTTATGTTTTACATAGAATTTACAGTGGTTTATTTGATTTTAGGGTACTGGAGATGATACATCTGCAAACTCTGTACGTTTTAAGTGCAGAAAAATCAATGGTGGGAAGAAAGGTGACTTAGGTAAATCTGGAATTAGAGGGAAGTTTGGAGCTTGGAGTAAAACATGTCCTGAAAGATCTGCTATATGTGGTATGCAAGTTAGAATGGCACCACGTCAAGGAGTAGGCGATGATACGGCATTGAATGACGTACGGTTCTATTGCTGTAAATAATACAAACTTATAAAAAAGAAGATGTGGTATGATGAGGATTTGGTTTGTTTGTTTATCTGTTTATTTACAAGCATCACCACGTGTTTATACAATGAGGATTTCCAAAATTCCTTCATGTGATTAAATGATATCCATGATATACTTGGTTTTACTTTTCATGTGTACAATAAACACATATGCCTCTGTATTTATTTTCGTGACGGGTTTTCTTTCACTCCAAGGCATAAATGCGCTAGTGTTTCGGAATTCAATGAAATTGTCAGAACATTAGATCCTTTTTACTAGTCATATGTTTTTATGTATTCTGATTCTCACAGTCATGTTTGTGGTGCTGTTTGGTTGCAGTGATATAAATAAATCATCAATCAATTCAGTAGATGTGGCCTGTGTGAAAAAAATGTGCGAGTTATAAAGAGTTACTATATATTTGCCTTTTACATTGTTGGTTTGATACTTTTTATCATTTACTGCTTCAGTTGATACATAGATATTTGTTTACAAACAGAGAAAGGTGCGTTTGTACTAAGATTCTTGGAGTGTTAATGTGGCTCCCCCTCAATTAATGGATATATAAGACATGTAATAGATTGATGATAACAATAATGATAAAATTCGTGCATTAAATTTCAGATTTTGGACAATGGTTACATATAAAAGGGATACTTTTGCATCTGATACCATCAAACTAGAGATAAATAATACAACAGATACAGTTATGTCTGAATCATATCTTTACTTACATTTAAAATTTGTTTGAAAACATAAGAAATGATTTCAGTTTTGTGAACTTTCCATTTCTATGTAGCAACAGTCCAGCAGCGCCGGTAAAAGGAGTAAATATCTCTTAATTGATACGATATTCCGGGCTTATATTTTCTATCATTGATATAGAGGTTTGTTTCACATAAGGAAGGTATAAAACCGAGAGTTTCAAATTGTGAAGTTGAAGCCAATCCTTCGTCAATCATTGCCGATTATAGAATATCCGTTTCACAGATGTTATCTTTTGTTCCTAATGTCGGAACTAAAACCCCATTCCCTTTTCACGAATGTGAACTACCGAAGAGGACTATAACCGGGTTTGTGGTTGCACGAGCAATACGACGGGTGGCACATGAGGAGCAGGATCAACTTGGATCTACTTGCCTTTCGGAGCACCTCATACCAACCCTAGCTTTTGGTGGGTATCGTGTTTCTAAGTGTTTAGTTTTCTATGTTACGTCTTGTGTACTATTGTGTGTCTGTTTGTTTCTTTTTAGCTATGACGTTGATATTTTCGATCTATGAGTTTGAATGTAGGTCTGATATTTTTCTAACCTTTTTTCTTGTTAAACAGCATGGGTTTAATATCATGTTTCATAGAAGTTGTATTTATTTTGCATATCATGCATAGAAACACAGTATCGGTGAATACAATTATCAATATGCATTTGACATTTTTGGTCTTGAAGCCGAACGTGCAAAGAGACTAAATACAACATTGCACTACTGATATCAGGGACCACTTGCGCTAGTTCACGAAATGATCAAATAATGTACGAAACTTTCCGCTTGTTTTTTTTACGATTGGCATAAAATTCCATTCATCGTATCAAATAGGAAACCAAGAGCATGTAGAGGTGGCGATAGTTTGATGCACAAGATACTGCGGAAGTTCAATATCTATTGTAATTACAAATATCTACGATATGAATTATTTCAGAATTTGACGACGATTGTATTGGCGTTTACGCAAATTACTATCAACATAAATTATCCTCTTAAATAGTTCACCTTGCGACACAATGGTCCAAAGAGGTTGTTGCAAAAGTTAAGCTTTTTGCATTTCAAATTTTCTTTAAAAAAATATGAAAATCAGCCAATTGATATTACTCATCGATGCAGTGCAAGGTACTCATGTCCAAACTAAAGTACTTGCGATAGAACAAAAATTAAACTATGAGGAGAATTTCGTGTTACCGAAGCCGTAATCTGTTTAAAGTCGCCTGTTTAACGCCAACAAAAGACATGACCGAGGACATTTAAAAGATACCTGGAATCAAATAAATTTTATCTTTAACATACACATCAATACTGGAAGTTTATTATATGATTAAACACTGTTATAATACTAGCAAGTCAAATTGAGTTGAACAAGCTTACACATGGTCATCTTAAGACGGGGCCAATACACCAGATCAACCATACACTGTGGATTCATTATTATTGGTTGCATACCAATTTTCGTTGATTTTGTGGGCTACATGTAAACCAAAAAATTTAAAGTTCCACGACCAACAAATTTCTTATAGTATTGTTTGCAGAATTTAGCAAAACCTAGAAATTTAATAACCACGAACATGCAAGTTTTCCATCACCCATGGAGACTGGCACCACAAAGAAATATAAATCATAGGTATCTAAAAACAAATTATGTACATATCTCATTGAATAATGACAAAATACATTGTATTTACATTTCTCACTTCTGAATCACTTTTCTGAATTCATCTTCATGAAACGATCGAAGCCTGATATGTGAAAGCCAACAATTTATAAGAACTGAAAGAGTGGAAGAGGTTTATGACCAAACAATACTTAACGAAAAAGACAAATTCGTGTAAGGTCAACGTTGACTCAGGAAGTTGAAACATTAGTGAGCTGATGACCAATTTTTGTTTTCTGTTTTCATATTTTCACTTGAGTGAAGAGTTTCTCATAGGCACTGTTATACATCTTCTTATTTTAAATTCATGTTGTTAAAGGTATAAAGAGTGGTCTCCCGAAACAGTTGATTGATTTGTTGGTGTTAAACTTCACTTTTAAAACTACAGTGATATTTCGTGGCGATTAGGTTTTATTGGTGGAGATAGTCAAAGTGTGCGGAGAAAGATAGGAAAACTAGCAATACTTGTCAATAAATATTTTTATCGCTATTTTGTGCATTTTTTCTTTGATCCTTTTCTGTGATTATTCTTTATATCGTGCTACTCGCTTGAATTTGAAAATTAAAGCTAGAAACTAAGGAGACACTTGGCGTTACTAATGTAATTAACATGAAATTTACAACGTCGTCATAGGTAAAATAGCGATACACAAAGTATCATTGATCATCTCAACTCGATTGCTTTTTCTTTCTTGCGCCGGCATAAAAATTAAACCTGCAACATGCGGCATTCGAACTCACAGCCTCAGAGCTGATAGACTAGAGATACATTAATTCGGCTGCATAGACTACCCATACACCGATGCCTCTTCCTAACCAAAGATCACGTGTTAATTCCAAAGCGAACATTCAACATCTTTCAAGTACTATTCTAATTCAAAACAAACAATAAAGCGATAACAACTTACAGGATCTAAGGATGAACATGTCTTGTAAGGTCAGAACTATTTAACTTTATTTAAGAAATACAGGATATGATATATAGTTTATAACATTTCACTTGAAGATGTCTTGTTTTCTCTTTTTTGCCATTCAAAAATTCTGAAATATAGAATAAGAATTACCTGAATAAGACCAAAAACGTATGTAATATATCCCAATCATTTTATGATACCTGGTACATTTTTTTGTACATTCGAATAATACAGAATCAAATCTAAGAAAAAGTGTTTTATACATCATTTATTCAATGAAGACTGAAACAAAGTTATTACAAAATGAAATATATCACTATTATGCATGTTATGTAAATAACACATGACAAAACTTACATAATAATATCATAAAAGGACTATAAAAAAGTGCATCGATTTCGAATGTGAATTGAAACAATGGAGATGCAATTTACAATGTGTACTATGTGCATTTACAATTAACAATGGTTACTATTGTTTGTCTGTTTGTCTTTCTCATTTTTACCCATGGCGTTGTCAGTTTATTTTAGATTTTTGAGTTTGACTGTCCCTTTGGTATCTGTTGTCCCTCTTTTACATGATATAAATATACATGTAACTGTAATCTTTAACTGTAGATACGGACATTTTTTAGACATGCATTTTTGATGAGCGATGAAATATCTTTAATTAATATCCTAATTCTGTCAAGTATTATTACTATAACAACATAGAAATACACACTTACTTGCATTGTTTCATGCACTGTTCACGATTTTCTGCAATTCAAAATAGATAAAGACAATGAGAATAACAATATTAACATTGTCCATATCTTAACTTTTAAGACACATGTTGCTTACTTTGAATTTATTACATATTAAAGAAAAACTTAATCTTCTGGACATAATCTGATAAACTGCTATTTGTAAGGCTTAAACACATATTAAGATTTAAATTTTTTAAAGGCTGAAACGTTAATATAGTTAACTATGTTTTTTTTTATCATTATATTTAAATCAGTGCAATTTAGCATGGAAATGGGGAATGTGTCAAAGAGACAACAACCCGACCAAAGAACAGACAACAGCAGAAGGTCACCAATATGTCTTCAATGCAGCGAAAAACTCCCGCACCCGGAGTCGTTTTTCAGCTGTCCCCTTAACAAATATCTATCTGATGTACAGTAGTTGTTGTTTGTTTATGTAATTTAAACGTGTTTCTCGTTTCTCGTTTTTTATATAGATTAGACCGTTGGTTTTCTCGTTTGAATAGTTTTACACTAGTAATTTAGGGGCCCTTTATAGCTTGTTGTTCGGTGTAAGCCAAGGCTCCGTGTTGAAGGCCGTACATTGACCTATAATGGTTTACTTTTTTTAAATTGTTATTTGGATGGAGAGTTGTCTCATTGGCACTCACACCACATCTTCCTATATCTATGTACAGTGATAATGGACGCCATACTAAACTCCGAATTATACACAAGAAAGTAAAATTGAAAATCATACAAGACTAACAAAGAACAGAGGCTCCTGACATTGGACAGGCGCCAAAATGCGGCGAGGTTAAATATGTTTATGAGATCTCAACCCTCCCCCTATACCCCTAGCCAATGTAGAAAAGTAAATGCATAACAATATGCACAGTGAAATTCTGTTCAAGGGAAGTCCCTGTCCGATGTAAGAATTGGTAATAAAATAAGATAAACAAAATGATATTCATACATAAAAAAAAAACACAACTAGCAGTTAGCTGACATGCCAGCTCCAGACCTCAATTTAACTGATTGAAAGATTATATCTTCATCATATGAATATCAGGCACAATCCCTCCCAGTAGGGGTTTAGTATCATACCAACATAAAATATATGTGAGGAACATAACCCATGTCATGCTAACAACTGGTTTTAAATGAATGTGTTTAATTCCGATGCAAAAACCCTATAAGTGAATCAATATCAAAGCCAAAATATGCAATCTTCAATGACCTGACAACAGTATGTAACTATATTCCTTCTAAATAAGTATGTTGAAAGGTTTTGTTAGCTTTTGAGGTGAAAACTGACATTTTTATGCTTTGTAAAGAATATTACCAAAATAATAGGATGTGAGATACTATGTTGAGTTAAATTTACGAATGATGTCCTTGTACCGATGATGAAATTTAGTGAATGTTTTGACTAGTTTATGATATCGAAAACCCTGGTGTAATGATTTTTCAGTAATACATAAACTTATCTCGCTTATATCTAAAACGTTGTTACATACACGATAGAATCTTACAAGTTGAGATATATAAATATCGCAAGATTATGACAAGGGAACGTCATTATCTAAAAATGGATAATAAATGATAGGAAACGAGAAAAATATCTCTATTGTCATATATTTGTGTATTAATCTTTCCGTTTATCATATAGATATCAAGATCGAGGAAAAGGCAGTGGTCATTGTTTGTATTAGTTTTATTAAAAGTAAGTTTAACAGGATAAATGTCTTTACTATACATACTGAAGTCGTCATTATTGAGAGCCAATATATCATCCAAATATCTAAAAGTATATTCCAACTGTTTCAATCATACATTTATTCTTTGTTGTCGTAATGACTATGATGAAAATATCATTAATTTGTCGTATTGTCAAACAAGTTTTGGAAATCACGCCAACGATTAATAATTGAAGTTTTAAACTTTACATAGTTGTACAACACTTACCTCCAGATTGAAGGCATCCCGCCACACAACTTTCAACTTTAATATAAAAATGAGATTTTAAATTATGTACCCTAACATCAATCAATAAATAATTACAAAGACACTTCTGTTATAAAACTGTAACAAGTTGTTTAGTTCCCTTGATTCGTGTCTTGTAAGTGTTATCATGGTTATTGGGAAATGACTTTTTCTTCTCTCAACGTAAGATAACAATACAGATATCAATAAAAGAGCCTATGCCCGAAAGATCTATTAGACTTGCAAAAAACATAGTATGAAAAGAATATATTAGAATCATTAATAAGAATTATCAAATCAAAACAGGAAAGGTTTCATAAAAAATAATCTTCCAATGGTTTATTGTCAAATTATGATAAAAAGTTTACTACGGTGAAAAGAAACCTGTATAATTCTAAATAATTTAATTTTGGATGTAACGCGTCTTCTGATTGGCTGACGTTATTTTGTTATGAGCCCATAGACATAATTTAGTCGTGTGACCGTGACGTCATCAACGTTTTTTCATGGTTTTCTACGGTTTAAAATGGAATTTAGAATTAAATTATAAGAAATGGCTGTACTATTTTTTCTGTCTATTCGAAATAACATAAAAAATGTGGTGCACACTGTTAAATAACCCGCTACGCTCGTTATTCAGTGTGCACCAAAATTTTTATGTTATTTCTTCATAGATTGAAAAAATATTACAGTCATTCCTTAAATGGGTTTGTCATTTTTTTAAGATAAATATTTACGTTAAACGAGCCTTCTTCAAAGGTCAATGATAGTTTATTCAATGGAAAGCAACTGTGAGTCTTTGATATATGCATATCAAAACAAAACACAAAAGGAATCATCGTTAATTTATATAATTTGTTCTTCTTTTGTTGTATTATAGAATAAAAGGAAATAATTAACCAGTCCGGTTCAACTCTCAATTATCAAAAGTGTAAGGTTGTTTCAATTTTCCATCGCATATATTTATTTAAATTTATAATTCTATTTATTTACTGGTAGTATGGATTATATTAGGTGAGAATAGGGGTTTACAGAATAGAGATAAATGAGTGAGAAATACAAAAAAAATAAATAAAGAAATCAGAATAACATGAATAAAATGGTGTCAAAATATAAAGATGAGAGAGTAGTGCTCAAAAATGGTTAACAAAATATAAAGATGAGAGAGTAGTGCTCAAAAATGGTTAACAAAATATAAAGATGAGAGAGTAGTGCTCAAAAATGGTTAACAAAATATAAAAACATTGCACATAAAATTTAAAAAAAACACATGAAAAAAGACAGTGCATCCAGAACCATCCTAACTAAGAAGGATTTGAACATTGCCATAAAGTTATATGGACAATTGACTTACCAAGTAAACAACGATCGTAACATCTTTCTATTTCAGGTCCTACAAAAGCAAAATTTGAATATTGCACCAAGATAAATCAAGGAATTATTATTATTATACAGATATAAGTATCTCAAGTCTTTTGATCTTTAGAGACACTAGCTACGAGAAAAAAAGGAAAATTATTTCGTTTGATTCAATCACTTATAAAGGTTAAAAACTGAAAATACCAATTAGTTTTGTGGAACCAATTTTGTATGATTTTGTCAAAATAAACAAAGAAATGACGTTGATAAATCATTCACTTGCAAGTTAATTATTTGACCTCATTAAATCCGTATGCATTAGACCTATAATTAACCCATTAGCTAGAGATTAGTTACGCCATTCTAAAAGAAAAGAATTTCAACATTAAAATTGAAACAAGGGTTAACCGTTTCGTTGACTAAATCTATCCACACAAATTATTCTTATACAGGTAAAATTTTTAATCACTTCTTTGTAACATATAACTTGAAATCAGACCTTAAAAAGACATACACAATGTTTTCTTATTTGCTTTTATGCCTATATCAGATTATGTGACTATCGGCACTATTCGGAGGGCATATCGATAGTTAATTGGATAGCGTCTAGCATACACCCAAAATTCTGAAATATATTATCGAGTGCATGTTTTCTTAACTAATTCATGTATTTATTTCAGATTAATTGCAATTTGGATTTCTGTTTTAAGTATGTTTTAAATGAAATCTAAGAATTTAAGTCAAATCGGCGAATCTGAATTTCACAGCTAGTGTCCCTTTAATCAAATCCATTGTTTATTGGATGATTATTCAAAAGCATTTCAAAATGAAAATTTTAACAAAACTACCAATTTACCAAACTATGTTTGGGTGCTGACGTTTTCCTTCCTACCATACCTTAAATTTACTTAAGAGAAGAAAGGTCAACGATTTTTTCAGACTTTTTCATCTACCCGTTATTTTATCGCCTTACTTGTTGGACACATTTCTTATTTCACCTATTCTTATTTTCACATGATGTGTTTCCCTTGGTAAGGTTATTGTTACTAAACTCATCATTAATACCAGGATTCATTTTTTATCTTTGCGCAAAGAGCGCATTTCGTATACAAAAGACACATCAGTGACGCTTAAATCTAAAAAAAGGTAAAAAAGTTTTTAAAAAAGTATAAAGTTGAAGAGCATTAAGGACCAAACGTTCCAAATAGTTTTGCCTAAAACACCTAAGGTAATTTATTCCCGAAGTAGAACAGTTTAAGTATTTCAAAATTTAAAGTCATATGAAACGAGTGACTAGTGAATAATAATGTTCATCCAATTCTAGATCCAATGCATGTATATATCATAAACGTAGTCTTCCTTGCACGATATAATCATTTTTTACGCAAATATGTCGTATAATCTTCAATTTTTTTTCTCTCTGTCTGTTATGATTTAACAAATATGGCAGCTCATTAAACTGCCATATTCTGACTCCGAAGTTTACCGATTGTCACAATATAATAAACTACCAACAAAAAAGCATGGATATTGAGCACATGTTTAACATGTGCAATCAGATAATAGTTTATTTCAGTGACAGACCCATGCGTATTGCGATCACCGGACTTTTACGAAAGGGTTCACGTTAAGGTCACTTTGCATACGGAAAATATGTCGGCGAATTGCTTTCTGGAAGCAAGTAATTAAAAAGTAAACTTCTTCTAAATGTGAACAAATCAAAGATTTTTCTTCAGAACAAAGTATATGTACATAAGTTTAATAATGAAAACTATCCATTTTGCTATAAAAAAAGATATGCATCATTTTGTTTTAATTTGAGGTTTCATATGACTTTAAAGTTTAAATTTTCTCATTGTTGATCTTCTGTATGAAATTTATTTCAGTATGTAGACATTATAACAGTTCCATTAATCGAAACTACCATGTCGTTAACTCACCTATTTAAATCATTAAATCAACTTAAATTATAATAAATCACGGTGCTAAAGTATAACAACAATCAACAAGCAAGACTATTTTTAAAAATATAAGAAAGAAAATTTACCTTCATAATCATTACATTTGTAACACTTTATACCTGTAAGTATAAAATAATTAAAGTATCATTATGTTTTTTTAAATTTCTACAATCGTAAGTACTAAATCAAATATTGAAAAAATGTAAAGTCAAGATTGCTTTGAGATTATCCATGAACTTTATTAACTTTCGAAAGCTCCAGTTAAAAGTGTTAAACTATTGGAACTATTTAGTTTTTGGAAATGCTCACAACATGTAGAATAAACTCACGTTACTCAGTATGAAAAAGAAAGGTGTCACTATATTACAATTAAATCAACAATTAATATGTTACCCTCATTCATTTAACGAATACAACCACTGAGAAAGAAAGAAACTACAGAAAGTTGTAGTAATTAAAACACTTTTCAATTAAACTAAGAACGCAAGTATAGCATTTGTTGTCGTAAATAAACGACACTTATTAATTATACTAATTCTACCACTTAAAAAGAACCAGATAATTATTATTGTTAACAAACGACACTTATTAATAAACCTTTTCCCCCATTTTTCAACGACACCATAGATGCTTGTTGTTATAAATAAACGACATTCATCAAATAAAAATGATTACCACTTAAAAGGAATGAAACTATAGTGAACCGTACGAATCTGTTTTGAACGTATACGACTGGGTTCACAATAATAGCAAAATTTCAGATCATTGAGGATAGTAATTCGACCTTTTCACTGTGTGTTTGAGTAGTTTGTCCTCAACGTATTATTTCAGTATGTACTGATAAGACGACTTTACTGACAATTAAAGATCTACGACTCCAAACCACATTGCGAGTGTAAACACCGACGCATCGAATCGATTCACTAAATGATTGTTAAACGTATTTTGTGTCAATTTCAGTCGTTCTAGTGAAAATAGTTTTGGAAGAAAATGGTATGGTATATTCTATCGGATATTATGAAGAAAATATACACTTTTAGTTAAGCACGGTTCATATATCGTTCTGTTTATAAACTATGCTGACCTTTAACAAACAAATATACCTACCAGTAATTATAATGATAATATTATTACTTACATTCTTTATCTACCATCTGTTTTGTAAAAGCAAATACTAAGACTAAAACCAAAAAGATTGCAATATGTTTCATAACCTCACAGCAGCGGGACACCTGAAAATGTTCAAAAGCTTTGCAAAAGTTATAATTTATTCAAAGCAAATTAAAGTATTTATTTATATCTGCTACGGCTGCAACATCTTTACGTATTTGTCTTACTTCCATTGGTTTTGAAACAAACAAATTGAAAGGCATCTTACATTCATATATTTGACCTTGTCAACATTGGTCAATGTGCCAATAACTACAATCCGATTTTTGATATCTGATATTCGAGTCACACTGAACTGATAATTCAAAAAGATTGCAACGTATGTGTGTACTTATCATGTTTATTGTCTACACACAAAGAAAAACATACGGAATTTCTTTGTTTAGAAAATATTTTATTTCATTTTGATAGACAATGCATTTGACATCTTCCAATGACATCAATTTTCAATTTGACAATCATACCTACCCATTAATATATACATTTCCTTTATAAATGGAGAGGTGCTTATTCAATTTTCCACCGTTTTTTAAATAATTTTTGAAGACACGATTTGTCATGGGTGGTTTTTTTTTTTGTTGTGCCATAGGAATGCCAATTTTAACATTGCAATTTCGAATGATATATAAAAACCTCACTTTAAGGACAACTGAAATTCTAGTCCAAACAATTATGACGTCTTAAAAGGCTTTTTTTTCTGTGATGCCTTCCTACATGTACATGATGTACGTCTTGCATGGCTATTTCACTATATTTTTTTTGCCATCCTGAATGGTTATTTTATATATTTTTTTCATATAACACCTACATACGAGTACAAAAATACGCCTTTCGTGATCACAGAAAAACCTTTAGGTATTCAACCCGGAAGACGATAGATTAGGTCAATTTATGTGAATGATTTTCGTTCCAAAATATTCAATCATGAACAATATATTTGTTTCGTCCTCAAGCTGGTTTTGTGCATCCCTAAGGTTCCAGTAACACCCGATTTGATACCAAACATTTATCCATCATTAAAGAAAAACAAAAATAAACAAAAATACAAAACTCTGAGGAAAATTCAGAACGTAAAGTTCCTTATCAAATGGCTAAAGCAATAACTCATTTTCATTCATGACATTCAAAATTCAAAATAATTTAAAAAAAAATAGAAATAAATTGAAATCTATTGATCCAAATGGCTCAGAAAAAGTTGACTTTAAAAGCATTTGACTTCTCTTTTCTTTTTTTAATTCTCTTTTTTTAATGAATAAAGCTCCTGGCCTATCCAACAATAAAAAAAAACTTCGTGCATGTGATATTGATTAAGTGCCATTGTTCATAACATTAACAAAGGGATAAGACAAAAGATTTACAAATTAGTTTAAAATCTATTCAATGTGTCTTCAACTGGAACATAATTTCAATTGTTTATTGTACGTTTTGAAATTCATTTAATAATTTCTATATTGGCCAGTAATCACATGCATGAAATGAGATGTTAAAAGATTTCCGTGTAAATAAAACCATGTAAATAAAAGTTTTAGCATATCATAAATGTTAACCAAGACAAATAGAAGATTAATCAGGAACTGAAAAATCAAGTTAAATCAGATTTCAGAACATATAAATCAGATAGGTTAGGATTAAGGCAAACATTTGACTTACATTTAAATGAGATTTAGCAATAACTATATCCGTTGATCTATCACCTTGTTAAAATTGTACCTACTAGATATATATAATTATATATTTGATCTGTAAAAAAGTAACCGAACCAGTACTATGTCTGTATTGACCTTCATGTACCTAGATCTGTGTGACGATATATCAAACGACATCTTTTGTTGCCTTAAGCCACTCACATGATTGAATACAAAATATCCTTATAATTAAACTTTATTTGTGCACAATTTACTAAAGCATTCCTTGTGAAAACGATCATATTTCATAAAATTATTGTAATGGTACTTGTGATTACGTATCCATATAATATAAAAGGGTTTCAACTTATTTTAAAATTACCTTATCTTCAGTTGCTGGTCCTTTATTTCTCGTGCAAAAGCAATAAAGACATGCTAGAATTAAAACCACTGTTGAAGCCACAAAATTTCCTATCAAAGAATCTTTCATAATCGTTGTTCAGGAAGTAAAATAAAAGCAGAACCCGGATTACGAAAGTTCAGAGTTCAAAACCCAAACAAAAACTCACCGGTTAAATACGAAATTTGTATAGACTGACACTTGAATAGAGAATGATTAAAATAGAAATCACCTGATATTTTATTTTTTGAATTCTTTCAACAGTCAATATAGAATTTGCTATTTACCAGGTCCTGACACTCATGTTTCATTGTGTTTAATATATTCAACACATAGCAAGATTAATGACATGTTTTACGCTATTAGTTGGGCTCACCTGCTCGCAGGCTTACCTGATCCATGTAAATAAAATTTAGTTTTATCTGTCAAAGAAGGTGCTTAAAGATTAATAGGTCATACTGTAAACAAAAAAGAGCCAATTACTCCGGAAATTGTGAAACATATTGTACTGTCATACGGCAATGAAAAGTCCTCTTTAATAGATTTGAGAATAGTATGTAATGATGTAATATGTGCTAATTGTGTTGTTCTGTTTTTTTACGTTTTTCAGAATTGTCAAATTTGAAAAGAAACAACATAACTTTTTATGATTCATATCACTTCAAACCATTAAAGTCTGAAATGGCCTATATCTGTACTCGACTGTACTGATTTTTACTCGACCAGTCTGAATTGGTCTGACTTTTACTTGACATTACTCGACCCTAGTCTGAACCATACTTGACTGTACTGAATCGTACTTGACCCTTATCTTTGCCGTTGAAAATAGTCTAAACTATTACTCGACCAGTCTGAAACAGTCTTAACCCATTTTTGAAATGTACTCGACCTATTTTTTCAGTCTAAACCATACTTAACCAAAAGTCGGAACAATACTCGACCAGTCTGAACCATACTAGACCAAAACAAGAATGTGTCCTCAGTACACGAATGCCCCACTCGCACTATCATTTTCTATGTTCAGTGGACCGTGAAATTGGGGTAAAATCTCTAATTTGGCATTAAAATTAGAAAGATCATATCATAGGGAACATGTGTACCAAGTTTGAAGTCGATTGGACTCAACTTCATCAAAAACTACCTCGACCAAAAACTTTAACCTGAAGCGGAACAGACGGACGAACGGACGAACGGACGGACGGACGCACAGACCAGAAAACATAATGCCCCTCTACTATCGTAGGTGGGGCATAAAAACTCTTCTTTTTTAAATGTTAAAATAAATTTCTTTTTAACTGACATATATAACAACAGCCAATAAAATTTTTAAATTTTTAACCTTGTATTAGAAATATATCTATGATTATATTTAGGATGAAAAAAAATATATTATATATAACTTTATATCAAAAAGGGATGAAATTGAATAAATAAATATAATTGTTTTTCTGATTAGTGATGAAATATAAAGAATAACCTCTGCTTGGGGGCAAACTCATAAATAAGATCACACCTGGTCAGAGGTATTACATTCTAAATAACATTGATTCAAAATTGCAACATCCTGTCTCAGTTAAATACCAAGGCCTTTCGAATATACATGTATGTACTACATAAGTAATACACGAATTTAAGAAGATAGGGCTTCCATTTTACCTGTAAAACACACATGTACTGAGGTAATTAAAACATATTAAAGTGCGTTATGTATGCCATGTTAATTTGACAACAAAATTACTTAAATTCATTGAAATAAATTTTTACTGTTACTTTGGAATACATTTCCTTTTTTAAAAAGGTTATCAAGGATTGCTATGGAA
This sequence comes from Mytilus edulis, assembly GCF_963676685.1. NCBI lineage: Eukaryota > Metazoa > Mollusca > Bivalvia > Mytilida > Mytilidae > Mytilus > Mytilus edulis. The sequence continues at coordinate 54,329,215 of NC_092349.1, read as the reverse complement.
ATTCTATTATCATGATTACATTAAATTCTTGGTTTAATAGAAACAAAACAATTAAGCTCTCATTTTCTTAAATTTATGAAGTTTTTTTTAAATACTACTTTATATATATATATATATATATTAATTAAAAAAAACATTCACTGCATTATTAATTAAACTCAACTAAATCTATACTAGGCTTAAGTTAATGGTGAAAATAGTCCAGTTACCATAAAATAAATCCGAAATATTCATAAAATTTTGAATAAATATTGAAAATATTAGTCATTTGTTAGTCACAATTCATTTTTTTAGATTATTTGATCAGCTTGTTTTATTTATATTTTAAAAGTTGATATATATTATTACGTAAGTGTTGATTAATATTGTGTTGAAGTTATATTATGATTGATTATTATGAAATTTTAATTTCAATACTGAATTGAATACATTTTTAATTTCAAGTTGTTGTTCAAATTTCATTTTTATTAAAAAAAAAATCCTAAATTGATAAAATTCAGTTGAAAGATAAAAAGAATAGGTCTAGGTTGGTTAAGACTTGGTCGAGTATGGTTCAGACTAGGTCGAGTACGGTTCAGACTAGGTCGAGTACGGTTCAGACTAGGTTGAGCACAGTTCAGACTAGTATAAAATGGTTAAGTACTGGTCAAGTACACATTCAGACTGTTAAGTATGGTTCAGACTACAGTCGAGTATTATCAAGTAAATCTCAGACGAATTCAGACTGGTCGAGTAAAAATCAGTACAATCGAGTACAGATATAGGCCATTTCAGACTTTAAATTGCTTGTAGTGTATGTGAAACTGTTTCTTGAAAACAGTAAAACAGATGTATACAGAGAGAGTAACGATGTTCTCATTTCTAAGACTGATAACATCACTTGTCCAATCAATGTGCTACACAGGTATTCAAGTTTGGCAAATATTTCTTCCAGTAGTACGTAATATATATTGCGAGGTTTCAGCTATTGTAAAAGTAACAACAGTTATGTACTTCATAAGTAAGAAAAAATATCGTATTCTTCCACTATAGACATTTTATTGTCCGCTCTTTATAAGTTTGGTTTAGACAAGACTAAATTTGGTCTTCATAGTTTGAGATCTGGTGGAGCTACGGCAGCTGCTGCATAAAAAATTGAAGATAGAATTTGAAAAAAACACGGTAGATGGAAAAGTGATCGTGCTAAATATGGCTATGTTATAGAAAATTTAGAAGAAAGGTTGTCAGTTACAAAAAATCTTGGTGTTTGATATACAATCAATGTGTCCATTTTTAGCCCATCCTTTGTTTTGTTCGAAACTTTGCTGCACTCGTCTAGGCGAACTTTTCCCCATAGATATGTGTTTGAGTTTTTGTTCATAAATACTTTATGGGTGTTTGAGGACACGAATAATAAAATAAATGTATTTATTAACTATCGATAGCACATGGGTGTGTTGTTATATTGAGAACATGTGTTTATGTTTACAATTATATTTATATATAAATCATTTTAGCATAACAATAAGTCACCTTAACAAAGTTAAGAGTTTAAAGTTCTTTGTTAATAGCACTGACTGGTCATTCGCGGTAAAAGTTAACATTGAAAATACATTTTCATAGCTTGATCATACTCTTTTTTGCCATTTAATTCTGAAATATAGAATAAGAATTAACTGAATAAGATCAAAAACGTATGTAATATATCACAATCATTTTATAATACCCGGTACATTCGAATAATACAGAATCAAATCTAAAACAAAGTGTTTTATACATCATTTATTCGATGAAAACTGAAACAAAGTTATGACAAAATGAAATATATCAATATTATGCAAGTTATGTAAATAACACATGACAATAATATAATAAAAGTACTATAACAAGACGCATCGATTCGAATGTGAATTTAAACATTCGAGATGCAATTTACATGATATAAATATACATATATAATCTTTAACTGTAGACACGGACATTTTTTAGACATGCATGTTTGATGAGCGATGAAATATCTTTAATTAATATCCTAATTCTGTCAAGTATTATTACTATAACAACATAGAAAGACACACTTACTTGCATTGTTTCATGCACTGTTCACGATTTTCTGCAATTAAAAATAGATAAAGACAATAAATAAGACAATATTAACATTGTCCATATCTTAACTTTAACTTGCTTACTATAAATGTATTACATGAAGAACAACTTAATCTTCTGGACATAATCTGATAAACTGCATTTTGTAAGGCTTAAATACATTTTAAGATTTTAAATCCGGCCGATTGGTGCAGATATAGAGCAAAATTGCTTACTTGATGAGGGAAGCATGAAACTTTGCATAGTAGTTCTTGGTTATATACCCTTTGATTTCAGCTATGGACCCACTCTGAAAAATCCAATATGGCTGCCACTTCCAATATGGCTGCCATTTTCAAGATGGAGGAAAAACGGTATAAATATCAAGATTGTCCTAAAGGTATTCTATATAATTTCAGAAATTAGAGTAATGATTCTTTAAAAATGGACTTCATGTTCTTGAATTTGTTATCAATTAATTTTGAAATATAAAAAAAATTAATTTGTTATTTCTATAACACATTCATTTGCAAATATGGCTGCATACACAAAAACAAATAGTGATATTCAAAATGTTAATCAATATGTTACATGTTATTGTAATTGTTCTTTAAACGCTTTCAGTTTTAATGGTTGGAATGAAATAGGTTGAAACGAGTCGATTGAACGTTAATATAGGTCGGTTAAATGTGGTGGAAAAGTAGGTTACTCATCTTAACTTTGAGGCAGTGCCGAGGGCACCTTGTCTCGTGTCTCTTCAATACCACGTCTTAATTCACTTTCTAACTACGTGCGGCGAAACCAATTTGCAACTATTCAGCGAGCATGGTCCTAAAATGCACTTCTGGTCAGCAATTTTATTAGTTTTTATGGTAACAGTCATTTTTAGCTCACGTGGCCCGAAGGGCCAAAGTGAACTTATGCCATCACTTGGCGTCCGTCGTCGTCCGTCGTCTGTCGTCGTCTGTCGTCGTCCGTCGTCCTCTGTCATCGTCGGTCGTCGTAAACTATTTCAAGAAATTTCTCCTCTGAAACTACTAGGCCAAATACTTCCAAACTTTAATTGAATGTTCCTTAGGGTATCTAGTTTATAAATTGTATCCGAAGTTTTGATCTATCCACAAACATGGTCGCCATTGCTAAAAATAGAACAATGGGGTCAAATGCAGTTTTTGACTTATATCTCAAAAACGAAAGCATTTAGAGCAAATCTGATTGAGGTAAAAATGTTAATTAGGGTAAGATCTATCAGCCCTGAAATTTTCAGATGAATCAAACAACCCATTGTTGGGTTGCTGCCACTTAATTGGTAATTTTAAGGAAACTTTGCAGTTTTTTTACGACCCAAAAAATTTTCGGGATCGTATAATGGTATGATGTCGTCGTCTGCGTCGTCTGCGTCGTCGTCCGAAGACACATTGGTTTCCGTAAAATAACATTAGTTTCAGTGAATAGATCGTCATGAAATTTTTTCAGAAGGTTCAATACCACAAAAGGAAGGTTGGGATTGATTTTGGGGATGATGGTCCGAACTGATTAGGAATTAAGGGCCCAAAAGGGGCCTAAAACAAGCATTTTTCTAGTTTCAGGATAATAACTTGTGTAGAAGTATTTCAATTGCTCTGAAATCATACCGCAATGTTTAAAACCACAAGTAGAAGGTTTGGATTCATTTAAGGGCCAAAAAGGGGTAAAAACAAGCATTTTTCTAGTTTCAAGACAATAACTTATGTGTAATTGTATGGATCTCACTGAAAGTGTACCACAATGTACCATATAACAAAGGGGAGGCTGGGATTAAGTTTTGGGTTAATTGCCCAAAATATGTAGGAATTAGGGGCCAAAAAAGGGCCAAAAAGAAGCATGTTTCTAGTTTCAAAACAATCATGACAATAACTTGTGTTTAAGTGTATGGATCTCTCTGAAATTGTACTACAAGGTTCAATACTGCAATGGAAAGCATAGGATTGAGTTTAAGGGTTATTGCTCCAAGGGGGTTTTAAAAAGTTGGAGGGGGGATTTTTTGTTTACCATTTTTTTGAAGGGCTTTCTTTTTTTTCGAAATTTTTGAAAAGTTTCAAGAAGAAATCTTCAATTGCACAGTATTGTGCAATAGATTTGTTAGATCTTTGACCACATTCATTTTGGGACAAAAACCTTTATTATGTCAAAAATTTGATCACAATCCAAATTCAGACAGAATCAAACTTGAAAATTGTGACCAAATTTGCCCTATCTGTTCAGGGTTCAACCACTGGGGTCGTAGAAAGCTGCGCCCTGCGGAGCACCTGGTTGGTCATTACCTTGAATATTATTATAGATAAAGATAAACTGTAAACAGCAAAAATGATAAGCAAAGTAAGATCTACAAATTAGTCAATATGACCAAAATTGTCAATTGACCCCTTAAGGGATTATTGTCCTTTAATGACAATTTTTCACAATTTGTTCATCATATTTGCTAACTTTAAAAAATCTTCTCCTCTAAATCTGCTCAACCAAATTCAACCAAACTTCAACTGAATGATCAGTAGGGTGTATTAAATAAAGTTTGTGTTTTATTTTCTATTTCGTCAAAAAACATGGCCGTCTTTGCTAAAAATAGAACACAGGGTAAAATGCAGATTTTGGCTTATATCTCAAAAACTCCACCATTTAGAGCAAATAAGACAAAAAGTTAAAGTATTTATTAGGTCAAGGTCTACCTGTCCTGAAATTTTCAGCCGAATTGAGTAACTGGTTTTTCAGGTATAATGCCCCTGAATTGATGATTTTAAAGAAATTTTGCAGTGTTTGGTTATTATCTTGAATATTATTTTAGATAAAGATAAACTGGTAATAACAATTATATTGTGAATCATCAGATTGACCTACACTGTATCTTAACTAAATGTAGGGCGAACTCATGCCCATTTCTTTCCAGAGGTTCCTAAGGGGCTTTAAAAGGTATTTCCAGCATAGTACATGGCCTTTGTTACTCTGTTTAATTTACAAAAAACATTAATTTATTAATTTAGTTAATAAGGCATTGTTTACCAGGTGAGCGATTCAGGCTCTTGAGAGCCTCTTGTTCAGTTTGGCGGAACTGTGATGGTCCGTTTTATGCAAACATGCTGAGTTGAAATTTCGTTTCCACTGTTAATAAATGGCGTATTTCACTTTATTGGTGATGGTAATTGTGGGACGTCTCAGGTTTATCACTGCGCTCAGTGTGTCCAAAATATCTAGCCTAAGTTTAACATCGTCTGTGAATGGCTCTTTGCACACGTCCCATTGTATGTTTACTCTATTAATGTCGAGAGTCGTTCTTTATAATCTTCCCAAAAATAAGCTGTTACCCAAACCATGTAGCGTTACATTCTAAAAATCTCAATTTAATGCCGGAATTAATTTCTCATTTACTAATGTTATCATTGCAGTAGTGTCCACAATCATTTTCACATTCTGGTCATATATAGTACCTCGTAATGCTAAGCTCTTTCAAATTGTTCGTCTGATGACAATATCTGGGGGCATCTGTTCGTTTTTGTGATGGGGTTAAATGTTTCATGTTTCAACAGAAACAGTTGCCTGCAAGTGGATTCTATCAAGTTTATCAAATGCTGAATGCCTTGCATACTTACGGTATCATCCCCGTCGAGTCAATGGCAAATCCCACATTTATCACTCCAATCATGACAACCTCGTCAGCTCCTTGAGCTCCAACAGGCTTCCCATAACAGCAAGCTGACTCCACTGACCGATGCAGGAAATAGCAGAGGAAGACACCTTCAACAGGATTTGTGTTTAAATGATTCTAAATTCTCAAATCTGCTTAAATTGAGATGGTTGTTGAATGATTTGAACTGTCTCATGCAGGGTCAAGGGCCCTGACATAGGACCTTTGACTTAAGGGGGATAAACCTTCATCAGAGTTGGCGAGGTTGATGGGTCATGCGAACTACAATTGGGGGAAGACGCAAGGCATGGATTTTGTTGTGTACTTTTGGGGAAAGACGCAAGGCATGGATTTTGTTGTGTACTTTTGGTTAACTTGCGTTGTACTGGCTCAGGTCAAATTTTGGCTGAGATGATGAGTCAATTGCAGGAATATTAACTTCTTTATTTCGATTGTCCACTAATTCATCTACAACAGATGCCAGTTGTTGGAAGGTACCCTGCTGTTCAAATGCACTTTTAAATTAAACTGTGTCTCCTTCCTCAATTGTTGTCAGCTTGTCCATCCGTCTCACCACAACATTGAATTTCTTATTGGTCTGACCATCAATATCGCCAAGCAATTACCACTAGCCTTGATGTTTATACTGTCTTCAGACTGCTGAAGTTGCTGAGATATTGCTCCCATCTATTTGTTATTAATATTCGTTGCCTCTTTCTGTTCAGCTTGAATCGTAATGAGACCAACACATATTTTATCAATTCGCGCTTCGCTCTGTTTTATATTGCGGTAAATCTTAGCGGTTCTTTGAGCATTCGATTTTCTATCTGCTAAATATTCTTGGTACAATTGTTTAATTGTCATTTATGAGCTGTCCTTTGTTTGAGCGTCTTCAGCTGTGGGTTTCTCCATATCCCCAAGTGATTCAATTTCTGCCATTTTAATGTTCTTGTCCTTCTTGTCCTCAATTCCTGCCATTTCACTAATTTGTGTTTAAATGATTCTCAATTCACAGTATAATATCTCAAATTTCAAAATATTGCGACCCAAGAAATAAGATAGGCACTGAATAAAATATAAAGGCAGATAAATCCCAAATCACAGCTTTTATGTGTGACCAAGACAACAAATAGTGCAGCTTTTAATGAAAGATACTACTGCAGCTTTTTATGAAAGCTACTTATTTGTGTATGAACTGACAAGCAAGACAAAATCAAAAAGGACAGAACTGGGACAGATACTTAATGACACTATACATCAATAAAATGTTTATAATCAGGTCAATTCTCAAAAATTAATATTTGCTTATTTTTCAAGGCGGCCATTTTGACAATAGCCACCATTTTATATTTCAAAGATAGATGAAAAAAATCTTGCTAAGTACACCAAGTCATTCAAATATGTTGATTTTTGTGCTTCCAGCGTCAAATCCACTGTGGATTGTGCAATACTGGAAAACATTTTAGAACGTACGGCAGCCATCTTGAAATAAATCGCCATATTGAATTTAAAGGATGGGTCCATAGCTAATATTGCTTAGTACACAAAAATGTACCATCATGCAAAAATTGGTGCTTTCCTCATTATTTGAGCAATTTTTTTCACCGATCGGCCGGACTAAAACTCTTGCACGCCCCTAACCAAATATCTCTACACGTACAGTGATAATGGACGCCATACTGAACTACGAATTATACACAAGAAACTAAAATTGAAAATCTTACAAGACTAACAAAGAACAGAGGCTCCTGACTTGGGATAGGCGCAAAAATGCGGCGAGGTTTAACATGTTTCTTAGATCTCAACCCTCCCCCTATACCTCTAGCAAATGTAGAAAAGTAAATGCATAACAATATGCACAGTAAAATTATGTTCAAGAGAAGACCCTGTCCGATGTAAGAAGAGGTAACAAATTAAAATAAACAAAATGACATTAATATATAAAAAAAAACACAACTTGAAGTTCACTGACTACCAGCTCCAGACCTCAATTAAACTAATTGAAAGATTATATCTTCATCATATGAATATCAGGCACAATCCCTCTCAGTAGGGGTTTAGAATCGTACCAACATAAAATATATGTGAAGAACATAACCCGTGTCATGCTAACAACTGGTTTTAAATAAATGTGTTTAATTCCGATGCAAAGACCCTATAAGTGATTCAATATTAAAGCCAAAATATGCAATCTTTAATGACCTGACAACAGTATGTAACTATATTCCTTCTAAATAAGTATGTTGAAAGGTTTTGTTAGCTTTTGAGTTGAATACTGACATTTTTATGCTCTGTAAAGAATATTACCATAAAAGATTGGAAGTGTCTGCATGTTGAGATATATTTACGAATGATGTCCTTGTACCGATGATGAAATTTAGTGAATGTTTTGACTAGTTTATGATATCGAAAACCCTGGTGTAATGATTTTACAGTAATACATAAACTTTTCTCGCTTAAATCTAAGACGTTGTTACATACACGAGTGAATCATACAAGTTAAGATATATGAATATCGCAAGATGGTGACAAGGGAACGTCATCATCTAAAAATGTATAATCAACGATAGCAAACTTTAAAAATATCTCTTTCGTCACACATTTGAGTATTAAGCTTTCCGTTTATGATATAGATATCAAGATCGAGGAAAAGGCAGTGGTCATTGTTTGTATTAGTTTTATTAAAAGTAAGTTTAACATGATCAATATCTTTAGTATACATACTGAAGTGGTCATTATTGAGAGCCAACATATCATCCAAATATCTAAAAGTATATTCCAACTGTTACATTCATACATTTATTCTTTGTTGTCGTAATGACTATGATGAAAATATCATTAATTTGTCGTATTGTCAATCAAGTTTCGGAAATCACGCCAACGATTAATTTTGAAGTTTTGAACGTTACATAGTTGTTCAACACTTACCTCCAGAATGCATGCATCTCGCCACACAACTTTCAACTTTAATATAGAAATGAAATTTAAATTATGTACGCTTACATCAATCAATAAATAATTACAAAGAAACTTTTGTTATAAAAGTGTAACAAGTTGTTTAGTTCCCTTGATTCGTGTATTGTAATTGTTATTGGGAAATTAATTTGTCTTCTCTCAACGTAAGATAACAATGCAGATATCAATAAAAGTTTCTATGCTCGAAAGATCTACTAGACTTACAAAAAACATAGTATGAAAAGAATATACTAGAATCATTAATCAAACTTATCAAATGTAAACAGGAAAGGTTTCATAAAAATTACATCTAAGCTCCTTTGTTCTAACAGGAGTGATCTGAGCCGGATCACCCCTACCAGATCACCCCAGTTTGAGTTTCTTTGTTATGCATCTTTTCCTTTGTTCTGTAACATTTTGGCGGGAATGTCAAATCCACTATAAAACTTAAAATTAATAATACGGAAAAGACTATCTATCAAAATTCACGTAGAAAAAAATCCAGTGTATATGCTGGGAATCAAACTCGAGAACTTTAGCATATCAAGCCACGACACATACCACTACACCAGGACGACTGGATACGAAATAGTAGTAATTTGACATATTAAACGAAGCAAGATCTTTTTATAAGTGGGGCGAGTTGTCACATCTTTATTCAGTAGGGGTTTAACCTTTTCCGTTAGTGAGTTTTCAGACTGACTGTTCAATTTGATTTTACACTTTTTTAAAGTGGGGCAAGTCGGTAAACAAGAGTTGGACGATATATTTATAAAGTGGCGATATAGTGTGGGCCGATTGGCAAGTGGGGCGAGTTGACATTGTTTGAGATCTATTCATCGTGTTTGGGGGTCAAAAAGGGTATACACCATATAGTAATATATAAAGTATATTGTTATGGTTGAGTGGCGTTTTAAAGTAGATTTTTCGAATTGTAAATGGTTGTTCGTCTAATCTAAAACAGCTGGGATGTTAAATAGTTATCCCAGTCGGCCATCGGATTGATCTTACACTGACACACCGCGTCCTTGTGGGATAATTATTAAAGAACCTTCCAAAGGTTAATTGTCAAATTTAGATAAAAAGTTTACTACGGTGAAAAGAAATCTGTATATTTCTAAATAGGTTTGTCATTTACTTAAGATAAATATTAATGTCAAACAAGTCTTGTTCAAAAGACAATGATAGTTCATTCAATGGAAAGCGACTGTGAGTCATTGATATATGCATATCAAAACAAAACAAAAAAGGAATCATTGTCAATTTTTATAATGTTTCTTCTTTTGTTTCATTATAGAATAAAAGGAACTAATCAACCAGTCCGGTTCACCTCTCAATTATCAAAAGCGTAAGGCTGTTTCAATTTTCCATCGCATATATATATATTTAAATTCATAATTCGATTTATTAACAGGTAACAGGAATAAATTTATGTGTGAATAGGGGTTTTAAAATAGAGATAAAATACCCAAAAAAACACAGAAAAATGGAACCAAAAATAAAGAAAAACAGAATATCATGAATAATATACATTGTAATGTCAAAATATAAAGATAAGATAATAGTGCTCAAAAAACTAAATATAGAAGCATTGCACATGAAATTGAAGAATACATAAAATGGGCCCGTGCATCCAGAACCTCTTTAATTAAGAAGGATCTGAACAAACCCATGAAGTTATATGAATAATATACTTACCAAGAATACAACGCGTGTAACATCTTTGCAATTCATGTTCTACAAAAGCAAAATTTGAATATTGCACCAAGTTTAATCAAGCAATTATTAATAATATACATATATATATGTATATACTCTCTAGTATCTTAAGTCTTTTGACTTATAAATAACATTGATGAATTTATAACACATATAATTTTACCCATTATCTAGAAATTGGTTACGCATGCATACGTTGTGTTCCACCATTTAAAAAGAAAAGAATTTCAACATTAAAATTGAAACAAGGGTTAACCGTTTCGTTGACTAAATCTATCCACACAAATTATTCTTATACAGGTAAAAAATGTAATCACTTTTTTTGTAACCTATAACATGAAATCAAACAAACATGTGCAATGTTTTCATATTTGCTTTTATGCCTATATCGGGTTATGTAACTATCGGCAATATTTGGAGGGCATCTCGCTGGTTAATTAGATAGCGTCTAGCCTAGCTAAATACACTCAAAATTTTAAAATATATTATCGCGTGTATGCTCTCTTTACTGTTTATTTCAGATTCATTGTAATTTGGATTTCTGTTTAAGTATATTATAAGTGAAATATGAGAATTGAGTCATATCGGTGAATCTGAATTTCACAGCTAGTGTCCTTTTAATCAGATCCAATGTTTATTGGATGCTTGTTCATATATGCATTTTAAAATGGAAATGTAAACAAAACTGTTCAACTTCCAATTTACTATGTTTGGGTGTTGACGTTTTCCTTGCTACCATACCTTAAATTTACTTAAACGAAGAAAGGTCAAGGATTTTTCAGACTTTTTAATCTTCCCAATATTTTAAATCAGCTAAAATTATAATAAATCACGGTAGTAAAGTATAATAACAATAAACAAACAACACAATTCAAATATTAGTAAGATTTACCTTCATAATCAAAACATTTGTAACACTTTATACCTGTAAGTATAAAATAATCAAAGTATCATTATGTTTTTCTTTCTATAAACATAAGTACCATATATAATATTGAAATGAAATGAAGTCCAGATCGCTGTTAGATTAATAATGAACTTTATTAACTTTCGAAACCTCCAGTTAAAAGTGTTAAACTATTGGAACTAATTAGTTTTTGGAAATGCTCATGTAGAATAAACTCGCGTTATCCAGTACGAAAAAGAAATATTTATATTACAACTATATTAACAAATGAATATCTTACTCTCATTCATTTAACGAATATTACCACTGAGAAAGAACGAAACTATAGAAACTAGTTGTAGTAATTAAAAAAAGTATCAATTAAAGAACGCAACTATAGCATTTGTATAGATAATTGTTGTCGTAAATAAGCGACACTTATTAATTTAACTAATTTTACCACTTAGAAAGAACCAGATAATTATTATGGTAACCAAACGACACTTATCAGTTATTTAATAATCTTTTTTTCAATTTTCAACGACACTATAGATAATTGTTTTTTTTTGTAAATAAACGACATTTATCAATTAAATAAATTTACCACTTAAAAGGAATGGAACTATAGAGAACCGTACGAATCTGTTTTGAACGTATAAGACTGGGTTCACAATAATAGAAAAATGTCAGATCATGGAGGATAGTAATCCGACCTTTTCACTGTTCGTGTGTTTGAGTAGTTTGTCCTCAACGCATCATTTCAGTATGTACTGGTAAAACGTTTATGTTGATATTTAAAGATGTACGATTCTAAAACATATTGCTAGTGTAAACACCGACGCATCATATCGATTCACTTAATGATGGTAAAACGTATTTTGTGTCAATATCAGTCGCTTTAGTAAAAATAGTATGGTATTTTTTTAACGGATATAAGGAAGAAAATATACACTTTTAGCTAAGCACGGTTCATACATCCTTCTGTTTATAAACTTTGCTGACATTTAACAAACGAACATACCTACCAGTTATTATAATGATGAAATTAGTACTTACATTCTTTATCTACGATCTGTTTTGTAAAAACAAACACTATGACTAAAACCAAAACCAAAACAAATTGTTTCATAACCTCACAGTTCCGGGGTACCTGTAAATGTTCCAAAGCTTTACAAAAATTGTAATTTATTCACATCAAATTAAAGTATTTATTAAACTCTGCTACAGCTGCAAAATCTTTACGTGTTTGTCCTACTTCAATTGATTTTGGAAAAAAAAATGAAAAGCATCTTACATTCATAGATTTGACCTTGTCAACATTGGTCAACGTGCCAATAACTACAATCCGATTTTTTATTTCTGATATTCGAGTCACACTGAACTGATAATTCAACAGATTGCAACCTATGTGTGTATTTATTGACTTTACCAAAATAAAACCATACGAAATTTCTTTGTTTAAAATGTATTTTATTTTCTTTGTATAGACAATGCATTTGACATCTACTGATGACATCAATTTGACAATCATAAATACTTACGCATTTATATTTATATGTAGAAAGTTGCCTATTCAATTTTCCCCACATTTTTTAAATAATCCTATACAACTTGTCAACGTTTTTCTTGTTGTGCCATAGGAATGCCAATTATTAAAATTTAGAATGATATAAAATTGACAACTGAGATTCTAGTCCATTATGACGTCTCAAAAGATTGTTTTTATTTTTTCTGTGACGCCTTCCTACATGTACGTCTTGCATGGCTATTTCAATATTTTTCTTCCCATCTTGAAAGGTTATTTTATATTCTTTTCATATAACACTTACCTACGAGTACAAAAAAAAATCGCCTTTCCTGACTTCAGAAAACCTTTCTTGTGTCCTTTGTTTTATTTTTTAGAGTTGGAAATTTCTCATTTTCAAATTTGGAATGGACCTTCCTCAACTATCACTCTTCTAATTTAGGTAGGGAGGCATTTGAAAAAAATGTCTCACGTCCGGTAAAATCCAAAATGGCGGACATCATATTTAAATCAGCCAAATATCGAAAGCTCGTATGTGAAAAGGTGTTGTTATCATGCTACTATATTAATAATTGGTACTAACCTTTATTAAGTACTATGTTTGAATATATTATATAGATTAGATGTCTTCAGACTATACTTCCGGTAAAATCCAATATGGCTGACATTGTACTAAAATAAGCTATTTTTTAGGGAGGGTAATTGAAATGTGTTTCAACGTATTGCTAATATCATTATATTGTGCAGGAACCTTTCTTTGGTGCTTGCCTTTGATACAATGTATAGTACATATGTCTTTATAACCCCTACATCCGGTATTATCTAATATGGCTAATATGGAAAGATCACTATTTTGTTTTTCAATTTTCAAATGTTTTCGATTTAAAAAAAAATGTGCTGGTCATTTAACTTTTGGCCTTAAGTTATCCTCAAAACAACTAATTCTCTATCATGGTTTAAATGTTTTGATACAAATACACTTCCGGTAAAAAAAAACAATATGGCAAGCAATATCCTCGATGTAGTGTTTTGGATAAATTGATTAAAACAAAATAAGGTCACTTAAGTTCTTAAATAATTTTAGAATTACTACTATTTGACCACAAATACATGCTTATTCACAATCACCACCACAAGCTCATGCATCAGTGCACGTGAGACCCGTTTTCCATATTTACAACTACCGCAGCATCCTTTCTTACATCCACAAGGTACAAGCACCTGACAAGATAGTGAGGCCTCAGAAAGAGTTTTTCAAAAGGATTCCCATGGATCTCTTCGTCCCTTCGCCACCCATTAGAGCCTTGAATGGGTAGCATACGATCCAATTCTTAGACGGGGATAACGAAGCAAGAAAACATTTGTTTTTGGAAGAGGAAAGACTAATTGAGGCTATTCCCACGACTCGATCTAGACTTTTTAAGAATGTAAAATGTGCAATATACCTTGGCAGGTGTCAATTAGTACTAAGATTGGAATTGGTTCCTATGCTAATTAGTCCAGACGGTTATAAATGGCGAAGGGACAAATATGATCCATGGAAACCCTTTTGGACAAATCTTTTTGAGACCTCTTCATCTTGTCATGAGCTTGTTCATTATGATGTTATGGAAATCGGGTCTCCCGTGCACTGCTTTATATGCTTGCGGTGGTGATTATGACAAAAATGTAATTGCGACCATAAATTAGTTGTTCTATGATGTTTTAGTACTTTAATGACCTTATTTTGTTTAATCAATCTATCAAAAACTCTACATCGAGGATACAGAATTAGAGACTCATATCTAAAATTTATGCCATATCGATTTTGTTTTACCGAAAGTGTTAACTTTGTTTAAACATAATAGTGAATTAGTAGTTTGACGATAACTTCAATCCAAAAGTTAACTTACCAGCAAAAAAAACACTTTTTTTACATTTTGAAAGAAGTTGAATAATGAAATTAAAAGTTGATATTTCTATGTCTGCCATATTGGATATTACCGAAAGAAGGGGGTTTAAAGACATATGTCCTATATATTGTATCCATGAGAAGCAAACAAGAAAAGTCCCGCACTATATAATGATAAAAGCAATACATTAAACATCCCTAAATAAATATGTTGGATTTAACCGGAAATAGGGTTTTTAAGTCATATAATCTTTTTAATATATCCCAAAGTAGCACATAACAAAGGTTTGTGCCGACTATAATGATAGTAGCATTATTATCACACCTTTTCACCTATCAGCCTTAGATATTGGGCTGATTTAAGTATAATGTCCGCCATATTGAATTTTACCGGAAGTGGTGCATTTTTTCAGATTGCCTCCCTATCTGAAATCAAAGAGTAATACTAGATCAAGCTTTGTGCCAAATTTCATGCTTGAAGCAGGTTGTGCACAATTTTTCATGAAGCCGCCGTACTATAAGCTGGAGAGTGTTTTGTGCACCCCTTAGTTTCCAATAACACCCGAATTTATACCACACATTTATCCTTCATAAAAGAAAAACGAAAACTACAAAAATACCAAACTCTGAGGAAAATTCAGAACGGTAGTCCCGTATCAAATGGCAAAATCAATAAATAATGTTCATTCATTAATTCAAAATAATTATAAAAAATAGAAATAATTTGAAATCTATTGGTCCAAATGGCTCAGGAAAAGTCGACCTTAGAAGCATTTGACTCCTCTTTTCTTTTTGTAATTCTCTCATTGTAATAAATAAAGCCCCTGACCTATGCAACAATGAAAAAACCTTCGTGCATGTGATATTTATTAAGTGCCATTGTTCATAACATAAACAAAGGAGTAAGACAAAAGATTTACAAATTAGTTAAAAATCTATTCAATGTGTCTTCAACTGCTACATAATTACGATTGTTTATTGTACGTTGTGAAATTCATTTAATAATTCCTATATTGATCAGTCAGCACATGCATAAAATGATTTCAGTGTAAATAAAATAATGTAAATAAAAGTTTTAGCATATCATAAATGTTAACCACGACAAAAAGAAGATGAATTCGGGACTGAAAGATCATGTTATATTAGATTTCAGAACATATAAATCGGATAGGTTAAGACTTAGGCACACATTTTGCTCACATTTGAATGAGATTTAATTTTGTATTTAATTTATTATCATTTGGCTAAACAATAACTATATCCATTGATCTATCACCTTGTTAAAGTGTACCTACTAGATTTATATATTTGATCTGTAAAAAAGTAACCAAACCAGCAGTATGTATGTATTGACCTTCATGTACCTAGATCTGTGTGATGATATGTCAAACGACCTCTTTTGTTGTTTTAGGATTCTCACATGATTAAATAAAAAGTATCCTGGGCTTATAATTAAACTTACCTGTGCAAAGTTTACTAAAGCATTCCTTGTGAAAACTATCATATTTCATAAAATTATTGTAAAGGTCCTTATGATAACGTTTCCATATATATATATAAAAATGGTCCTAGTTCTTAAACTAATTGTAGAATAACCTTATCTTCAGTTGCTGTTCCTTTATTTCTTGTGCAAAACCAATAAAAAAGACATGATACAATAGCATCCATTACTAAACCAACAACAGATCCTATCAAAGAATCTTTCATACTCGTCGTTCAGGAAGTGAAATAAAAGCAGAACCCGGAACATAACAGTTCAGAGTTCAAAAACCAAACAAATCTTATACCGGTTAAATACGAAAATTGTATAGACTGACACTTGACTAGAGAATGAGTAAAATAGAAATCAGCTGATATTGCATGTTTTGTGTTCGTATTAGAATAAAAAATCTTCATTTGCATTAAAGTGCCGACATTTAGCTGTATGTAATTGTATTGTTGTATTTGTGCAATAATTATATAATTATATACTATAATTCATATCAGTTATGATCTTTATATAATACGATGACACAGAAGAAATATCAGGACTGCTATAAAAAAAACGAGATGAGCTGAACTCAGAAATAATCGCAATATGCATCAATTTCGGTATCACATTCTGTTATTTTTCGACTTTTCGGCCGTTAACTACATTCCTCCCTGTTTTGTAAAAATGTCAACCGTCCATGCTCATAATTATATAGTCATCACAATTTGAAAATAAACTCCATCACCGAGCATCAATGACAAGAAAAGTTAAATTTTATATCGAACACGTAATCAGAAATGAAGTTAATCCACGCGGTCAAATTCATAAATAGTTGCTCTATACGTAAGTTAGTATATAAGTAATTGAGAAATGCCGAATTTTCCATTTTGGTAAACAGTTTTGCATTGTATATGTTCATAGATATCCCTATCATAGCAATGTTATTGATATGTCTTATATATATCGCTGAGTTTTTCTTATGAAGTAATATATCATTTGAGTGATAACTATTATATCTAATGACTGGCATTTAAAAGAAACGCCGATGTGGTACCTGCCGAATTCTGCTTTAGTTTTCATCAGGGTTTTTTTGTATCTATATTGTGTATATAGCTGACATGTTTAAACATAAGAGTTTACAATTCATTGTCATCATGTACAGGTAAACTGTTTTTCCTAATGTTTCCAAGGGTTTTTTTTGGCAAAGATCTCCTGCTGATAGTAAATCATGACAGGGATGAAGCATTATATTTTTACGTTTTATTTGTGCTATGAATAATTATCGTGGTGCAACAGTATCTCCCAAAACAATAGTAAAGTATTCTGTTTCTAAATTTAAGTTGAGATTGATATTGCCACAAATGTCTTTCACCTGGATTGCTCTTTTGTCTGTCCTGTTTTGCAGGAGAGAAATCGATTAATAAACAGGCAATATTAGTGCTGAGATCTATGTTATCATTTGTATGGAATAAGTGACTTTGTCAAAGAGACAACAACCTGACCAAAGAGCAGAACACAGCCGAATGGCACCAATTAGTCTTCCATACAGCGAGAAATATCCCGCACCCGGAGGAGTGTATTAAATGGCCCTAAAACAAAAAGGTGAACTAGTTCGTTGATAATGTACCTAATACTTAACTCCAATATATATATAAATGAACTATAATTAAAATCAAACATGACTAACAAAGGCCATATGGCTGCAGCATTTATCTTCTGTAGATGTGACATTTTCTAGAAATCACAGAATAAACTGTTAGTAGTTGAACGAAGTATACGTGTTATTTAAAT
Source organism: Mytilus edulis (assembly GCF_963676685.1). NCBI lineage: Eukaryota > Metazoa > Mollusca > Bivalvia > Mytilida > Mytilidae > Mytilus > Mytilus edulis. The sequence goes on along the minus strand of NC_092349.1, from coordinate 54,311,255 downwards.
GTCGACCACTTATTTCAGGCTCTTTGCCAATATCTACAATCCCCACATAGACGATTAGTTAATGGAATGTTTGGAAAATACGAGTTTCATTCGTTATATGTATCCGGAATTCGGAATTTCAGATTTCGATTAGGACGGTCTGTTCATATTATCATTTTTGATAACCTTCGGCTAGGAAAACAATGCTTCTAAAATATCGGTTTCTTTGTAATAAATCTAAATAACAAACACCAATACAAAGAATGTAGGACATATATAGGAGCATAGCATTATCTTAAAAGTAAACTTTTTTTTGTATCAACACTTTCATGTAAGGAATACAAATCATTTTAATTCTGTATCACATATGTGTTCCAGTTTTCGGGGTCGAAACATGCAAAATACAGTTTTCGACTGAATGCTTATTAGAAACCATTGATGTATATGGCCTTTACAAACGCATGATATTGATTTCTATAAACAGTTGGTTGATTGGTTGGTTTTAAACTCTTCTTTCAGCAATATAGTCACTGTGATATCTAGTGGCGGGTTGTTTTTATTGGCAAGGCAGTAATAGTGTGCGGAAAAAGGTAGGAAAGCTAAAAATACTTGACAATAAAAATTAAAGTCGATTAAACCTGCTGCATTTCTCATTCGAACTCACCACCTCAGAGCTGATAAAATTAAGGTACAACAATTCGGGCTGCATAGACCGTCCAAACACCGAGGCCTAACCAAAGACCACGTGTTAATTTTTAGAAAACATTATACATCTTCTGATAATTATTCTGTTTAAAACCAAACAATAAAGCGATACCAACTAACAGGTCCAGGTTTGAACATGTATTGTAAGTTCAGAGATTTATATCTGCCAAAGAGATTTGAGAAATACATGATATGAAAAATTATTTTATTTCACTTGAAGATATCTTGGATTCTCACTCATGATGATATAAAAGATATGACACACTAGTTTATTTGATTATTTCAAGTACATTGAAAATTCTTCAGAATCATGTATAAAAAGTGTTTTATAGACATCATTTTCCTCTATATAAAGATTGAAAACAGTTACTCTGCAATGAAATATTCTTCTCCGTGCTGAAGATCTCACTTTGACCTATAATGGTTTACTTTTATAAATTGTGACTTTGATGGAGAGTTGACTCAGTGACACTCATACCACATATTCTTATATTTATATTCAAAAAATACAAACTTCATGAATATTTCTTACCTGCAGTATTTCATGCACTGTCCACGATTTTCTGCAATTCAAAAAAGATAAAGAAGATCATGATTGCTATATTTCCAGTTTTCGTATCTTAAACTCGAAGAAACATGTGGCTTATAAAAAGTATTATATTAGGGAAAACTAAATCTTTTGAAAATAAACTGCTTTACTGCATTTTGCAATGCTTTAATACATGTTAAATATTAGGTTCTTGATACGTAGAAATGTTTAGATAATTTATTATGATTTTGTTTTAAATCCTTATATGTAAATCTCGTATAATTCAACATTTACATGCGTTATTGTTTTTTATCATATGTTTAGTAGTAAATACAGTAGTTTTGCTTATTTGATTAATAGCCTGCTGTTTAATCCATATTAACATTTATTTACATAAAGTCAGTTTTTATTTATGTAAGCGTAAGAAAAAAATTCCTCAAAATAGGTCCAAAAGAACGGTCATTCGGAATTGACGCAATTTATTGAATGACGTCATTGTTTGGTATGTGACGTCACAAACGTCAAGTTTTCATATGTTTTGGCACACTAAATGCAACTATAAAAAATACAAAACACAAAAAATACAACAATAAACAAAATATTTTTAAAACAACAGCACGCAAATTGTAAGGTAACCCAGGTGCTTCGGATAAGTAATTGAGCAGTTCTTTTAACATGTTTAAGGCTTTTGAAGCAAGACAAAAGTAGAACCGAAGGTAACCTAGTGCTATGGATCAGAAAACAGTTCATATAATATAATACTCTCCTGTTGAAATATATGATAAAGCGTATAAAACATGGCAAAATTCGTATCACATGCCGTATCACCCTCGACCAATATTATCCCTCGGGCTGATATTTGTGTCTCGGGATGATACGACATATGATACGGATTTTGCCATGTATTATTCTCTATGTAATGACGATGATGAAAATATAATGAATGTTTGGTATTGTCAATTCAGCTCCAGAAATGCATATCTATGAATAAATTTCATATTTATAAACGTTACATATAAATTTCATCACTGCAACAAGTGTTTAATGGTATGTTTTCCACTAGAGACAGCTAAATGTTAATATCAAAAGCACGAGGCTTGCCGAGCTTTTTAAATTTAAATTTAACTGTTGAGAGTGAAAAAATATGGTAAAGAAACTCATCATAGATACCAGGACTAAATTTTGTACATACGCCAGACGAGCGTTTCGTCTATTAAAGACTCATCAGTGACGCACGAATCCATAAAAGTTAAAAAGGCCAAATAAAGTACGAAGTTGAAGAGCATTGAGGACCAAAATTCCTAAAAGTTTTGCCAAATTCAGCTAAGGTAATCTATGCCTGAGGTAGAAAAGCCTTAGTAATACAGAGTTACAGTAGTGGAGTCTGTTTGTTCCTCTTATGGTTTTTACCATTTCTTTTCAAAGATTCGCAGACAGTTATGTTCTCTATATGTGATGTCATCAGGCATGGTCGTCTTCTTTCAAAACTTCAAGATATGAAATTCAGGAGGAATCATGAAAATTTTACGTCATTATTAAATTTCTTCCAATCATTTACTGAAAAAAGTTTTCTCACACCGCTCACGAAATGTAAAAGACAATTACAATCAAAACCAAGGAGTAAACAAAGACTCATAAAACCAAAAGACGTTTACATCAACAGTAATAGATAATCAATACGAAACAACACGAACTCCACTAGAAGCCGGGAGTGAAATCAGGTGGTCCGGAAGGGTAAGCATTTCCTGCATCGTATACGGCACCCGTCGTGTTATTTTTTTGTTCAGTTCGGTAAGGATTGAAGGTTAATATGACTGAGGAAGAATATCAGATATGATTTCTGACACATTTTTGTCATAATGGCCAATCAGCTCATGATGGCGAACGTAACATTTCTTGAGTGATAACCTTAATTTGATTGATTCCTAGTCCTGTGTTAGCAACTTTTGAGAAAGCAGTATTCCTCGTTCAACAAAATCAACGTACTTTGAGCTAGCTCGAGAGTAACGGGTCAATTGAGACACATATAGTACATATGCTTGTGTCGCTGGGATGTTGCTACACAGAAATGGAATGTTGACTATAGGAAAATTAAAATCATCCCGTTTGTCATAAATTTTGGTATTTAACCTACCATCAGTAGTCATTTCGAGAGAAAGGTTTAAATATGAAGCAGATTTATCTGTGTCGGTAGTATCTTTAATTTAAAGTTCACTGGATATATTAAATGTAAGTGATCACTGAATTTATTATTATTAAGAGACAGTACAATATACCTAAAGGCACACAAAATAGAAAAAATAGTTGTACAACACTTACCGCCAGAACGCATGCATCTTCTCACACACCTTTCAGCTTTAATATAAAAATGAGATTGTAAATTATGTATGCATACGTCAATCAATAAATAATCATAAAGACATTTCTGTTATAGAAATGTTCAATGTGTTAGTTCCCTTGATGCATGTATTGTTACTACTGTTAGGAGAGGGACGTAAAGGGGTATGTGCACAGAAATACGCGTAACAAAATTGCCATTTCACGATGAACGACCAATTAAAAGTATTTTACACGTTGATCTTGTTATCGATTTCACGAAACACGAACCTTTTTCAAGGCTGCACGTGAAAATAAAATGGAAAAACACGTTGCACGAAAATAACCCTTTTCCACCCTCTTAGAAATTTACTTGTTATTTGTTCTAAGTATGATAGCAATACGTGTATCAATAAAATATATGTATAAGAGACCTATAGATAAAATTAAAATATAAAGGATCAATTTATTTATGTTACATGTCAAAGTCAAACGAACCTTGTGAATAAGCAAATGATAATTCATTCAATTTGAATAAACTCTCAAATACTAAAAACTTAAGAGTATGCTGTCGAAGTAGACGAAACGCACGTCTAGCGTAATACATTGTAAGCCTGGTATCTTTGATAACTATTCTATCGGATATTCATTTTTTTTTAATATATAATGATAGTTATTTACTTGTAATATAAATACACGTACATCAGGGTGCTATTGGGTTAACAATATAGAAATTAAAAAGTAACAAATATGAATAAAAGAGATAATTGGACAAACAGAATAAAGAAAAAATGCATGACTTATCAAAGAATACATAAAAGTGGCCCTAGCATCCAAACCCTACTATATCTATAAGTGTGTGAAAATAGCCATATATTTATATGGATAATTGACTTACCCCACATACAACGTCTGTAACATCTACGAAATTCAGATCCTACAAGAGCAAAATTTGAATTGTTAACCAAGATTAATCCAATGTTCTTTATCACTGTACATATATACCGAAAGTTGTAGACTTTCACCAAAGCCATCGTTTATTTGATACGTTTTCAAAGTATATACCAAATTCAAACGGGGAAATTAAACTTGTTATCCTCTACACCTCCAGAATTCGAAACAGGTGTGACGTCATCCTTGCTACTCTACCTTCACTTTAACTTAGGGCAGCTAGATCGCCTGTATTTCGGGGTTTGCCAATATTTCCTTTATTTTACCACTATGATTGTTGAAAACATTTCATATTCTAATGCTATTGTCACATGATATGCTTTCCATTAGTACGTTAATTGTAATTTTCTGATAGTTGTTCTTCTGTATGAAAGTTATACAAGTATGAAGACATTTATATGATTGAAGACCCATTGGTGGCCTTCGGCTGTTGTCTGCTCTATGGTCGGGTTGTTGTCGCTTTGACTATTCCCATTTCTTTTCTCAATTTTATTATTTATAAGAGGTCCATCCAACTAAACTACAATGTTATTACATGTAATGTATAAATTCAAATGTTAATCACTATAACCCTGATCAACAAACAATACAATTTTCGTAATAGTACGAAAACTTACCTGAATAACGATTACAACTGTTACATCTTTTACCATTATCTGTATGTATAAAATAGTATAAGTATCAACAAGTGTATATGTCAATATAAGTAGTAAATCAAATATTGAAATTGATGTAAGTATCAACTTTGCTTTAAAATTAATCATGAACTTTATTGACGTTCGAAAGCTCTAGATATACATGTGAAACCATTGGAATTATTTCACTTTTGAAAATGCGTAGAATAGTGTTACGTTATCCATTACGAAAACAAAGGTGTTATAGAAAAATTAAATCATAAAACGAGTAGCTTACCCTCCATTATTTTACTAATTTCACCACTTAAAAAGAACGAAACTATAGATAATTGTTATCGTAAAATAACGACACTTATTTGTTAAACTTGTTTTATCACTTAAAAGGAACGAAACTATAGATAATCGTTATTGTATAAATAACAAAAGTATTTTTATTAAATTAAGGCAATAATTGTTTAATCATTCTGTGATGAGAAAACGTATGTGTTGTCGATTTCAGTCGTTCTAGTGAGATAGTTTTTTTTAAGAAAGGGTATACTGGCATGTACAATTAGGAAGATCCTATACATTTTAAGCAAAAGAAAAACATGAGAATGATTCATAAAGCCTTATTAAATTGTCAAGAAATAATACAAACAACGATATATACTAGTAGTTATAATGATTACGATATTACTTACTCTTCTCGCTTATGACCTGTTGAGTAAAACAAGACAGTAAGACTTATACCAACAAGATTGCAAATAGTTTCATGACGTCACAATAGCTGGCTAAATAGATTGAATGTTCAAAAGTTTTACACAACTTATGATTAATTTTAAGCAAGGGATAGTGTTTATTTATACTGCATTACTACTGCAACATCTTTACTTGTTTTTCTTGCTTCACTAGGTTTTGACACACAAAAATACAACATCACCTTACATTTACAAATTTGTCCTTGTCAACGCTCCAAGAACAACATACTAAATTTCATTTTTTGATATTCGAGACACACTGACCTGATAAATGACATGAATGCGACACATGTGTGTACTTATTTACCGTACTAAGAAAACCTACGGAATTTCTTTGTTTTATATTTGAACAAAACGTGTTTTTTTAGTTTTTTAGGAGGCAACACATTTGACATCAATTTTCAATTTAAGGATTGACAATTTCTTACGTTGAATTGTAGTATGAAAATTATTCCTTGTGTTGATATACATCACTGTTAGTATCATCTTTATTACGATTTCAAAGGTATAATTGCCAATTATGTTAGTGACCCTGTAGTTAAAGTTTCAAAACTGACAGTATGCATTGTAGGGACATAAATTAGCATTTCCAAAGAAGAGCAAAAGTAACTGAGCGTAATGTATACAATGTGTAAAGTTTTGAAATCTTTTAATTATAATTAATCTTTTAATTAGCTAATAAATGTTGATATCAATAATTGTTTTGTTCATTACAATTGGTTCAAAGGCCTGTATACGATTGTCAAATTATCCTGCTTTGCATGAACATTTTTCAAGTTCAGAACGAGTGAATGTTTGGCAAAGAAAATCAACATGTGTTTTAAGAGCATTACATCAAATAACGAAAAGTTATGTAAATAAATGTCACTTCCAAAATATTTAATTGTGACAAATATGATTTTTAGTTGCTGAAACTGGACTTTTTTCGACCCTTAAGAATCCATTTAACCCCGATTTTAGTCTGGGTTTTTATCAACAAACGCTTGACCATTAACCATTTTTTCAAAGAAGTGTGAAAATTACTTTTAAAATACATTTGAATAACGTTTTGTATCAAAGACTAAGTATAGACTACTGTTGCCTTAATTTAGTGGAGTATTAAAATATTTGTGAGCTATGGATGGAAATATTTACACAAGCCTACATATTTTTGTGCATAGAGTGAATATTTTATCATCTTTTTTTGTTACCGTATAGCGGGTTATTTTCGCGGGGTGTAAATTTTCGCTTATTTCCTTGGATAGAACAAAATCTCCAAAATAAATTCCGCCGATTTAAAAGTGCACATGCAAAGGTATTGAAAAAAATGTTTAATCTGCCAAAATAACAACCGCCAAAATAACAACCGCCAAAATAGTTCGTATATCCTATTCAATGAAAATCGCGAAATTTTACACCCGCGAAAATAACCCGTTGTACGGTATTTAACACTACATATCATTATTTTGTAAGTATTAAGCATTGTGTCAGAACATTGGCATTAGCATTAAATCATCTTAACGAAAGTGGTGTATACTTTGAAATAAACATTCATTTATAGATTATTGACTTCTAGATGCATTGATGTTCAGCCTATATTGCATAAGAGATGATAAGTTATCATGACCATGGTATTTGCTATTCATTGACAAAGAATTGAAGGTTTTTAATGAAGTCATTGACAAACGTTTTCATAATTTGATATCATCTCCGATAAATTTTAACATTATTTCATTAATTATTATGTTATATTTGCATTAAAGAAGTCCAAAGTGAGCTCCGTGTGTAGTTTTAACAGTCCTGTCTTTCTTTTGTCGTTCATTTGATCCTCTAATCAACTCATCGAACTGTTTCGTACCAAAAATATGCCATTAATGGATTAGGGACTTTAATTTGTGTAATATAACCTCAATGTTTCTATGTTACATAGTAGCTTTTATTGCTTTTTGTTTGGCTTATCCTACGTTTGTCTTTTATTTCTATTCATTTTCAAAACCAGTCTGTTCCTATTAATTGTATCCTACAGTTACACCAACACCATTGCACCTAAAATATTTAACTATAAACAAGTATTGCAGGACCTTGACTTAGAACAATACCTAAAAAAAAACTCCGACATGTGACTGTTCCCACACGCCTTAAAATTACAGCCCCTCTGGTCATGTTATAACTGGGGATCTAAACATAATTCAACATGAAAATCTCCGAATGGTGATTTCTCATGGTCCTAAGTTTAGAGAACTCCAACACATCAATTGGAACCATAACTTCAAAATAACTATAGATTCCATTGAGGACTACACCAGAGCATGGGCTAAGCGAGAAGAAGTTGGACACTTTGTCAGAATGGGTTAAAACTATCAGGTTTCTGATAAAACGTCGCATTCACGAGTTGAAAAACTGTGTGAACGATCGACCAAAGTCCGTTTTCAGAAGAAAAGAGGCCATGAAATGTCTATCATCTCTTCATGATAAGTATGTTGTTGTTCCTGCGAAAAAGCTTCAAATAATATTGTCTTTGTATGTAAATCATATTACTACGAATGTCTTCTAAAAGAATTGGGTATAGAGAGCACTCAGGTAATCCCACATACAAAAACATCATTTGACTTACCTTGTTTGTATTGGATACCAAAGCTTCATAAAATTCCGTACAAACAACGGTATATTGCTGGCTCATCTTCATGTTCCACTAAAGAATTGTCTATTAGATTGACTTAAATTCTGTCCGCAGTGAAAGAGGGTCTTCAGAAATACTGTGAAACTGTTTACTCGCGTAGTGGTATGAATCATATGTGGATTCTTAAAAATTCTAAAGAACTTCTAGACAATTTTAAATCTCGGTCTTTTTCTGAAGTTAGTTTTATCAACACTTTTGATTTTTCAACCCTGTATACCACCATTCCCCATGTGAAATTGAAAAATCACCTAAAAGAAATAATCCACAATGCCTTTCAACATAAAAGTGATAGCATACGCTATAAATTTATTACTTTGGGATTTCATAAGACATATTTCGTTAATAGTGACAAACAAAAAGGTAAAACATGCTACACAGAAGAACAAGTGGTCAGTATGCTGGAGTTTCTTATCGACAACATATTTGTTGAGTTTGGAGGTAGACTTTTCCAACAAATTGTCGGCATTCCTATGGTCAATCCAATCCATTCAGTCACGTTTCAGTCATTACAGCTGAACGGACGTGCTTGGCCAGCTCTCCTTTACCCGCTATCTTCGATGAGGGTTTACAGTTAGATGATCAACGACTTACTACTTAAGATGACAGAAACCAATCCAAGCCGTACAGATAGACGTAGTAGTTGGCGTACCGCGTTAACATGCACTCCAAAACCATTGTATCATGGGGAGTGTTATGCCGATTAACGTCCGAGGGCTGTATCCTAGGTATTGGGTGATACGACCTTCATTTCACTGCCTCACGGCTTTGGTCCTGATAACGCTTCCTGTCATCTTTAGAACTAGGTCCACAATTCATCTACCAGTACTCCATCATCGAGGTTACCGGGCTGCCAAGCTGACCAAACTGGCCCTGAAAGCAGCCGTTGTGAAGTAAAGAAAAACAACAAAATAGTCAACAAAAGAAAAATCAACTCACCAAAACCAAGATGGCGGCCTACATACGGCGTCCTCCACTACTTGTTCCTGACCCACGGCATCAAAATATGTTAAAGCTCACCAAACGCAAAATCGCACCGAGCTGACCGTGCGAGGGCTAAAAAGTCAGTCACGGTCGTTAAACACTTTCATATATATTCCTATGGGAACGAACTGTTCGCCTCTTCTTGCCGACCTCTTCTTATTTTCATATGAATCGGAGTTCCTCCAGACACTTGTCAAAAACAAGAGGATCAAAATAGCCAGATTATTTAATTACACTTTCAGATATATTGATGATTTTGTTTCCATAAACAATCCGAACTTTTCTGATTGGGTTCCATAAATATATCCTCCAGAACTAGAGATTAAAGAAACAACAGACACGGCTTCCTCCGCCTCATTTTTAGACTTATATCTCGAATTTGACTTACACAGTCATCTCAGTACCAGAATCTATGACAAACGAGACGATTTTAATTTTGAAATTATAAATTCCCCCCACCTTAGTAGCAATATACCAACTTCACCTGCATATGGGATAAATAATACACGATGGTCTTGATGTATAGATTCTGCGTACTGATGTTGTTTATCATCTTAACAACGTGTTGTATAGTTCTTTAATTTGTATTTGTTTTAATATTTATATTACCTTAACTGTTGAATGGATTTATGTGATATCCGTTTGACGTGGCTCGCTACTTATACATCTCGTCATTGTGTTTGTATTGTCTTTCATTTTTTGGTGGTGTGTTTTGTATATGCGACATCATTTTGTATTTCTTTGGTTCTTATAACGTGACTCTGTAGTTTAAAAGATCCCGTCAGTATGATGTTGTTCTATTTTATGTCATTATGATATATTTCTATTATGAATTACAAAATACGTTGAACCACAAACGTCAAAATCATTCAAATGCGTAGTGGAATTAACTATTTGTGGATTCTTATAAATTCTATATATATAACTTTTGGACGATTTTAAGTCTCGGTCTATTTCTGAAATTTATTCTTATATACTTTTGATTTTTAACCCTGTATGCTAACATTGCCTATGTAAATTTTAAAATTGTGTGTATGCACATTGAACAACAAATCTATGTGACGTATAAAATTTTCTGACGTCAGACACACAAATCAATGAATGTGTTTGTAGATAAATGTTGTTGTGTTCTGTTAAATTATTCCTTTTAAAATTGTTATACGATGATGACTGATGTACCAATATTTTGATTATTTATTTATTGTGTCTGTTTAGTTAACGCATCAATGTAAATATATATGATATTATATACGTTATTCTGATTGGCTTACTGCACATCACGTGTTATTCCTTAAGCAGTTGTATCACACAATAAAACTTATCATTCATGCTGCCACGAGGTCCCATAATAAAGTGCACAGGTAAATTTAATAAAAACTTAATGTAAATCGTGTTTTCATGATCCTAGCTAAAAAATGTAATTATTAGTATTGAATGCTTCTTTTTGTAACTTCATAGGGTTGTAAAAGCGTTGACCGTGCGCACATTTTTAGAATGAAGGGCTTCCGCGCTTCATACAAAATGTACTTCGGTCAACGCTTTTACACCCTAATAAATTTACAAAAAGAAGCATTCAATTCTTAAATAATTTGAAAGAATTATATAAAAAAATACCGAATCACAGAGTCCATAAAAACTGACGAAATCAAACGCAATCAATCCACCGAATAAATGAAAAAGATTTACCATATTCCTGACTTGGTACATGTTTATGATGACTTACTAGTACTATGAAATGTTCTTCAAAAATTTAAACTGCCTATCATGTTGTTATCCCTGATCAAATTACTACAAAATGAGTGAAACAGATATCACGAAGTAACTATTGATTGTATTGCTGCATGTATCAACAACCATTTCGAGGACATTTCTCGTGTTGCTTAAAATTGCAGATATTGTAGATACAGACAGTAGACAGTCAGAAAAACATCATATAGTTTACAAACATATTGAAAATCTTTTTTTCGGGAGATTATGTATAATAGTGGCATAGCTGACTGACGTTTATCATTGGAAGACTTTATTTGGTGTGTTTGTGCTTCCTGGCAATACCCAGCCGTTACAAACTGACGTGACTGTTACACTACAATCCAAGGTTTAAGAAAGGTTTTTATCACAAACATGTGAAAAATTGTCAATATCTGTACGTGACTGTTCCCAGTCAGATGCCTTTGTTTCATCATTTTTTCAGCAATAGCTGTCTCCATTTCGCTTGTTCATTCTAACCAGCTGAGCAGCAATTGATTTTTCCTTTTTAAATAATTTCTTATTTTGTAATTTTTTCTCATAGCGGATGACCTTGCTGTGGCGTATTATGGTTTGTATCTTCGCATTTTTATCACTGGTAGATTGTATTTCATTGACAAACAAACAATATCTTCTTATTTAAACATACAAAAACTTCGGCTTGGAAAACACATACTAGTACCTCTAATATAACGGTTTTTTTGTAATGACTCAAAATAACAAACAACAAGTGAATCTATGATGTAAATCTACGATTAGTGAAAATCTCTTATAAATACGCGTTTGATATCAACACTTTCATGTATATGACTGTAAGGAATGCAAATCATTTTAATTCTGTATCACATATGTGTTCCTGTTTAAGGGCATCCGATACAGTTTCAAGGGAGTTAACTCTTGGCTCGACGTTAAGCCTTTGGAATATCTCACAAAACGTCACTTTTTGCGGGACGTAATGCGTGTAATTTTCCCCAAAAAAAGAAACGTAATGTGGATTTTCGATGCTTCAATTCTGTTTCTCCTGCATGCTAACTTCTAAACCATTAATATTAGTGCTTTTGATTCTAAAAGGGATAACAGTATAATAAAAATCAGAAGAACTAAAACACATTACTGTTTCTGTAAGATCTTCAACAAAGTATCGTATAGTGAGCAATCTCAAGAAGACTGACCTTTTGGTGTTACCAATATAATACAAGTCAATTATCATTTTTATTATCATTTATCATCCATGATTAGGTCCGGATCCAATTTTCTGACATTTTATTATAGCACAGAAAACCAATGATATTTTAATCTAATACCGAAAATTTAGGTACACGAAGAAGTAAATTAATTTCCAAACTGAACATTTTATTCAATTTATATATGTTGAAGAAATAATGGCATGCCGCTAATATTAACAATGATACAACTTTAATAAAAGAACAAAGTTCCTATTTCCTCCACGTTGCACGTAGTCTATCTAACAAAAGTCAATAGCCACCAATAAATTTTATGCGCCCGTAAAATTTTTGACGGAACGTAATTATGGTATACAAATCTAGCGTCTGTCTGTCCGTCGTAAACATGGTACAGCATAAATATTCAAATTTTATTAAGTTTAACACAGTTGTTTTCTATGATGGTCAGACGATTTGTTTATTTTTGGTGAACTTTTTGAGTTACAGGACTTTTGCAAATAAAAAAGGGGTGTTTTATTTTTTCGCGCTGTATCTCAAAAACGATTTATGATTATTGCTTAAAATTGTACACGCTTGTTAGTTATATTAATCTGAAGAACTGTATACTTTTTAGGGATGATTCAAAATTTTTATTTTAGAGTTATTGAGTTTATGAAAAAAGGGGGTTTTCACATGTCGCGCCATATCTCAGAAGCTATTTATAATTGTATAATTGTTGCATACAACTTCACATACTTGTTACCTATTAAATTAATCTAAAGATCTGTATACTTTTTCGTGATGATTCTTTAATTCATTTTTGAGTTTTTGAACTTTTATTGAGCTTCAATTTGGTATCATATAAAACATGATGTGATATATAAACTTCCTTTTGAGCAAGAATAAGGAATGAGCCAGGATGTACTTAGCATGACTTCCTGAACAACCCCCGTGTGATTTTAAAAACATTTATTATGGGTGGTTTTTTTTCACAACACGACGGGCGAAATATGCGCTCGTAGCGCAGCTGGTTATTTTGTTCTGTTTTTTTTTTGACAAATATATTAAAGAGAAATGACGGATTGACATCAAATGCAATGCAATTTTCCAATATAATTATTATTTCCAAATAGCATAACTCTTTTGAAGAATAGTTACAATGCACTGATTTTCGAACGTGGCCATACAATATTAGTTTTATAAAAATTTGGCAAAAATTGTACACTTGAAAAATTAACCAGAAGGTCATGAAGGACAGACAAAGAAATGGACGTGCGATATTTAATGTACCCCGCAATGCGTCGCGCTGTGGTGAAAAAATATATAAAAGTTCTCATTAATCTTTTTTTATATCATTGTTTGTATTGTATCATGAAAATTATTGATGTTGTAATGTTTATGTCCTTTGGGGCCCATAATTGGAAATAAAATATCTTTTTTCTTCTTCTTCTAGTTCTTTACCAATAAAATTACGCTATGAGAGAAGTATTTGATTTTAATCGCAACTTGCCACCCTCTCCCCCTCTGGCCCCTCCCCCCACAAAACAGCATTAAAAACTGAAGAGACAGTATATAATTGTACAAGATTATAAAAGTGACTTGCTTTGAAACCGTAATTTAGGTGGGTAATGTGTGGAATGATAGGAGAGAAACAGAAACAAACCCAAAGGTGTGGGGGGGGGGGGGGGGTATAGGTAATATAATAATGTCCAGTCCTTTCGCTATTAATTGAATCGGTTTGCCAGATCAAAATTTTCAAAATTATGATATAGTTTCTCTGTCTGGACGAAAGCATCCTTTAGCAAATTGAATATTCTGCATTATAAGATTTTGTTTTTGTTTTCTGACAACATAAAATAAGAAGATGTGGTGTAATTGCCGATGAGACAAATCTCCACAGGAGACAAATATGACACAGAAACCATAGGTCATCGTACGGTCTTTAACAATGAGCAATGGGACCGCATAAGCAGCTATAAAAGGCCCCGAAATGACAATGTAAAACAGTTCAATCGAGAAAACTAACGGCCTAATTTATGTACAAAAAAGAAGTTCCGTTTGCAGGAAAAGACCTCATGTAAGTAACCTTTATATGGTGATCCAGTGAAAATAAGTATATCAAGTGTGTTATTCAATTGCAATCAATGACCCTAATAAAAGTTTTTAATAAATAAATGTTAAATTCTTAAAAGTGATTAAAACGTGAATGAAAGGATTTTAAGGAGTAGTGTAATGAAACAGCAGCCAACCAAACAAAACAACACAAAAACAACATTTAGAGGTCAACATATGGTAACAAATAATACACGAGTGTGTACAGTACATGTACCTGTATGTTAAGTTATAAATGGCCGAGTCTTTAATTTTCAAAAGCCGTAAAATTTTCAACAGTCCGTAATAATTATTTTTGCAATTTTTCTCACTTAATACACACACAGAGAGAGGTATTTATGATTCACATGATTTTGTTTTCGAAAACAATGTTACCAATTATAGGTAGCTCTTTACAAGCAATATTTATACATCTGAAAAATGTCGCCGGTAACTAGCAGAGATATCGTCGAAATTGTCTGCCAGCGACGTCGTGCATTTTAGGGGGGACTCAATTTTTTGGATTAATCGCGTTTATCATGGAGTCCAGCACGGTGACGTATATTTTTTATTTGAGATTTGGAGAAAGCATGAAAAAATTCAATTTATGTAGAAAAATGATAAAAAAATACATTTTCAGAAACAGTTTATTTCCATAGTATTAGGTTAAAAAAAATACCACTTTGAGCATCTGGTCCGCAATGTCAAGCAATGCTTGCATAATTGTATATTCTTTCGTGTAGGGATTTATTTTTTCCCTTATTGTGTCTTATCACAGCTTCAGATTGAACCCGATCTTAATAATTTACGACGAAGAATATCTGCTCCAAAAATTTTATAACATTGCACAAATCCCCTTTTTTTCAGCCTCAATTTTCTCGAAAACAAGCACGGTGACCTATGTTTTTATTTTGTGTTTTGTTTTATAAATCGCCAAGGCCTAAAACATATTTCAAAATTATAAAAATGACATTATAGGGAGAAACTGTATCGGATGCCCTTAACAACGCGAAACTCAGAGACGATAAATATAAGATATTGTTTTTAACTGAATGTTTATTAGAAAGCATTTTATTATAAGGCCTTTACAAACGCGTTATATTGATTTCAAGATTGGTCTCCCTAAACAGTTGGTTGATTTGTTGGTGTTAAACTCAACATTCAGCACTATAGAGATGTTTCGTGGCTGTTAGTTTTTATAGGTTATGCAGTCATCGTGTGCTGCGAAAGGTAAGACAACTAGCAATACTTGACAATAAAAATTAAAGTCGATTACACTTGCTACATTCGGCATTCGAACACACAACCTCAGAGCTGACAAACTAAAGATGCATCAATTCTGACTGCATAGACCATCCAGACACCGAGGCCTAACCAAAGATCACGTGGTAATTCAAAGAAAACATAATACATCTTCTGACAATTATTCTATGTAAAACAAAGCAATAAAGTGATACCAACTAACAAGTCCAGGCTTGAACATGTATTGTAAGTTCAGAGCTGTTTATGTGTGCCTAAGAGATTAAAGAAATACATGATATGAAAAATTATTTTATTTCACTTAAAGATATCTTGGATTCTCACTCTGTCTCTTTTATCAACTTCTGAAATTAAAAATAAAATCATGTCATGATGATATAAAAGATATGACACACTAGTTTATTTGATTATTTCAAGTACATTGAAAATTTTACAGAATCATGTATAAGAAGTGTTTTATAGACATCATTTTCTTCTATATAAAGATTGAAAACAGTTACTTTGCAATGAAATATTCTTCTCAGTCCTGAAGACCTCACTTTGACCTATAAAGGTTTCTTTTTAAAAATTGTGACTTGGATGGAGAGTTGACTCATTGACACTCATACCACTTATTCTTATATTTATATTAAAATAAATACAAACTTCATGGATATCTCTTACCTGCAGTATTTCCTGCACTGTCCACGATTTCCTGCAATTCAAAAAAGATAAAGAAGATCATGATTGCTATATTAACATTTTTCGTATCTTAAACTCGAAGAAACATGTTGCTTATAAAAAGTATTATATTAGGGAAAACTAAATCTTTTGAAAATAAACTGCTTTACTGCATTTTGCAATACTTCAATACATGTTAAAAATTAGATTCTTGATACGTAGAAATAGTTAGATAATTTATTATGATTTTGTTTTAAATCCTTATATCAAAATCTCGTATAATTCAACTTTTACATGCGTTATTGTTTTGTAATGACGATGATGAAATATAATGGATTTTTAGTATTGTCAATCCAGCTCCAGAAATGCACATCAATGAATAAATTTCATATTTATAAACGTTACATATAAATTTCATCACTGCAACAAGTGTTTAATGGTATCTTTTCCACTGGATACAGCTAAATTTTAATATCAAAAGCACGAGGCTTGCCGAGCTTTTTAAATTTAAATTTAACTGTTGAGAGTGAAAAAAATATGGTAATACAGAGTTACAGTAGTAGAGTCTGTTCGTTTCTCTTATGGTTTTTACTCTTCCTCTCCAAGGATTCGCAGACTGTTATGTTCTCTATATGTGATGTCATCAGGCATGGTCGTCTTCTTTCAAAACGTCAAGATACGAAATTCAGGAGAAATCATGAAAATTTTACGTCATTATTAAATTTCTTCCAATCATTTGCTGAAAAAAGTTTTCTCACACCGCTCACGAAAGTGAAAGACAATAACAATCAAAACCAAGGAGTAAACAAAGACTCATCAAACCAAAAGACGTTTACATCAACAGTTATAGATAATCAATAAGAAACAACACGAACTCCACTAGAAACCGGGAGTGAAATCAGGTGCTCCGAAAGTGTAAGCTTTTCCTGCACCGTATACGGCACCCGTCGTGTTATTTCATTGTTCAGTTCGATAAGGATGGAAGGTTAGTATGACTGAGGAAGAATATCAGATATGATTTCTGACACACTTTTGTCATAATGGCCAATCAGCTCAATTAAGACACATTTACTACATATGCTGATGCCGCTGGGATGTTGCTACACAGAAATGGAAAGTTGACTATAGGAAAATTAAAATCATCCCGTTTGTCATAAATTTTGGTATTTAACCTACCATCAGCAGCCATTTCGAGAGAAACAGATTTATCTGTGTCAGTAGTATCTTTAATTTCAAGTTCACTGGATATATTAAATGTAAGTGATCACTGAATTTATTATTTTTAAGAGACAGTAAATCATCAATATACCTAAAGGCACACAAAATAGAAAAATATTTGTACAACACTTACCGCCAGAATGCATGCATTTTCTCACACACCTTTCATCTTAAATATAGAAAGGAGATTGTAAATTATGTATGCATACGTCAATCATAAAGACATTTCTATTATAAAAATGTTCAATGTGTTAGTTCCCTTTATTTATGTATTGTTACTGCTGTTAGGAGGGGGCTTTAAGGGGTATGTGCACAGAAATACGCAAAAAAAATGCCATTTCACGATGAACGACAAATTAAAAGTTTTTTACACGTTAATCTTGTTATCGATTTCACGAAACACGAACCTTTTTCAAGGCTGCACGTGAAATTAAAATGGCAAAACACGTTGCACGAAAATAACCCTTTTCCACCCTCTTAGGAACCTACTTGTTATTTGTTCTTAGTATGATAGCAATACGTGTATCAATAAAATATATGTCTAAGAGACTGATAGATAAAATTAAAATATAAAGGATCAATTTATTTATGTTGCATGTCAAAGTCAAACGAACCTTGTGATTAAGCAAATGATAATTCATTCAATTTGAACCAACTTTGAATTTCAAAACCTAATGAAAAAGGAATCATGGTTAATTTGCTCGGTTCAACTCTCAAATACCAAAAACTTAGAGTATGCTGTCGATGTAGACGAAATGCGCGTCTGTCGTAATACATTATAGGCCTGGTATCTTTATAACTATTCAATCGGATATACATTTTCTTTTTAATATATCATGATAGTTATTTACTTGTAATATGAATACAAGTACATCAGGGTGTAATTGGGTTAACAATATAGAAAGTAAAAAGCAACAGATATAAATAAAAGAGATATTTGAACAAAAAGAATAAAGAAAATGCATGACTAATTGAAGAATACATAAAGCATCCAGACCCTACTATATGTATAAGTGTGTGAAAATAGCCATAAAGTTATATGGATAATTCACTTACCCCGCATACAACGTCTGTAACATCTACGATATTCAGATCCTACAAGAGCAAAATTTGTATTGTTAACCAAGATTAATACAATATTCTTTATCACTGTACATACATACCGAAAGTTGTATACTTTCACCAAAGCCGTCGTTTATTTGATACGTTTTCAAAGTATATACTAAAATCAAACGGGAAAATTAAACTTGTTATCCTCTACACCTCCAAACTTCCAAACAGGTGTGACGTCATCCTTGCTACTCTACCTTGACTTTAATTTAGTGAAGCAAGATCGCCTATATTTCGGGGGTTGCCAATATTTCCGTTATTTTACCACTATAGTTGTTGAAAACATTTCATATTCTAATGCTATTGTCACATGATATGTTTTCCATTAGTACGTTAATTGTAGTTTTCTGATAGTTGTTCTTCTGTATGAAAGTTATACAAGTATGAAGACATTTATAAGATTGAAGACCCATTGATGGCCTTCGGCTGTTGTCTGCTCTATGGTCGGGTTGTTGTCGCTTTGACTATTCCCAATTTCTTTTCTCAATCTTATTATTTATAAGAGGTCCATCCAACTAAACTACAATGTTATTAAATCACCTAAGTTTATCATTAATCATGGTGTTAACGTATAATTTAAAATGTTAATCACTATAACCATGATCAACAAACATTGTAAGTTACGTAATAGTACGAAAACTTACCTTCATAACGATTACAACTGTTACAGCTTTTACCATTATCTGTATGTATAAAATAGTATAAGTATCAACAAGTGTATATGTCAATATAAGTAGTAAATCGAATTTTGAAATTGATGTAAGTATCAACTTTGCTTTACAATTAATCACGAACTTTATTGACGTTCGAAAGCTCCAGATATACATGTTAAACCATTGGAATTATTCACTTTTGAAAATGCGTAGAATAGTATTACGTTATCCATAATGTAAACAAAGCTGTTATAGAAAAATTAAATCATAAAAACGAGTATTATTTTATTTAACTAATTTCACCACTTAAATAGAACGAAACTATAGATAATTGTTATCGTAAAATAACGACACTTATTTGTTAAACTTGTTTTATCACTTAAAAGGAACGAAACTATAGATGATCGTTATTGTATAAAACAAGTATTTTTATTAAATTAAGGCAACAATTGTTTACCGATGTTCATATCTAGCAAATTGATCAAGAAGAGACAGATCAATGTCACAAACAAACACTGAGGGAATTACATGAACTCCAAAAGGAGGCTGACTGTATGCACCTACAGGGCAAGCGTCTCTTGCTATGTATACATGCACAAATCGCCATGCGAATTCATTAAGTCAAAATGTCAGTTATGGGGATTGGACACAATCTAGTATTATAGGTTAGACCCCTATACTAGTATTTAAAAAATGTATACGACTACGAAATTCTGTCGCTAGTGAATAGAGACACCGACGCATAGTACTGATTAATCATTTTGTGATTGCAAAACGTATGTGTTGTCGATTTCAGTCATTCTAGTCAAATAGTTTTTTGACTGAAAGGGTACACTGGCATGTACAATTAGGAAGATTCTATACATTTTAAGCAAAAGAAAAAAGTGAAAATGGTTCATAAAGCCTTTTTAAACTGTCAAGAAATAATACAAACAACGATATATACTAGTAGTTAAAATAAATAAGTAATTACTTACTCTTCTCGCTCATGACCTGTTGAGTAAACCTAGACAGTACGACTGTCCAAAAACTATTCAAAAAATGATACATACTAGTAGTTATAAAAATTAAAATATTACTTACTATGTTTGCTTAAGACCTGTTGAGTAAAACAAGACAGTACGACTAATACCAACAAGATTGCGAATAGTTTCATGACGTCACAATAGCTGGCTAAATAGATTGAATGTTCAAAAGCTTTACACAACTTATGATTAATTTTTAGCAAGGGATAGTGTTTATTTATACTTCATTACTACTGCAACATCTTTACTTGTTTTTCTTGCTTCACTAGGTTTTGACACACAAAAATACAACATCACCTTACATTTACAAATTTGTCCTTGTCAACGCTCCAAGAATAACACAATAAATTTCATTTTTTGATATTCGAACCACACTGACCTGATAAATGACATAAATGCGACACATGTGTGTACTTATTTACCGTACTACGGAATTTCTTTGTTTAATATTTGAACAAAACGTGTTTTGTTTTTTTTAGTTTTTTAGAAGGCAACACATGTGACATCGATTTTCAATGTAAGGATTGACAATTTCTTACGTTGAATTGTAGTATGAAAATTATTCCTTGTGTTGATATACATCACTGTTAGTATCATCTTTATTACGATTTCAAAGGTAATTGCCAATTATGTTAGTGACCCTGTAGTTAAAGTTTCAAAACTGACAGTATGCATTGTAGGGGCATACATTAGCATTTCCAAAGAAGAGCAAAAGTAACTGAGCGTAATGTATACAATGTGTAAAGTTTTGAAATCTTTTAATTATAATCAATCTTTTAATTAGCTAATAACTTTTAATATCAATATTTATTTTGTTCATTAAAATTGGTTCAAAGGCCTGTATACGATTGTCAAATTATCCTGCTTTGCATGAACATTTTTCAAGTTCAGAACCAGTAAATATTTTGCAAAGAAAAATATGTGTTTTAAGAGCGTTACGTCAAAATCTGCAAATAGACCATTGATATGTAATAATGTATTCGACTGCACACATTCGATGTTACCCTAGTCACTGAAAATTAAATTCGATATATAAATATATATATTTATATGTATGTATGTCTTTTAAACCACTTTTGTTTAAGTTCTTGTTTATTTTAATGCTTGTCCTAATTTTGTTCGGCCTACTAGACGAGAAAAAAGATAGATTCTGTGGCATAAAGTCCTTCATATAAGATCGAAGGAAACCCAAGATATACAAACAGAAGTATAATTGGCCGGAACATTAAATTAATATATACAACGTATTTCACTTTTTTTGAATTGGTGGATCATACATTTGAGCGTGTACCTCAAGGGTCTCTAGAAAAAAATTGGCATACAGAATAACATTTGCAGATGTCAAAACAAACCTATAATAAAATTTAGGGCCAAATTATAATATAAAAATGCAATTCAGTTCGGACTGAGTTTCCGTTATCGATATAGCTTTTGTTTAAATAACTAAACTGAACCCAAGTGCAATCATCTGCAAGGGAGCTCAAATTAAAGTATTATGGATTTAAATGAGATCGAATTGTAGTCTTGCAAGTAAATTATATATCAACCTTGTGTTATGGCTTATTATGCCGACATTGAACCAAATAGCTGATAATAACTATTCAATATACCGTTCTGGAAAGTGTTTGAAGCCCAGAAAACATATTTTGACTCTAAAACCTATTTGGTCAAAAAACTAAATCCCCTTTAATCCCAAGTATTGGTACAATTTTAAACTACAAATCGATTCGAATTATAAAAATATCTTATGTATCTTGATTACATTGATAATATGTCGTAAAATAAAATATATACACTACATAATTTGACACGATACGAATGCAACCAAGTGTTGCAATAAAATTAACATCAACCTGTCGCACAGAAAGTATTGATTGTGGGATTGAGGGATTGTTGACATGCTATCTGTGGAGGGACATTATTTACAGGTAAGGATATATCTTTTAAATTTTCACATCATGTTGATGTTCTTGAAGTTTGATTGCTTTAACAATTGCACAACTAATAAAGGCAAAAATGTTAATTGAAATAAAATGTTTCATGCAGTTTTTACAAATTTATAATTTTATTTAAAAAAGTATATAAATTATCATAAAAGAGAAACTTGGGTAGTGACATGTATGTGATTTACCATAAATATTGGATATTATTTTTTGTTTAGTAGTGTAATTAGGTAAGATCAGAGCTTCTCAACACTTTTACGTTAGAAGACGCTGTCTTTTTTTTTTTAACGTTATCGATCACAATTAGATAAAATTAGTGATTGAAATTTAACTTTAATATATATATGAGACAATATCTGAAAAAGTCTAGTTTTTGGCAATAAGAAAAAACCAAAAAAAAATTCTTTAGACCCGGTATTTTAATAGCACAAATCGAAGAACACACATTGGGGATCAAGGAACTGTTGTCTGTAATTCAAATAATTGTTTAATAAGGAAACAATGGCAATTTAAAAAATGGTACAAAAAAAATCCAGTTCTTTCCTGTTACCAAAGTGAATCAATTTTAAAAAGTTTCTAATGGGAATAAGGAATAAGTTTAAGACACTATTTGTGGTTTACTAGTATATCCTGCAATAGTTTATCAAATGCCAATTATTGATTTTAGCATTTGCAATACAAAAGGTTTAGAAATATGCTTAAATATAGTCAGATATGTCGGTAACATGAAAGAATCTTGAGTAACAGGACAACGGTAACAGGACAGAGTTGGTAACAGAAAGGATTTTTCTGCTTTATTTTAAAGTTTAAGAAAAATAAATCATTTTAGATTGGTCACAATTGGAAGATAACAGCAAACAATGTCATTTAT
This sequence comes from Mytilus edulis, assembly GCF_963676685.1. Classification (NCBI taxonomy): domain Eukaryota; kingdom Metazoa; phylum Mollusca; class Bivalvia; order Mytilida; family Mytilidae; genus Mytilus; species Mytilus edulis. Next base: position 54,288,023 of record NC_092349.1, on the reverse strand, counting down.
CCTTTGAAACTGTATTTGCAAGATGAAAAATTTGCCTAGGTAATGAAAAATTCTAAAATAAATTCCTTTCTGTTACTATCTACTATACTAGAATTGCACAATGTTCTCTGCTGTTATCAAAATCAAAAAACCTATTTTTTTATTCAATATACTGTATATTATTATGAAATTTATTTGATATGGTGGTGATAACTTATATTAAATGAAATGGTTGGCATATAGTAGATTAACTGTTCGATTCTTCAGTGAAATTGTCTTGAACATCCTTCCTGTTACTGATGATGGTTATGCTGTTACTTTTGATCAGGTAACATGACAGAACGTAACAGAAAGGAATTACGCGATAGTTTTTGTCCTTTTTATCACATTAAATGTAAGTGTATTTCCTGTGACATATAACTTTTAAAAAGATGATATAAAAACACACTTAATGTTGTGGTGCACACTTAAAAATATTCTCAGAAAGTGTAAAAAAAGGCTATAACAGGATAGAACACCAATAAGTATTTTTCTATAAATTCTTACCTTGGATGGGCTTGAATTTTCAAACCTGGCCACCTTTCCAACTATTTCTTTGTACTAATACATGCAGGGAATGATGCTCTTCACAATACATAAGGGGAAAATAACTCTTGGTCTTGTAAACGTTTCCACAGGTAAAAAAAAAACCAGTGGTAACAGGAGGGAAATTACCCTTGGGGACAATATTTTTTTCTTAAAATTTGCAAAATTTTATTACATGCTATAGTTATAATATAAAAAGACAAATTAGGGGCAAGTTGATTACATAATATATCATATATGTGAGAATCGGACGCCTTTTTAATTAATTTGGATATTATTTGAATGATTTAGTTTTAAAAAAAACACAGGGGACAACATGATTTTAGGGGGGGTTGAACATTTAAATTACAATATTTTATTGGAAGACATATAAGAATGAGTGTTTAATTGGCAGGCCATGGTGCATTATATAATTTAGTTTATACTAAAACTTAAAATTTTCAAAAAAGATGGTTGAATAAAAAAATAATTGCTGGTGAAGTGCGGGACATGGAAATTAGACTTTTTCAGATATTGTCTCATATAACGTCTGCATCATGTGTATTTAACAGGAAATGAGACATTAAAAAAATACGATGACAAATTTGTACTAAAACCTTCGGTATTTTTACTAGGTCTTAAACTAAGGTAAAATAGAGAATTTTATTTAGTTATCATGTTTATGACACTATCAGTCTAACTTGTATAAAAAGTAATGTTCTTTATATAAGTGGAAATATGCTGATTCTTATCTTTCCCCATTTTTAAAGTGATATTATTTGTTTAATATTAGAAACAAATGTTACGTTGTCTTACATCATTTAAATGTGTATAATCCAATAAGTTTTAGAGCATTAAAAACCCAAAATTCCGAAAATGTTATACAAAAAACTATGACAAAATACATCTTGTTGTTTCGAAAAAATCAATTTATAAACTTTAATGTTTCAAAATGTAACAATGGCATTTATATATTCAAAAGCGAAATAACGATAAAATAAACTCATCATAGATACCAGGACTAAGTTTTGTATATACGTCAGACGCGCGTTTCGTCTACAAAAGACTCATCAGTGACGCTCGAATCCAAAAAAGTTAAAAAGGGCCAAACAAAGTACGAAGTTAAGTTATGTAAATATTCAGTTCCTAAATATTTAATTGTGACAAATATGATCTTTTCTTGCTGGAGCTGGACTTTTTTCGACCCCGAAGTCTGTTATTATTTTCAACAAACGCTAGATCATCAATCAAAAAAATCCGAGAGAATCTCTAGAGACAATTTGCTATATCCCATATCATATAGTGGTTTGATCATTTTTAGATACATGTTTGAAATTCCTCAGTAAAACATACTACATCCATTTATCTTTTTTTTTTGAGAAGTGTGAACATTATTTTTAAAATACATTTGAATAAAGTACACTTAGTCGTGTATCAAAATAATTGTTAGCTATGGATGGAAATAATTACACAAGCCTACATATTGTTGTGCATAGAGTGAATATTTTATCATTTTTTGCTTTGTTATTTTACACTACATATCATGATTTTTTTTTTACGTATTAAGTTTTGTTTTGTGTGAGGACATGGACATTAGCATTTAATCATCTTAACGAAAGTGGTGTATACTTTGACATAATCATTCACTTATGATTTATTGACTTCTAGATGAATTAAAGTTCAGCCATCGATGGCATAAGAGACGATACTTTATCATGACCATGGTATTTGCCATTCATTGACAAAGAGTTGATGATTTTTAATGAAGTCATTCGCAAAAGTTTTCATAATTTGATGTCATCTCCGATACATTTTAACAATATAGTCCAGAGTGATCTCCGTGTTTAGTTTCAACAGTCCTGTCTTTCTTTTATTGTTCATTTGATCCTCTAATTCAACTTATCGAGCCGTTTCTTACCACAAGTATTCCATTAATGGAGTAGGGACTTTAATTTGTGTAATGTAACCTCAATGTTTCTATGTAGCTTTTGTTGCTTTTTGTTTGGCTGATCCTACGTGTGTCTTCGAATTCATACTACTTCACCAACGCAGTACTATTTCTCAAATACAAATTAAAGACCCTTGACCAATATAATGTGTATATTTATTTGAATTATGTTATTTAGATTTATAAGAAGAATACTTAAACAGTGGATGTCATAACCAATCTATTCTCTCTAATACTTGTTTTGCCCTGTTAATATTTTCATCAATTGACCTAATTGACAACTTTTTCATCACAAAATAAAACATTGAAATAAATAACCAGATTTCTACTATTTCGTACATTTAACATTTAAATAAATATGCTCTACAATATCATCAACGTTATTCATGTTATTGAAAAATCTTATTTCAAATTAATCAATTTTAAGGATTTATAGAACTTAAAGGATCCGGAATTATACTCCATGTAAATATGAATTTAGGTTTTTTTTTAGGTCCTGTTTTGGTACAACAGTCAAACAAAAGTATGTCGATCTGTCAATTAAAGTCTCTCAACTCTGGTGAGCCAAATTAATGCAGATTAGAATTATCGTACAAAGTGTTGAAAGACGGTCGGAAAAACTTTGATGTATCATCTTGCATAGGTATACAAAAACTATAACATATGACAAATCAAATTAAATTCCCTACTGAACAGAGATAAAAGACTTATAAAAGAGAGGTGATATACAGATACCAAAAGGGACACTCATACTCATAAGTCAAAAATAAACTGGTAGTCACATGACAAAAACAAAAAAAGGACAAAAAAGACAAACAGTAGTACAAAAACAAAACATTGAAATCTAAAGACTGAACACAAACCCCCTAAAAAAACGGAGGTGATCTCCGATACTCGTCGTGTTCCTCATGTAAGAACAAATCCATCAATAAGTCTAACTTGGTAGGTCAGATTCAGGAAAAACAGGACGGGATTGTGGTAACGACAATTTGACCATATTCGTCGTCATATGTAAAACAAACATTACACTACTATCATCCAACTGCTGATGGCGTCTGTAAAATTGTAGAAGAAATGATTTCAACTTCACAACTTTGAACTCTCGGTTTGAAGGCTTCTTATTGAGCAGCGAGCCTCTCTCAAGGAAATCATGATAATAAATGGAAGCCCTGTAAGGTCATATCAAATGGGAGATATATACCTCATATGCTGGAGCTGCTGGAATGTTGTTATAAAGAATTAGAAGGCTCACAATTTGGAAGCTGAAATCATGTCTTTTGTCGTGAAGTTTGTTCTCAACCGACCCTAATTGTGTTTTTTTTCTTCTTTCATTCGTATGATTATCAATGTGACCTCAAAGTCTTTCTCATATAGAAAAGCTTTTTGGACTCGGCAAACTTATTACTGGAACAATACTCTTCCAGATAAACGGTGTGGTGTAAACATAATTTTATCTATTGAGTCTGTTCTATGCACTAAAACATGTAAATAAACTCATCATAGATACCAGGAATGAAATCTTATAATTACGCCAGACACGCGTTTCGTCTATAAAAGACCGATCAGTGACGCTCGAATCAAATAAGGTTAAAAGGCAAAATAAAGGACAAAGTTGATGAGCATTGAGGACCAAAAATTCCTTCAAGTTTTGTCAAATACAGCCAAGATAATCTATTCCTGAGGTGAAGCAATTTCAATTTATGTTACTAAATATCTATTTCTTTTCTCTTTTTATTTCAGTAATTTTATCAGGCCAGATTGTATAATTGGAGGAATATATCAAAGCATGATAATGTAATAAACTGCCAGAAACTGGAACTACGACAAGAAATCAAGATTGAACCATTTCAATTGATAATTCAAATTTCTGTTAGTACATCCCTAATGTGAAATAAGATGCCAAATCCAAATGGCAAGAAAATCTTAATAAATATGTATCTTGAATTTTACGACCTTTTTTAACAAGTTTCTACCTAACAAGCGACATAACTGAAATAGCAAGCACATGTTTAACCTGCTTTCCATTTGAAGTGCTCTTATATATACAAGTAAGTGGTGGTCATCTTGTAGGTATATCGTCAGGTTTGCATTGTGTGTTTTACTGTTTAAACATATAACCTAAAAAAAACAATTAGGGAAGTTTATGTGCATGGGAGACTGGATAAAAGTTATCACATTTGCGCTGTACAAAGTCTGGCTATCTCTACCATTGTTGGTTGTCTTTGTTTATACGTTTTTTGTCAGGAGTGAGGTTTTGGTGGTTGCTGTTGTCCTACATATATGTACCTTCAAATATATTTTGTAGTTGCTAATATATATCATATGTTTTGATAACTACCGGCAAAAGATCAGACGCCAAATGTGCTAAAGGACGATTATATGATTATCGAGGAAGGTTGGAGCAGGAGGATTTTTGAGGATGGAATATTTATTTATTCTAGTAAGGCTAATTCATTTTCACTAATTACATACACAACTATTTTTTGCAGTATAATGTGTTATTATTTAAAAAAAAAAAACGTTCGTTGTCATCCTATTGTCAAGTTATTCTGGTCAGAATATTCATTAAAAAAATCATCCTTCCCACCACCATCACCATGGTTATTCCCTTATATATATGTCACAAGTCGTTATTTGCGTTTAAGGGTCAAATTCGCTACTTGGATAGTTTAAAGATGCTGTATTCTTAAACCGAAGTGCAACAATATCTTGCATTGACAATTCGTCAAACTTGATATTAGTGGAGCAATGACCACACATTTAAAATGAATTTAAAATCTATGGTGTGAGTTTTTTCCCCAACTACCCTAAGAAAATCATCCTATGAATTTATATCTATGTTATTGAGAAGCAATAACCGTACATTTACAAGGATGGTAACATATTGGTGTCTGTTGTTTTTTTTCAATCGCACTTAAAAAGCATCCTGTGAATTTATATGTATGCTACTAAAGACGCAATGTCCATACTTTTATTACAACGAACGTAACACCTTAGTGTGTTGTTTTTTTTTCCCAACCGCACTTAGAAAAGCATACTGCGAATGTCTTAATGTAACATTCGGTATGTTTTTCGACCGCACTAGGAAAAGCATAGCTTGGATATCTTTTCTAATATTGGAAAATACAATAACTTAAAATTAACAAGTAAACATTTTGAAATCTTGGTCACTGCACTGCAGAAACAAACTGTAATGCTTGTGACGGAATTAGAGTCTAGTTGTTAACAGACCACAGAACCATGTGAAAAAGGGAGAATAAAGATACAGATTAATCATAAAAAAAGTGGAACACAGAATAACAGTTTGCTTAAATATAACGAATAGAGAATAATGGACAAAATGAATTCGGAAATGAAGGACCCCATTCAGACACTCCGCAGTTATCTGAATGATAATTATAACCAAAGATAAATAAGCACTGACGAGACTCCAAAATTGGTACAAGCACATGGATATGTGGCGATCTTAACCTTTTTTAATTGAGATCTGAACTCCTCTCCTATATGAACTTGATCAGTACAAAAATGAAAGGAAAAAGTAAGAACGTACAACACAATCAATCGTTTTAGAATCTAAAGGATCGTGGGTAATTTCATTGTTCGTACCCCAAAACGGGGTCACGTCATTGGTTGAAGTCACACATTGTTTATGACGTCAATCACAACGTTTGGGAATACACTTTTGAAAATACTACGGCGAATTATTAAAGATGGTGTACTAAAATTTACTCGTAACGAAAAACTCAAGTACAATAGAAACAATGCTTAACATTTACGTACAAAATAATCAAGTTTAACTTTAACAGTTACATTCGCAAGGTCAAAGTGCTTTTCCTGATGATGTCCCTCTCTCTAATATCGGTCGTTGTTCTTCAGAATATATTTCCCACAGAAAGTCATAAAATGGAGAAAAACAAATAATGCTCGTGTAGAGAGAGTTTCACGCTCTCTGCACGTGTCGAACCCTTACAAAGAAGTATTATTGAACTGTGATCAACAATGACGCAATAATTGAACTCCACAAGGGTGACTGGGGAAGAGAAATATGGTCACGTTCGTCTTTTCCCGACAGCCAGTTGAAACCTTGTAAAAGAGGGGCGTCCGTTCGGTTGTGCGGGATGTACAAATACGCAGCCTCGTATGGTCAGAATTGTGACAATAAATCCGAAGCCTTGCTCTCTGCACGTTGAGCACCCTCGCAATAACTATTTTAGGGATCCGTAGGTAACCACTTGCAAGGCAAAATGACTGTCCCTATCCAATATATACTCATTTTTCAGTGGCAGTCTAAATTTTAACGACCTTAATCCATAACGGCCTCTTATTATAGGACCTACCTAGGTATTTATGGTTAATTTGTTGTCGTCCTTAACATGCATAAAATAACAAAACAAACACTCACGTCAGATATATGTTTAAAAATATCAGTAATACAGCAGTCAACGATGTGCTATAATCCTTATCACTAAAAAAAACATACACACATGTAAATGTGTTTGTGGTAGTGTTGTTAACGGTTAACCATCGGAAGGACCCAATATCGAATACCAAAAAAAGCTTACCGATTAACCAGACTTTTTATCAATTTTGATAGACTTGATATAAATGTGTATTGAAATCATTAAATAAATTTGTGTTCTATCTAAAAAATCATCATCGTGGTAATTAATCTGGCAGATCAATCGTCCAGTATATTGATTGCTATTGTTATTAAAAAAAACTGAGACAATTTGGCTGTCAGTTGGGGCAAGATCTTAAGTAAATATAATTAGTATATAATACATGGTTTTTTTTAACAAAAACTTCAAATCAGTAATCGGTTTAAATTTTACAATTTACTTAATTAGTTTATTTTTAATATAATATTGAATAGACCTACATCTAAATGCGCTATCTAAACCGTCAGGCTTTGTCATACGTTAAATGGAATGCCAGTTCAAAAATTGTTAAACGCAAATCGATGTAATCAATGTAAACTTGATGGTATACAAGTAACAGTTAATATCATGTAACAAAATTGGATGAATGCAAATTTGATGATTTCAATTGTCTTCTAAAACAAAATCACCTAATACAGACTCTATTTTAAAAGAGTAAAATCCATTTTATTCCTTTTTATAATCTTTTTCAATGTTTACTATAAATGAATGAAGATTTCATAAAGAAACACACATTTTTTACAACATTCCATGTTTTTATTCTTATAATTGATAAAACTTACATTAAATGTTTGGGAAATTTCCCAAAATATATGAAAGTTTTAAAATATTTGTGGTAAAAATGTATATATGACAACTATTTATTCGGGAAATGTCCCGAAATCATTTTCAACATTAAATTTTATGACATATATATTGGCAAAGTGTTTGAACAAACAGATCTGAAACACATTTCGGGAAATATCCCGACAAAAATAAACTAATTACAAAATGTATAACACAGATGTCTTTAAATATTTTCGGGATTTATCCCGAAAAATCAAATGTATATGCTAGGTCTCATGACTAATAATTTCTTTCAACATTTCGGGAAAAATCCCGAAATCATTTTCAACATTAAATTTTATGACATATATGTTGGCAAAGCGTTTGAACAAACAGATCTGAAACACATTTCGGGAAATATCCTGACAAAAATAAACTAATTACAAAATGCATAACACAGATGTTTTCAAATATTTTCGGGATTTATCCCGAAAAATCAAATGTATATGCTAGGTCTCATGACTAATAATTTCTTTTCACATTTCGGGAAAAATCCCGAAATATAAATCTAATTTGATGCATAGATTTTTTTTACCCATTTCGGGAAAAATCCCGAAATAAAATCTACAAGCAAAAATTACGCATTTTGATTTATTAAACATATTGAGAAAAATCCCGAAAAAAAAATCTTTGAGATTTTACAACACAGAATTTTGATACATAAGAAATTTTTTATGTAAACTTGTTTCTAACATTTATTGAAATATTCATAAAACATATGTCTCACTTAAAAAAATTTTTTTGGATATTATGTACAACCATACTTTTCATTACATTTCAGAAAAAGCTTTTTCTAAGAAATATAAAGGTTGCTCTATATTGCATCACATTTGCAGCATGCTAAATTTGACAAAGTGCATATAACAGGTTAAACATACAAAATAAAATTCCATTAGTCTGATTAGAATAACTTGTTTTAAAAATTATTTCTGAATTAAAAAGACTAAGAATGCATATATATGCAATTACTATGCTCTAGTTAACTAATAAGCTCACATATAGAACAACAATCATGACAATGTTTACTAAATAGTGGTTGCATTTAAGGAGCTAAAAGGCACCAACAAGATTTACAGGATGTATACCTATACAAATAAAATGATATTGCAATATTACATTTATACCATGTATACCAAAAGAACAGTTTGAAAGATATCAGGAAGTCTGCAGCCTTTAAACTATGTTTGTCATTCTTTTTCTTTCATTTATCTTCAAATCTGTGTCTTTTAAGACTCGCACCAATTTGTCCTCCAAGATTTCTTTGTATCCTACAAAGACAAGTCAATTCAAGTTCAATATTCTAAAGTCCTTCAGGCATATTAATATTCATGATTTTTTTTCCCCCGGACATATTTTGTTCTGTCTTATAATCATGATAATAGATGAATTTGTTATCACAGGTCCTTTCATAGCTTATACTGTATGTCATTTGTTTTCTTCAATAATTGAAGCCTTAATACTCTGATGATGTTTAAATTTTGTTCTTATAATTATTATGGCAGTTGTTTCCTTAGCAATCATACTGCATCTTTTTTTTCTAATCTGGTGTTTTCATTTTTGTCGAGCCTGCAACTTTTGTTGCAGAAAGCTCGACATAGGGATAGTGATCCGGCGGCGGCTACGGCGGCGGCGTTAGCTAACTTTTTAAAAGCTTTATATTTTAGAGGGTGGAAGATCTGGATGCTTCATACTTTGTATATAGATGCCTCATGTTACGAAGTTTCCGTCAGTCACATGTCAAATGTCCTTGACCTCATTTTCATGGTTCAGTGACCACTTGAAAAAAAAGTTCAGATTTTTTGTAATGTTGAATTCTCTCTTATCATAAGTAATAGGATAATTGTATTTGGTATATGCGTACCTTGCAAGGTCCTCATGCCCGTCAGACAGTTTTCACTTGACCTCGACCTCATTTCATGGATCAGTGAACAAGGTTAAGTTTTGGTGGTCAAGTCCATATCTCAGATACTATAAGCAATAGGTCTAGTATATTCGGTGTATGGAAGGACTGTAAGGTGTACATGTCCAACTGGCAGGTGTCATCTGACCTTGACCTCATTTTCATGGTTCAGTGGTTATAGTTAAGTTTTTGTATTTTGGTCTGTTTTTCTCATACTTTATGCAATAGATCTACTATATTTGTTGTATGGAATGATTGTAAGATGTACATGTCTAGCGGGCAGATGTCATCTGACCTTGAGCTCATTTTCATGGTTGAGTGGTCAAAGTTAAGTTTTTGAGTTTTGGTCTTTTTATCTAATACTATATGCCATAGGTCAACTATATTTGGTGTATGGAAATATTTTATGATCTAAATGTCAGTCCCACAGGTTTTATTTGACCTCGACCTCATTTTCACGGTTCATTGCTCAGTGTTAAGTTTTTGTGTTTTGGTCTATTTTTCTTAAACTATAAGTAATAGGTCAACTATATTTGTTGTATGGAAGCATTGTTAGCTGTACATGTCTGCCTGGCATGGTTCATCTGACCTTGACCTCATTTTCATGGTTCATTGGTCTTTGTTTAGTTATCTTGGTTAATGCTAAGTTTATGTGACAGTTTTTAATAAAGTTTTATACTTAGGACTATCAACATAATATCAATAATTAGTAAAGAAGGCGAGACATTTCAGCGTGTGCACTCTTGTTTGATATATATGTGTGTGTGTTACTTTACCAATTCTTACCTACAAACAAATGGGGCATTAATCGGCTCTGACAACCAAAAAATTAAAAAATTGATGTTTAACAACAAATTAAATGGGGAATGTATCAATGGATCACAGATGATGCCCACGCTTGCATATCATATAAAGTTATAAAAAGACATAACTGTAAAAGTGACTCTACCGAAAACACTTGATCTGATTTAGTGGTAATAGGTATTGTGTATAAGTTTCATAAAATTTAGTTTATGCAAACTTAATTTAGAGAAAGGAAACACAAATCCAGCAATTTTTCCATTTTCAAAGGGACATAACTCTAAAAAATTTAATGACAACCTCAAAAGTCAAACTTGATCTGTATTTTGTGGCAATAAATATTGTGTACAATTATTCATACACGTCATAGCATTTGGTTGAGGCAAGCTAATTAAAGTAAGTGAATGTAAATGAAAATTTCAGCAATCATTCAATTTGTGAAGGGGCATAATTCTAGAACGGTTAAAGTGACCCCCTTAAAATTCAAACTTGATCTTTATTTTGTGGTAACAAGCATTGTGTATAAGTTTAATTGCATTTAGTTGAGGCAAATCAAAGTTAGAGAACGGAAACTATAAATATAAGCATATTTTTCATTTGTAAAGGGGCATAACTACAGAACAGTTAAGTGACACCACCCCCTTAATACATACTTGATCTGTATTTTGTGGTAATAAGCATTGCTGTGTATTGATTTCATAGCATTTGGTTCAGAGGCAAACTTAATAAAGTTAGAAAATGGAAACAAAATTCAGCACTTTTGTTTGTTTGTAAAGGGGCATTACTCTGGAACAGTTAAAGTACATGGTGCCACAAAATCATCCCATTATTGCACAAATGTAGTTTACAAATTTGTAAACATGGATGCTAATAAACAATTGGCCAGCTAATGAGTGATTGCAATATGTATATAATATATATATATATAAATGCAACATTCAAATGTCATATAAAAAAGATGTGGTATAATTCATTATTGCCAATGAGACATTTACTCTCCACAAGAGCCCAAATGACACATAAATTAACAACTAAGCCTGCTTTACTTATGATTGAAAATTTGGCGCTTTTTTTTTTAATAATATCACATAAACTTGATCCGTGAAAATGAAGGCATGGTCAGTTTAACCAGTCAAGCAAATACAGCTTACAATCATTTCATATACCAATAAAGTGGCCTTATTGCTACATAAGTGTCTAAGAGACAGAGGATTTTATTTGTGAAACAGCACATTTTGTTAAAAATAACATATTTTTGCACAATTACAAACTTTCAAACTTACCTTTCACATCTTCCCATTATAATTTAGACTAAAAAAGACCTTGAACTTCACAAAGAACTCAGAATCAAAGACCTTTCTCTTCCTATTTGTCTAGGCTAACTGCATGTCCTACAGATATGTCAATCTGAAATAAGAACAGAATGGCATAAACCTTCATGCTGAAAATGTTCAATGTGGATTCATTATTATTCATGGGATACCAATTTTCGTGGTTTTCATTGAAACAGCTGAGTCACGAATTTAAATGTTAAACGAATTATAAATTTGCCATCGGGTTGTATACAGACTATGAAAAAACCAAACAAAACAAATACAAAATTTCTTTGATTCACGAAAATTGATACATGTGACCACAAAATTTAAATGAATCCACAGCATTATCCTTAGCATTTTTTTTACACATGAACTACTTGAAGGCACATTTATTTAATTCAAAATTGTGATATGCACTAATGGATAGATAGATATTAGAATAATTTCTATGAAATCAGGACAGAGTTAGGATTTTCACCTAAATAGGTGGATATTGGATCAATTTCTATGAATTTATGTCTAGAAAAAGAACAAAGTTGAAAATAGATAAAATATATCATTCATTACGAATAATCAATCGAATTCTTAAGCAGAAAACTTCAAACAATATTCAGGAAATACTGGAATCTTATCAAAATAGATTCTACAATAGGTGACAAATTCAATAAAAACCTATCAATAGGATTCAAAAGATATAGAAACATTGGTGAATTAGTTAAACAGCTATAAAGAATTTAACTGTGCAGAACTAATTAATGACATTAATGTAAACAACACATGTAAACTGTAATTCGGATGAAGACACTTCTTTACTATGAAAAACTTAAATTAGCAGGGGCCCAATCGCCAATGGCCCCTATAATTGGTGTGGGCTACTTAAATTTCTGCTTTTCTATATTCGACCATTGGAAGAAAAATGAAATATAATACTTCCATAAAAAAAAAAAATCAAAAATCAAAAAACCGAAGAAAAAAATATTTGGTAATATATTCTTTCAAGGGCAATAACAGCTTTGAAGGATCAATTGGCTTTTTAAATAATATAAGTCCTATTCCAAGATCTTACTTTGCTGAACATATTTATCACTTAAAAAAAAATTAAAATTCCTTCTTTCTATTATTATAGTTGCAAAAAAACATCACTTTTGGTAAAATAATTTCTTAAGGACAAAAAATCCTATAAAGGATCAATTAACTATTTTGGTCATGATGTAAGCTTATTCGCAGATCTTTAACTTAGCTGAACAATAAATAAATGTCTCTACATCTATCATACTTCCTGCATGAAACTTGAAATTCTGCTAAAATTTTGTCTTTCAAGGGCAATAACTCATATAAGGATCCACACTACTATTTTGCTGTTTTAAATTTATCTTTATGATATCTATAATTGTTTTCAATATGACAATCATTGTTAACAAGAACATATATATAACATGTATAAATTGTGGGAACTTGCTATTGCAGGAGCAACAACTTCAAATAGCCAAGGGTTTTCAAGATTGGTCTTAATTTTAAAGGCAGATTAATCTTGAAATGCTACGTTAAATATTAAAGTTATTGTTTTTTACCAAACTATGCAGTGTTTCTTAATTAAAGGACAAGATAACAAGAGTCTCTCAAGAGCCTGAATCGCTCATCTGTATTTCAGAGAAGATTTTTAAATGTTATATATAATTAGCAAACTTGATCAACAAATTGTGTAAAATTGACTTTAAAGGGCAATAACTCCTTAAGGGGCCAATTAACAAAACTGCATTTGACCAGTATGTTCTATTTTTAGCCATGGCGTCCATGTTTGTCAATGGATCAAAACTTCGGATACAATTTATAAACTAGATACCCTTAGGAACATTTAGTTAAAGTTTGAAGGTACATGTATTTGGCCCAGTAGTTTCAGAGGAGAAGATTTTTTAAATAGTTTACGACGACAGACGACATAGGACGCCAAGTGATGGCGTAAGCTCACATCAGGCCCTTTGGGCCTCACTGAGCTAAAAATTACAAAATATATACTAGATACCTTAAGGATCATTTAGCCAAATTTTGGTTAAAATTAATTAATTACAGTAGTTTCAGAAGAGAAGATCTATGAAAAAGTGTACACCAGACATTAATGGATGATTCAACAATTAATGCCAAGAGATGGCAAAAGCTCACATGGCCTCTTAGGTCAGGTGAGCTAAATAGAAAATAAAACTTTTGACCAACAAACAAAAAATTATAAGTCAGGGGCATTATTTAAACATTAAGTAACATTTAAAACTGCCTATATAAGATATGTTGAAAACCAGGCTATTTTCAATACTACTTATATATTAGGTAACTTTTCTAAATATTATTTTTATAGGTGTCCAAAAATGCAGATTTTTCTAGCTTTAACAAATTTTCACAGTCATCTGGTTATTTTCCCCATGAAATATAAATTTCTTCTGAAACACTAATTAACTTGCTGATGCACTTAATTATCACTTATCTTTCATATGGATACTTCTGGGTAAATTTAGATTGGTCTCTTCACATGCTTCAGGGACTATTAAATTATCATTTTCCTCCAAAATCTTAAAGGTAGACTGGTATAAATAGAAAGTTAACATACTTGTGAATTAATTAAGATTTCAAGTTATTTATAACTGCTAACCCAAATCAACTACATGTGTTTCTTAAATAAGTGTTATTACTAAAAAAAATTAAAATGTATAAAATAACTTTTAATTCAAGTAATGTTTTTGTCATTATAAACCTTTATCTCCATACTCCTCTCCAATCTAATAAATTCTTTATTTTATCATATAAAATTATATAAAAACTCATTCAAACTACATTTAATCTATGCTTCTATTCAAATTTAAAATAACTCTATTAACATGATTAAGTAATCTTATTATTTTCAAAAACAAAAATTAGTATATGTTGGGTTGATGTTTAGACGAGTTGTATATAAGTATATATATATATATAAGTAACGTGAAAAAACTACTTGTTTAGTAACGCCCCTGACTGTTTATAATTTTTCAATTTCAGGTTCTAAGTTTTGTATTTTATGTATGAATCATAGATATATTTCTTTCTCAGTTTTTCTCTTGATTATCAAAGTTTTTAATTTTGTAAATTATTTGGCCTTTCATTTTTTTTTATTGGAGATCGAGTTACTTATGAGTCTTTTGCAGACAAACTCCTGTCTGACCTAATCACAATTATCAGAGTATTTGTCATTTATGTGTTTATATTAGCAACTTTACCTGACCATATAGGAAAATAGGTATTTAGTGGGATCTTAACACGTACTTGTGATTTGGTTAAGACCGGTTTTGTTCAAAATATACGAAGAAATGTCGAAATGTTCAGGACTTAATTAAATCCGTATTTCAATAGGATGGTGCAAGCATACGATTTGTATTGCCTCTTACACTTTGAGAAGCGAATAATCTTTAACTACTTTATTCAAATATTGTGTAAAAACGTTAATTTTGAGCTATGAAAGTCAAGTGGCTCAAGTATTTTTCTGAGGAAGTTTTAAAAAATTGCAAAGAAATATTTTTACATTGGGTTAGCTTTCATTAGTCTTAACTATCTATAGATTAACAACTTTTGGTTATATTTATAATTTAGAATCATCATTGAAGGTGGGGGACGATTTCGCATATACTTAATTATATTGATGTGCCATTTGTATGCAAGAGTGACATTTCGTTGTATTATGTGCCAATTCGAAAAAGTTATGCGAGTATTCTCTCCCCTTAACAGGTTCATTATTTTATAATTAAGTTTAGGTTTCTGATATAATTTTGAATAATTACAAAATGTATTAATTCAATATATTTCAGTTTTTGTTATTGGTGTATCAAAAACATTGATGTACGAATATAATTTCATAAATTTGAAACGTTTAAAATGATTACATACCAATATAAAGAACCGTTCATCATTTTTGAAAAAGACTATGAACGAAAATCGATTTATTTATCTTCCCTTGGTGACAGATTGATTGGGAAATGAACCAGCCTAATATTATGATAATCACAGAGAGGGACCAGCAAGCAATTTTTAATTGTAGCTTATCTGAGACTACTATAACACATTTATAGTAGTCTCAGAGCTTATTCAACGTTAAAACAATTTTCCACTATAAACGAATGTTACTTTATACAAATATAAGGACTTTGTTAGCTAAATCTACAAATTTTATTAGATATTATGATTTTTTATTGCAATAGATTAATATGCTATTTATATGGCTTGATTTATTAAGGTCTAGATAGGGGTTCTGTATACATGTATCTTTATTCTTTAAGACATGTATATTAAATTGTTTTTCTTTAATCTCTATTTTTATATTTCATTTCAGCACCCTGTTAAATTTTCTAATATTTATTTAGTTTTAGTTTTCTTTCTTTTCCCTATTATTTTTTTTTTACAATTTATTCTGCACATTTTGCCTGTTATTCTCTAATTAGTAAACCCCATCTAAACTCTCATCCATGTCAAATATACTTTCAAGTGGTACATACTTGTACAAAATTCTTGAATTTTAAATTGTAGGGAATTATCAACTGGTGAAATTCAGAAACTTATTCTTAAATACTTTGCATTTAAATCAATAACAATAATGTGTCCTTAGTGAACAGATGACCCACTAGCACTATCATTTTTATATGTTTAGAGGACCATGAAATTGGGGGCAAAACTCTAATCGGATAATAAAATAAGAAAGATCATATCATAGGGAACATGTACTAAGTTTCAAGTTGATTGGACTTCAACTTCATCAAAAACTTGAAGCCAGACAGACAGATGGAGGAACAGACTCACACTCATGACTCATTAGAAAGCATAATGCCCAAAGGTGGGACATAAAACATCTACAGGCAAATATCCTTAGGTGACACGATTATTAAATTTATCACTAATGCATACAATGTATATATATACATATTTTTTAATTGATATATATTAGAATTTCTTAAAATTATAAAACATCCTTAACTTCTGTATGCCTGTGGCAAATCCAGAATTTTTTAAAAGGGACCCGTACAAATCATGCTTCAGTGATTTGATCCCTAAATAGATTAATCAAACAAAATTTTATCAAAAAGGGAATGCCCGGGTCCATTTGCCCCATCCCCCTTAATCCTCCTCAAAATAAAACTTTAAGGAGACCATACACAAAACAAAAAAAATATACAATTACAAATGTATCATAATTATAATTCGCATTAAGTATGAAATTATTACTTACAATAAAATTTTCAAAATTCTATTCCTGTATGTCATCATGGTACATTGTGAAATACAATACTAACATCCTTCTAATTATTTCACTTTTATTTACACTAATTATAAGACCTATTCCCATATTATACTTAATTAAGTCCATTGAATCAATGACATTGAATGCGGTGAGAGTATATTACATGATATATATGTATAACATTTACTGGTGTTTTTATATTTAAGTACAATACACACAACATGTACAAGTAAATGTGGCCTGTTTTTATCCAAAGATCTAGGAAGACATAAAATGAATTTCTCTTTTATTTCATTGGTTACTATATGGATTCATATTGATGTCATGACCTCATTACTTGGACATCATAAAATGTGTAGAGCAAAATAAAATGTAGTTTGAAATTCATCAAGAATACACATCTTATAACTATCTTCAATTTATTACAATATTGTTTTTGTGGTGATTTTGTGAAGAACCATGCAGTGAAAGAAAACAGTTCAAAGAAGAAAATGGCAAGTTATTTTAAAAATTACACTTTGAACTTTAGATACAGTAATATAATATAAAAAGATAATGTCAACAATTCTCTATCAAATATTTCTTAAAAAGTTCAACAACAGTGGGTTTGAAGTTTAACAGTAACACATCATTCCCTAATTAATGCATATTATGACTATATACAAATGTATTTAATGTCTTCAAATAACTGGCTTAGACAGGATAGTTTGAAGTGAATATTTTGACATATATATATATGTACATATACAAATCTAAATTAAAAACTACTTTCAAACCTATGATTGCGTTGGATTAAAACAGCAATTTATACGTGTGCATGTAAAACAAATTTCGTTGAAGAAGGGTGTAAATACAGCACAAACAACGTTTTCCAAAAGACCAAAAAAGTGAAAAAGTATATTTTAACAAAACGCATTTGACTAATACGTCGTATATATATATATACATTCCATGTTCATGCCTTATATATCATGTACTGTATTACAACGTTAAATAAAAACTATATAAAATAAAAGGAGGAAAGGTAACAGGGAGACCCAGCCACCGAAAGCTTTATTTTTATGAAGCCCAGGTGGTCAAGTGATGTAGCCCGTCCGATAAAGTGCAGGCGATTTGGTGTTACAATATCTCAGTAGCATGAGTTTGAATTTCTCTGAGAGCTAAAAAAAAAAAGAAAGTTTATATATATATACACTACAAACTCCTCAGTTTTTGTGCTCGACCAGTAAAATCGAGCACACATTCAAAAAAATTAAAGTGTACTATCTCTATTTTGTCCGAATTGCAAATCCTAGCTTTTTATACCAAGATTACTTAAATTCTTAAATTTTACAGCAATACAACAAAAAACTAAATGAAATGAGATTCAGTAAGCTTGATATATATGTAAGATAGCTGCATAGTTTGATGAAAATCCAAGTTGATTTGAAAAAGTTATTAAACAAATTAAAGTGTACTATCTCTATTTTGTCCGAATTGCAAATCCTAGCTTTTTTTACCAAGATTACTTTAATTCTTAAATTTTACAGCAATATAACAAAAAACTAAATGAAATGGGAATCTAGTAAGCATGATATATATGTAAGATAGCTGCATAGTTTTATGCAAATCCAAGTTGATTTGAAAAAGTTATTAAAAAAATTAAAGTGTACTATCTCTATTTTGTCCGAATTGCAAATCCTAGCTTTTTATACCAAGATTACTTTAATTCTTAAATGTTACAGCAATACAACAAAAAACTAAATGAAATGGGATTCAGTAAGCTTGATATATATGTAAGATAGCTGCATAGTTTCATGAAAATCCAAGTAGATTTGAAAAAATTTATTAAAAAAATTAAAGTGTACTATCTCTATTTTGTCCAAATTGCAAATCCTAGCTTTTTTTTTACCAAAATTACTTTAATTCTTAAATTTTACAGCAATACAACAAAAAACTAAATGAAAAGGGATTCAGTAAGCTTGATATCTATCTAAGATATCTGCATAGTTTGATGACAATCCAAGTTGATTTGAAAAAGTTATAAAAAAAATTAAAGATGCCTATCTGAATTTTTACATTATAATTTTTTTTTTACATATTGTAAAATTAAATTCTTTCATTTCACAGCAATAAATCAAACTACCTAATAAGCTTGAATTTTGTAAGATCAATATTTAATTTAGTTAGATGGGCTGATTTACACCAGTCAAAACTAAATTTGAAGGTCAAGACTAGTCGAGACAGGTCGAGACTAGTCAAGACAGGTCGAGACAGGTCGAGCCTTGGTCAAGACCATTTCAGACTACACAAAGATCATCAAGTACTGAATCAGACTAATTAAGTAAAGTCGAGACCTAGTCGAGTACACTTAAGTACAGTTAAGTACAGTCGAGACAATGTCGAGACTAGTCGAGTAAAATGTGTGCTCGATTTTACTGGTCGAGCATAAAAACTGGTCAATTCAGACTCTGAGGAGTTTGTAGTGATATATACATGTGCTTGATTTATATATATATATACATGTGCATGATTTAAATTATATTGTGTATGTTTTTTTAATACATCGTGTTCTTTACTATAAAAAAAATTGTATCGTACGTAACTATAGCTGATCAATGAAGTCTGTTTAGTTTCTCTCTATCTTTATGATCTTATTTAGCTCTTGCTTCAAGTTCACACACAAAAGAGTATTTTTCTGATCATTTCTGCATTTCAAAGTTTCTCTCTATCTATTATTATAGTTTTCAAGATAATAAGCAAAATTGGACGAAAAAAAATGACCTTTATTGCCCCTACTCCTTTGAATCTCTTTCATATATATATCCATGTACATGTATTTGGACCAGTAGTTTCAGATTACAAAAATTTACGAAAAATTCTTTAAATAACATATAACTCCTTCAGGGGTCAATTGACCATTTTGGTCATGTTGCCCTACTTGTAGATCTTACTTTGCTGAACCTTATTGCTGTTTATAATTTATCTCTATCCATAATAATATTCAAGGTAATCAATGTTGTTTTAGTAAATCAGCTGATTATGTGCTTATACCAGCTGCACATGGTCAATCAATTAAAAGCAATAAATTTCTTCAGTTTAAGTGACCACAAATAATTGCTCCCAATCAAGCATTAAATTTCTCTGACCCTAAAATGTTGTGGAACAGTATCATTATATTAATCACAGCTTTATTCTGTTAAGCTCCTGTACATTTAGCATGTCAGTTAATACATCAGATTGAATTATGCTGGCTGAAATTGAAGTTATCAGAATAAACATAATGTTGGAAGAAAATATTTTAGAATATTTAGGAACTTTTCTACAAAATCTCCACAGATCGATACATGACAAAAACTATAAAAAAATCCCTTGAAAACACATATAGAAAATATAATAAAAATGTGTCAAAAACTAGTGCAAAGAATAAATAAGGTCAGCTTTGTTACTCTAATAATAGTTGTTTCCAGATTATTAGGGTTGGTGATATGATGATATATTTCACTCCATTCATCTAATTTTCATAATATTAATTTTTATGTTTGTATATTCAATAACAAATTTTGATACATGTTTGTCAAAAATTAATCCCTAGGGTCGAAATACATATATAGGGGTCAGTTAGTCCTAACTAGACTGTATTAGTATACTCATATATATTGGTCTGACCGTACACATATGGTCCCACCACACGAATATAGGTGTACGGTTTAAATACTCATATGGTCTGGAAAACAAGAGGGTTTGGATGGGGTTAAATGATTAAAAAATAATGCCCTTAAAAAATGAAGATTAGAGAATAAAGCCAAAAAAAATAAAGATTAGAGAAAAAAGGGGTTAATTTTTTGAAGATTAGAGAAAAAAGGGGTGAAAATTAAATGTTTACAGAATAAACAGACCCCCCCCCATCCAGATCCTCATACAATATGAAGTTTTTGATATAGACTGAGGTTTTAGTAATAATTACATTATGCAACTACATGTAGACTATAATATGAAAAAAAAAGGCAGGATGACTATTAAGATCTATTTATATGTATGTAAAAAAGGGCAGGATAAACTAATGAACTAGACAGTTCACTAGTACACTCTTCTGGTAGGGTTGCTGTCTTTTTTACACATTCCCCATTTCCATTCTCAATTTTAATACAAAAAAGGCAGAGTGAAAAATACATAACAACTAATAGAATGCAGGACAAAATTTGTCATCCTACCACCCCTTCCCCCCCCCCCCTTAAAAACCAAATGGTAGGTCGGTTATCTATACCTCTCACCTTGCAACCTGTGTTTTTATTTTACTTTCAACATGTTTTAACTTTTTAATTTGACGTTCAGCGGTGGTGAATCTAGAAATTTTCATAAGAGGGGGCCCACTGTCTGCCTAAAGGGGGGAGGGGCGATTCCGTCACACTTCAGTGATTCCCTATATAACCAACCAAATATTTTCAAACACTTAAATTGGCAGGGATCGTCAAGAAATACTTTTTTAAAAGCTGTAAACCAATTATATCATAAATGTGTATACTAAATCGGGAATATCAAGTACACAATGTAAAACATAAAGTTAATATATATACATGTACAAGAAGCAGGGGCGGATCCAGCCATTTTGAAAAAGGGGGGGGGGGTCCCAACCCAGGACATAGGTGGGAGGATGTTCCAACTATATGTCCCCATTCAAATGCATTGATCGGCAAAAAAAATGGGGGTTCAAACCCCTGGAATAGGATCCGCCAATGAGAAGACTGTGACCCCCCCCCCCCCCCCAAAAAAAAAAACAGAAAAAAAGAAGGACAAAACGAAACACCCAGTCCTTCTTTAAACGTAAATAATGCTCTCACACTTGTTTTAACTAAATGTTTACCATATAGGACCATATATATTGAAATCACTTCAACAACAGGCTACTGTCGTACCGACAAGCAAAGCTCTGCATCTTCAAGTTCAAGGTCTTACCTGAACTGGTTCCCAGATTGCATAGCTACATTGGATAACAGACGTTCTTCTGTCTGGACTGGTATGTGAAATTGGTGATGAATTTCATTATCTATTTAAATGTACTTTTTTTTCAAATGAAAGAAAAAGGCTTTTGCCCTGTAATGTGTATAAAAAGCCAAATGCTATAAAATATTGTGAACTTTTTTGTTCTGATGACTACAATTTAATTGTCAAACTTGCCAAATTTTGTAAAATTGTTCTGTCTATTATAAATTAGATTTGCCTTCCACTGCAAATTCCTTTTATAAATTAGATTTGCCTTCCACTGCAAATTCCTTAAATCATGTACTTTATGTATACCATTGAATATGTAATGTATACCATTGAATATGTAACCATGTCATTCTATGATCTCATTATTTTGTATATATGTTATTGTTTGTTATTATTGTTTATATTCACATACCCCTGATGGGGTCTTGAGAAATAAAAAAGTTTCATGTTGTAGAAGTTGAACTTTACCAGTTTGAAGGTGAGGATGTTTGTTCTATCCACAGACCTGTTACCCGCGTCACCTATTCTGTAAATTCCACCTTTTTCAGACGAACCACTTCGGTTTTGGGAATCCTCAGGTTACCTGACACTGACAGTGACAGGTATCGGGAAAATCTGGATTCATCATTCAGAATATTTTTTTGTCATTTGTTTGACCACAATAATGTCAACTGGTCAATGCTTATTAGATAGAGCAATTATTTATCTTACGCAGTTTAAAAAAAAAACCAATTTAAAATTCAGAAATAAAGTTATTCATTTATAAATCAATCTACCAAATACATGAAGTATATAAATCCATTCAAGTGCACCTTTGGCTTTGGGTCCAGGGTGTTCTTGACTTTTGATTGTATTCAAATTAAAGTTGTGTAGGACTCTTTGTAAACAACAAATGATTATGCTCGCATGAACATATCATACTTGTATTAGTGACTTAATCACAATGAAAATCTGTAATAGATCAAACTAAGAAAAAGTCTCTATTTTTTTTTACATAAATCTAAGCCTTACTTGCATACAATCCCTATTTTCTATTCGCCCAGATCAGGCCATGCAAAAATGATTGTTGGTTTCCCCTATCCCTGCCTGGAATGAAGATGTAAAAAAAGGAAGAATTGTTATAGGACTAAATTTAAAGAAGACAATTATCTGATTATTGTTTAATAAACTGAATGTGACTTTTTTCCTTTGTAATACTGGTTATTTCAAGCATTTTTGTTAAGTTTTGTCATAACCAGAGTTCAATAGTTTGAGAAAAATCTAGCATAATGAAAGACGACATCTACAGCAATTCAAGCAAAATTTCTTCGACAAATCCAAACCAAGCCGCATCAAGATAAAATATATAGTGTGGACCAATAAATGATCAAATATTTATCTTATCTGCCTACAAACAGTTGAATATGATACTTAAGATGATTTTAGGAAGATAAATACCACTTATGGACCTCATTGTCTCCTTTATAAGGTCTCTTTTGGTCAATTTATACCTCTAATTTCCTTAAAATTTTAACTTTTCAGGTCAATAAGTAAAAATAATGGGGTAACTTTCACTCATTTATGATAGAAAATTAAATTTACGCAGCATTCCAGAGAGGGACATAAAAGGCTTCTCTTTTCAAGAATAATTTGTCGTTACAGCATTTAAAATAATTTCATTAACTTATAAACATATATTATTTATTTAAGTATTTCCTAGGAAAAAGTTCTATCATAGCAGAATATAAGAAATAAGGAGAAAAGGCCCCCCCCTCCAGCCCCCCCCCCCCCCCCCCCCAAAAAAAACAGACAAAAAACAAAATCAATTTCAAGTAAAATAATTCTCATAAAATGTGTTTTTGGAGACTCAATCCACTCAGATGTTTCATTTTTTGTTATGCTGATATCTATAATACTAAAATAATGAGGTCCAATTTGTCAGCCGGCATGGGATAAAAACGACAAATCAAAGAATTCAACTTTATATATATAGCTAATATAGGATAATGGTGTTGATTAAAAGTTACACCACTCCAGACCCTTTTGTTTTCCATATAATTAATATTGTAAATAATTAACAAGTTCCAATACCAATAGTATATATTCACCTTTTACCTATACCTTATCTGTACGTTCTGCATCTGACAGGCACACCACCAAACAGTGTATTTAGGATTTGCTATATATACAAAGGTCATAATCACAAGGTTGACAATACTAAATTCTATCACATTGTTTCCTATTGTAGTATTTTAATCAGTATGACTTTAAAAGATGATAATATGAATACTAAAAATCTAGACTTAAAATAAGGCGTACAGGTTCAGTTTACAATTTGTTAGCCGGCATGACGCAAAACAGCAAAACCAAGAATTCGACTTTATTTATAATTAATATTGGACAATGCTGTTGATAAAAAATTACTCCATTCCAGGCTCTTTTGTTTTTCAAATAGTTAATATTACCAATAATTGATAAGTTCCAGGTCGACGGTTTCTAACAGAAAGATTTTGAAAGTAGAGAAAACTGTGCATCTTATAATCAGCATGACTTTATCAGATAACTAAATATCCAGGCTAAAATAAGGCTTACACATAGTTATATACTTTATTTAAGTCAGGGACCAGCAATTTCACGGGTGTGTTCTAGTCTTATGTAAAATTTAACACAAATGGACACAAAAGATACTACACTATATTTGACCTTCGTTCTAATAAAAATAATCAAATATAAATTTTGATCTCGACTTTCTGCATTTTCGCCGATCTGCATATCTTTTTTTTTATTATTTCACATGCGTATTTGTCTTGTATTTGTGCCAATCGGCATTTCTTATTTTATCTTTCACTTGCGTAGATTTTGTCTTTCATTTTCTCCAATTGTGTACATGTAAATTAGATAGGTGAAAGTTCTTTTTCAGCACCATTTATGAACATTATGTTTTCTGGTCTGTGTGTCCGTTCCTCCGTCTGTCCCGCTTTAGGTTGAAGTTTTTGGTCAAGGCAGTTTTTTATGAAATTGAAGTCCTATCAACTTAAAACTTAATACACAATGTTCCTTATGATATGATCCTTCTAATTTAATGTCACAATTTTCAAAAATTGAGTATTCAGATAAACAATTATTCCTAGATGTTTTGACATACTGGCAACGTATGCATGGAACTAATGTCTTGATGATTCTCGTAAAATAATGTCTGATCTTGCAATGAAGTTAAAATTTATTTATACTGCTTATTTCACAAAATCTTGTAGTAAAAATAAAATTATGACAAAGGGTCATTGTCTTTTGTCATTTGTTTCATTTCAAATTGTCTAAAGGAGAAATGACAAACATTTCCCCTGATCTCACTGAAGATAATTACCTAATTTATGTATATCAACACTTTGGTTAGCTTGCTTTCTTTGTTTTTATATTTTGTTTAATTATTTTTTGATAATATCCAATTGAATTTAAATATCATATATATATACATGTATACAGGTTTACATACCTATATATGAAGATGTCAATCTTAATTACAAAGCTTGAATAAACATTTAAACAAACAAATCAAGGAGGCCAACCAAAGTTTTACCCTACATGCAGTAGGAAATTAGCTGTATGGCAAAACATAATAATAAAATTAATACTCAGCGAATGTGAAATAAAATCAAAATTGTCGGTGGTAAAAACTAAATATAGTTATAAATTTAACTTAAGACAAAAAGAATTGCTCCAAGAATAATATCCAACATTAAATCTCTCCCTTTCATTTAGCTTAACTATGACCGGAAAGATTGAAAACAAATTTAGATTTTTAATACCGGCAACAACCTTTGTTTAAATTTCCAAAATGAGCAATTTAGATTTATAATATTTTATCCTGTTGGAGAAATCTTACTTTGTAGTTTTCAACGGAAAATTATTTCTAAAATAATTTTTGAATTAAAAACTTTTCAAAACACTTGAGATAGTAATAACAGGGATTGTATTTTATGATAGATTTATAACATTTTAGAATAAAAAACTTTAATTCATATATTATACTAT
Organism: Mytilus edulis; assembly: GCF_963676685.1. Lineage (NCBI taxonomy): Eukaryota > Metazoa > Mollusca > Bivalvia > Mytilida > Mytilidae > Mytilus > Mytilus edulis. The sequence goes on along the minus strand of NC_092349.1, from coordinate 54,262,018 downwards.
AATTTTAATTTCCTTATATCTTAAACAGTCAGGGGACTAAATACTGAAATAAGTGATTTTTAAATCACTTATTTGAGTAGCAAATTTGAAGTTTTGTCACAAATTGTGATTTTGAAGTTTTACCAAAATTTTAAACTGTGACATAGGTTTAAATAATATCTTTTCATTAATAAACTTGGAAAAAATGAACTTTTTGCTTCTTTTATGTAGCAAGGTTTATGCCTTTGATGCTATCATTTATCTGCAAATTCTATTTTAGTTGAAAAAATGCTATAATAATGGCTTAACATAATGAACTGATACTTTCTAAACAGATTTTTCCCAGCAGTGGGAGTATTTTTCCTGTGAAGTTCAAGGTTTCATCTTTCAGATTATGTAATAAAATTCTACTGTTCCTGATAAAAATTTCACTGTTAGGGGACAGTTGAAATTAGTGGGGGTTATTAAAATAATGATACTTAAATAAGTGATTTTTGGGAAGGAAATTGAGGTATGATACTTAAACAAGTGATCTTAATGTCATTATCCTAGATTCAGTACAAGGTTATCACCTGAAATGACCTGGTCATCCTAGACAAAACAGATGTTGGTTCTGATAATTTTAGAAACATAATTAGTCCCTGGATCATTAGTATTCTATATTTAAAGCTATAATAAAATTAAATCACTTCTTTTAATGATTAATTTGTACTACTTAAATAGGTGATTATTAAAGAAAGACAACTATTACTTCCAATCTTTATGGAAATAATGTTACTTTAATCAGTGATTTAGAAAATCACTCATTTAAGTAAGTCCCCTGACTGTTAAATATTCAGAAATAATGAATCACAAACTTGATGCAATAATTAAGTTTGTCTGAGTCAGGAAAAATAATGGTATAAAGACGTTCATTCATGATTTTGTGTGTCCGTCTGTCAACAGTAGCGAATAAGTTCATTATGGCAGACTTCTGAAATTGACACGAAAAAAAAACCACACTTTGAGTCTGATATAGTCAAATACTCTGTAAGTTAGCCAGTGCCATCTTTCATTTTTTGTATTTTCAATAATTATTCTAATGAGGGACAGAGGACAAAAACAGATTTTCATAACAAAAGCGGCGTGAAAGGTTATTTCAAACAATTTTTCATTCCAACGGATGGTGTTTCTGAAGGTAAATATTATGCGGCAACAGCATCATAAGATCTGAGACTGATACATTACCGGATGATAAAGTAGGTGAATATATTTGCTATTCTTGGAAATTTAAATGTGAGTTTCAAAAGTCCAATTTGCGATATTTTTCAAATAGTAGGCCGGCAAGAAAAGTTTGTACTATGACGTCAGATGCAATGTTCTAAAGAAAGACAACTCTTTTCTTCAAAACAAACGAGAAAAAAAAACATGAAAATTACTCATAACTTTTTTGAAAGGTCGGTGACACACACTTTTTTTTGCTTTATTTTGAAGATTACATACACATGGCACTTTCCTTCTTGAAATTTTGTATGGATAAATCACTGGCAGAATTTTTTAATACTGGAAAAGGTTTTTCATTTTTAGCTCACCTGGCCCGAAGGGCCAAGTGAGCTTTTCTCATCACTTGGCGTCCGTCGTCCGTCGTCTGTCGTCGTCCGGCGTCGTTAACTTTTACAAAAATCTTCTCCTCTGAAACTACTGGGCCAAATTTAACCAAACTTGGCCACAATCATCATTGGGGTATCTAGTTTAAAAAATGTGTCCGATGACCCGGTCAATCAACCAAGATGGCCGCCACAGCTAAAAATAGAACATAGGAGTAAAATGCAGTTTTTGGCTTATAACTCAAAAACCAAAGCATTAAGAGCAAAACTGACTGGGGTAAAATTGTTCATCAGGTCAAGATCTATCTGCCCTGAAATTTTCAGATGAATCGGACAACCTGTTGTTGGGTTGCTGCCCCTGAATTGGTAATTTTAAGGCAATTTTGCTGTTTTTGGTTATTATCTTGAATATTATTATAGATAGAGATAAACTGTAAACAGCAATAATGTTCAGCAAAGTAAGATTTACAAATAAGTTAACATGACCGAAATGGTCAGTTGACCCCTTTAGGAGTTATTGCCCTTTATTGTCGATTTTTAACCATTTTTCGTAAATCTTAGTAATCTTTTACAAAAATCTTCTCCTCTGAAACTACTGGGCCAAATTAAACCAAACTTGGCCACAATCATTATTTGGGTATCTAGTTTAAAAAATGTGTCCGATGACCCGGCCAACCAACCAAGATGGCCGCCACAGCTAAAAATAGAACATAGGGGTAAAATGCAGTTTTTTTGCTTATAACTCAAAAACCAAAACATTTAGAGCAAATCTGACAGGGGTAAAATTGTTTATCAGGTCAAGATCTATCTGCCCTGAAATTTTCAGATGAATCGGACAACCTGTTGTTGGGTTGCTGCCCCTGAATTGATAATTTTAAGGAAATTTTGCTGTTTTGGGGTATTATCTTGAATATTATTATAGATAGAGATAAACTGTAAAAAGCAATAAATGTCAGCAAAGTAAGATTAACAAATAAGTCAACGTGACCGAAATGGTTAATTGACCCCTTTAGGAGTTATTGCCCTTTATAGTCAATTTTTAACCATTTTTCGTATATCTTAGTAATCCTTTACAAAAATCTTCTCCTCTGAAACTACGTGGCCAAGTTAATTGTAGATAGAAATAATTGTAAGCAGCAAGAATGTCCAGTAAAGTAAGATGTACAAACACATCACCATCACACAATTTTGTCATGAATCCATCTGCGTCCTGTGTTTAATATTCACATAGACCAAGGTGAGCGACACAGGCTCTTTAGAGCCTCTAGTTCATTTTTATTTTTGGCGGGGATGAAATAAATCATAATTTTAAAGGTCAAAACAATATGAGTTTTAAATTTTTGAACCTGTTTTGATAGATACAAATCTACTGTTTAACGTGAAACAAGAACTATGCTTGTAGGTTTGATATAAAGGATTTTTTTGAGAGTTTAGATAACAAGCAAATATTATGTTAATATTCAGGAAACGCGAAACTGAGGTCGCTATATAGTGACAAAAATAAGTCGGTGACCCCCAATTTGTTTCATCACATTTTGTTCCTCAAATCATGAAATACCTTCACACAAAATTTTAAGGAAAAATCACTGGTAGAAATGAATAGGTTGTTTGGTCTTTAAGTAACAATACCTAATTTGTTTACTATCAACCACCTTGACACTTTTTTACAGAAAATGTAAATATTTTGATTTGTCAGATGCTGTGAAAAAGTGTCCTTCAATTGGACATTCTTTTATGATAAAGTACTATTAAATTCTGTCCTACAAGGTTGACATTCAATAAGAGGACTTTTTCACAGTGAAAGCTAAGTGTCCTTTAAAGGGAGATAATAAAAAAGTCACTGATCTTTAATTCTGCTAAGTTTTTTTTTACCTATTCTGCATTGATCAAGCAAATGAAAGATCTAGTCGATGAATCATGACTTTTTGGGAGCCGTCAACAAGCACCAAATCTAAAGAAACTTCTGACAGGAGCAAAATTCAGTACACAGAACGAAGGTGGCAGAAATACAAAAATGGGGGGATCCCAGATGTGGAACATGCTAAATGCTAGAAGTAAAACTCTGAAATCAGGCACAGCAATTACACCGAAAAATAATATTTATTGTGCAACCTGTCCCACTTGTAATCAAAACTACATACAGGTCAAACCATTTGATAGAGGAAGAGTTCACAAACAGCTGTCTGGACAAAGGTCCCTTCAATTAGAAACTCTCCATGTTCTGAACACTTTGACCAATGTGGAAAGGGAAAATTTAAACTATATTCCTTTCAGGTCAGGTGAGCTTTTCTTATCACTTGGCGTCCGTCGTCCATTGTCGTGCTGCCCCTGAATTGGAAATTTTAGCGAAATTTTGCCGTTGGTGATTATTATCTTCAATATTATTATGGAAATAGATAAACTGTAAACAGCAATAATGTTCAGCAAAGTAGGATCTACAAAAAAGTCAACATGACCAAAATGGTCAGTTGACCCCTTAATGAGTTATTGCCCTTTATAGTCAATTTTTGTCAATTCTTTTTTTACAAAAATCTTCTCTGAAACTACTAAGACAAATTTAACCAAACTTGTCCTCAATTATCATTAGGGTATCTAGTTTAAAAAATGTGTTAAATGATGCCATCCGGCGAACCAAGATGGCCAACATGCAAAAAATTGTAACTAGGGTAAAATGCAGTTTTTTGCTAAAATCTCAGAAACCAAAGCATTTTAAGCAAATCTGACGTAGTTATATTTGTTTTGTTAGGTCTAGGTCTATCTGCCCTGAAATTTCCGTAACAAACATACAAAATGTTGTTGGGTTGCTGCCCCTGAATTGGTAATTTTAAGGAAATGTTGCAGTTTTTGGTTATTATCTTGAATATTATTATAAATAGAGATAAACTGTAAACAGCAATAATGTAGAGCTAAGTTAGACCTACAAATAAGTCAACATGATGAAAATGGTCAATCGACCCCCTTAAGGAGTTATTGCCTTTTATAGTCAATTTTTAACAATTTTCATAAATTTTGTAAATCTTGTAAAATTTTACAAAATAGTTTAACTACTGGGATAGATTTATAGGTTCATTAGATAGAGATAATTGTAAGCACTAAGAATGTTCAGTAAAGTAAGATCTACAAACTCATCACCAGCATCAAAACACAATTTTGTCATGAATCCATCACTCTGCTGTGTCCTTCGTTTATGATATATGCACATAGACCAAGGTGAGCAACACCTAGTTTCAGATGTGGACCTAAGATAAAATTCCACTTGAAGCCAAGGAACGTTATTTTATTTAACTGTATATAAGCCGACTTTTAATAGGAAGTGAAATTCGGTCTGTGAATAAGACTCCGTAATTTATACAAACTACCACATGACGCTACTATTAGGTAACATCACAAGTTGTTACTAGTAACAATAACAATTCTGTCTGATGAACTGTAAGGGATATGCAGTGAAAGCGCTAACAGAAACAGTGTTCGATTTATAATGTGATTTTTTTTGTGTTTTTTATTTTTATGTTCTTTGAAAATTTCTTCATACATTGTTGGTCATCAAACATGTGTGTCATTAATATTTACATGTACTTGGGACCTTTTGAATGTTCAAAACTGTTCTATTTGCTTAAAAGTAATCTGAAGCAATTTCTAGACAAGCTTCGATCATCAGGGTAAAAAGCCTTGTGACCTAAATATTGATTAATCAGTTAAGCTAATTTTTTGTTCATTAATAAAAAAAATTCTATAGATGATTAAGTATATATAACTTATATTTATTTCAAGCAAACTATAAGAATGTTTATAAAATTAAAAAAAATCACAGAATCTTAATTAAAAAAAAATTCGCATTATTTGTTAAACATGTTAAAGGGACAGTATGGACTCAGTTCATCATTATGATTGGAGCACATGTCATGTGCATGCTGTGTATATTGTATAATAGATTTATTATGTCTTGTCTATCTTAAGTTTGGTGAAACTGCCTACTGGGAAAACATTATTACATGTTTACATTACCAATTACTACTATAAGTCAATTATGTGTGAAAAATTTCAATTTCATGGGTTTTAATCTCGGTTTTAATCCCCCAGGATGTGAAACATTAGAATTTGTGTATATAAATGAAGAGATATGAAAATTTTATCCTCAGTACTGTAGGTCCCAGTTACTTAATTAAAGACAATAGAAATATTAAATTAGGGTAATAAATATCCCCCCCCCCCTAAAAAAAAAAAATGAACATTGAGAATTAAGTTCTCACTCTGATACATATTTCAGTGATCAATTTAATCATCTTTTATAAATTAGATTTGAGGACATGCATGGATAGTTTTAAAACTCTTTCTTAATTTGGAAAAAGCACCTGGTTTCCTTAAGAACACAACATTTCAGGGGGAGGATGCAGAGCCTCTATATATTTACTCTTCTCCTGGATACTGATTTGTGAACATGTAAAAATAAGGCAGCTAATGCACTTATGTAACCTCAACAGCAAAAATGACAAATGTATAATTTTATTTACTTTTTTCAATTTTTCATTGATGTGTTGTAAATTTTCTGTTAGAAACTCACACGACTCTATCTAAACTAGTGTGACAGTAACACAAGACTGTTTTATCTTAATTTTGCATATTTTTTTTGTAGGTGTACAACTGTGCAAGTATTGAACATCAGCTTGAAATGCAATGTGACCTAAAAGACAGTATAATAATGGACAGATGTAAGTAATGATAAAATAGTCAATGATATGGGAAATGTATGAAATTGTAAGAAAAAGTTGACAGGCATATTGTTTTACACCTGTCCCTCCGTCGGTCAGTTAACTATATATATAGGTCAAAGTACAGCCTTCAGCAATGATCATACTGCATAGTCATATATAAAAAAGGCCCTGAAATTACAATTGTAAAATAATTCCAAACTAATGACCTTAATATTAATATACAAATAAAATAACTAAAAACAAATATGCAACACAGCAACAAACAACAACCACTGATTGTCCAGGTTCCTGACTTGGGACAGGCACAGAAGATAGCAGGATTAAACATGTTAGTGGGATCCAAGCCCTAATAAAATCATATTTTAGTTATTCTCCTCAAGAAAATCTAATATAATGTAATTAACATCAACCATTGTCAACACTTTTAAATGTTGTACTTAACTTTATATATAAAGAAGATGTGGTATGAGACAACTTTCCACAAGAGACCAAATGACACAGACATTAAAAACTAAAGGTCACTGTACTCTCTTTGACAATGAGCAAAGCCCATACTGCATAGTCAGCTATAAAAGGCCCCAAAATGACAAATGTAAAACAAGAAAACTAACGGCCTAATTTATGTACAAAAAATGAAAAAAAATAAATATGTAACACTTCAACAATTGACAACCACTGCATTACAGGCTCCTGACTTGGAACAGGCACATACATTACATTGTACCTTAATATTTTAATTCGCATATTGGTATACAATCTATTGTATGTTTTTTTCTTTTTTTCTTTAAAAACTTATATGCAAGTGGGGGCATAATCTGTGTCCCATGGACCCAATCATGACATTTATTTATTCAGAGAATTTTGAAAGAAATAAATAATGAATAATTTCTCATAATTTTTTTTCATCTTTTAGAAAAGTCGTCTCCTGAAACAACTGAGACAAATCTACCTAAATTTGGCCACACTCATCATTAGGGTATGTATATATAGTTTTAAATGTGTTTGATGACCCTGCCAACCTACATGGCAGACATGGCTAAAAATAGAAAATAGGTGGAAAATGCAGTGTTTACTTTTATTGCATAGCAATATAATATTTCCCACAGAATGTAACCAAACGTTAGCGTGCAATAAATTCCAATATTGCACTAATGCAATAAATAGGGCAAGATATGGAAATTTATTTTTCTTTTGGTTTTATAATATTAAGAAAAAACAAAGGAAAATGATATTTTGATAAACATTAAACATGTTGTTGTGGTTTTGTGCTCTCTTGAACCATCAGATTATTACTGTACTGCAATAAAAAAAAACATTAAAGAATATCAGGGATTTACGGGAACTTGAAGTAATTGAAAACTTGTTCAAATCCCAAACTGCACTTTAACTTTACTTTGTATCAACCATTAAGTGTTGTGAAATGTTTACACAATGCTTGTTAACACCAAACACTGATCAAGTCACTTTCTCCATTCTCATATTATCATGAATATGTTACTTTTTTAATAGGAAAAAGGATATATATCAGAGATATATTTACAAGCAGGGACATCTGTGTCCCATGGACACATTCTTGTTTTATTTATTACATATTTTAGTGTATTAAAGTAATTATACTGCTTCCACCTTTCAATATTCTAACAAAGCTCTATCTCATTAATGGATAAATAAATGATACTAGTTATGACCTCAACAGATAATTTTTTTCAGGTTCTCTGGTCGTAAGAACCTGTTGGCCACACACATGAAGATTTTCATTGATCCTGCTTTCAGCTAAATATCAGAAAAATTAAGAACAAAGGAAAATATGCTGAAACTGTACAGTCACCGGTCAGGATTATTTCAGAAGTGAAATTATAATACAATTTGTTTTACTGGTTAATTCCTTTGATTTGTAATTTTAAACAACACACAGAGGCTTTGCATTATTGTTTTACAAGAGACACCAAAAGATGCGGTCAACATTTATCATTTTTATCAAAATACACCCAGGACAAACCATGGGTACACTTAGCTTGAAATATGGTGCTTTCATACCAAAATTGCCTGGAAGTAAAAGAAATAAAGAACCATTCATGTCAGCAATCAGGGGATAAGATGAAAGAATGCAGAATAAGGTACTGTAATATTCAGTCTTAATAAGAGTCCTGCTTCTCTATATATACATATGCTTTTTGTTATGCCCCGTCGTAGCGGAGGGGGCAGTAAGTTTTATCCTTGTATGTTTGTACATAATATTAGATATAAGAAGATGTGGTATGACTTCCAATGAGACTACTCTCCATCCAAGTCACAATTTGTAAAAGAAAAACAATTATAGGTCAAAGTACAGTCTTCAACACAGAGCCTTGGATCACACCAAACAGTAAGCTATTATTAATTTAAGGACCCAAAACATTACTTTTGTGAAACCAGCTGTCAAACATGAAAACCAAAAGTCTAATCTATATAAAAAAAAAAGAGAAAAGACAAACACTTATAGTGCATGATTTTCTCACTGTGTTGAAGACCCATTGGTGGACTTTGGTTGTTGTCTGCACTTTGGTCAGGTTGTTGACATATTTCCCCCAATTCCATTCTCAATTTTATGAAGAAGTTATTCTTGAAAAAGAGACGGAGGTATCATGTTCACATGGCACATCTGTTTATTTGTTTTAGTTCACTATAAATTTAAGTTTGCTTAACCAAATGTACTGAAACTTAAACGCAATGCTTATTACCACAAAAATCAGATCAAGTACTCATTTGGGTACTGTGTGTCACTTTTACCATTCTTGATTTATGACCCTTTAAAATGTTATATGCAAGCAGGGGCATAATCTGTGTCCCATGGACCCATTCATCATTTATTTATTCATAAAACTCTAAAAGGAATAAATAATCCATAATGTTCATACAGATAAAACATATTGTTTTAAGGATTTTAATCTGTTTATTAAGTCACATACAAACTCAATATTGCTCCCCTTTTAAATCTTGATCAGTGTTTGTAAAAAGAAAAAAGTAACATAAAAGAAAGCAGGAACATTCAAATTGGAGAAAGGGAAAAGAACACAACTCTTGGCTAAATAATTTTGAAAACTTATTGGCTATACTATCTTTATTTATAAAAATGTCAAAAACATTATGTACATTATGATCATGTTGATTGTGTGAAACGTCACACAAGGCAATCAAAATGGTCAGGGGGGAAAAGAAGTTTTATTATAAATGTCAAATGGTTATAGTCTCAACCTATCAGCATGATCAAAATTGTTGATTTCACAGTTAATATTTACTTTTAGCATGTTCAGCAGAATAGAACGTTTTTGTTATATTTTATTAAATGTTAATTTACTTTGCTTTATAGGCAGGAGTGAAAGGAAGAGAAAGCTAGGCATCAGTAAAGAAACAGATCAATTTATAATATGTAATAATTCCATCTGAATATAACAAACATTGCACATGCTATGAAGATTTATTCACATGTATACTATGATTTGTAGTTATATTTTATTGTATGTATTTGTAATATTAAAAGTACATGTATTTTACTTTAGAACAGTATTTTAATTTTTATATTTTGCTGTGGAGAATATCAAAGAAATTTAGAAAAAACACAATTAAAGATAGTTTCTTCCATGTTTTCTGTGACAAAAAAAATGTGCAAATTAGGAAAATTAAATGAGGCTACATTATTGAATATTTTTGAGTTTGAGTTTTTTTTTCATTCCTATTTTAAAATTTCATTGGCATTTGAAATAATGAGTTGAAACTAGTTTTTATCAATTATTTTGTTTTCAAGATGTACAACAGTAGAGAAGGTTAAGGTTTTGTGTACAATAGTTTACTATGATGTAATGGTCAAATAAACTTGAAACTTTGTACTTTCAAGTGTTCATTTAAGTCAGTGTTTTTTAAACAATTACAAATAAGTTACTGAACATGGAAATCTGATTGTGGAAGCAGAGTATAATGTGTTATGGACACATATATATATATCTCAATCCCATTGAGCATCGCCCTCCTCACAGCTTCTCAGTAATGGCATATTGACTTTGAAAATTTCCTTTGTTTACACTGAAATATTTGTGATAAGTCCAGTTTAAGGAGAACCACTAAAAGTAGGTCAGGGATAATTTATATGCAGTTGAATAAGCTTTTGGACAATGCATGTGCTTAGGGATTTTAATAATCCTGAACGCTGAATCATGGTTTTATAACTTACAATCTTTTGCAGTTTTCTGTTTATATGTTAAAGTTTATGCTTAGGCCAGTTTAATATCGACCACTTATAAATAGGATTTAGAGGATGCATAGGCCCCCCTTTTTGTGGGACAAATTTGGTTGATATTATATTTAGGGAATTACTGAAGCATGACAAAAGGGATGCAGTATAGAGTAACCTTATTTTTTCTAAGAAATTACTTTTTTTTTTAAAGAAATGAAAAGTATGGTTATAAACATATTTTTTATGAATTAAAATTTTAACAAATGTTGGAAACAAATTTATGTAAAAACTTTTTTTAATGTATCAAAATTATGTGTTGTAAAATCTGAATGATTTTTTTTTTCTAAATTTTCCCCAATATGTTTAAAAAACCAAAATGCATAATTTTTTCTTGTAGATTTTATTTCGGGATTTTTCCCGAAATGGGTAAAAAAAATCTATGTAACAAGTGTGTGTCTGATATTCATGATATTAGATTTATATTTTCGGGATTTTTCCCGAAATGTGAAAAGAAATTATTAGTCATGAGGTCTAGCATATACATTTGAATTTTCGGGATAAATCCCGAAATATTTGAAGACATCTGTGTTATACATGTTGTACTTAGTTTATTTTTGTCGGGATATTTCCCGAAATGCGTTTCAGATCTGTTTGTTAAAATGCTCTGCCAACATATATGTAATAAATAATAATGTTGAGAATGATTTCGGGACATTTCCCGAATAATTTGTTGTCACATACATCTTTACTACAAAAACTTTGAAACTTTCATATATTTTGGGAACTTTCCCGAACAATTAATGTAAATTTTATCAATTATAAGAATAAAAACATGGAATGTTGTAAAAAATGTGTGTTTCTTTATGAAATCTTCATTCAATTTATGGTTAACATTGAAAAAGATTATAAAAAGGAATAAAATGGATTTTACTCTTTTAAAATAGAGTCTGTTCTATAATTCTATAATACTGCTATATTTTACGGGTGCCACATGTGGAGCAGGATCTTACCTTTTACCGTAATAAAATTCACGAATATCGAAAGTTGACAGTGTTAACAACCCGATCATATGGTTATACCGAGTAAGTCTATTTTCAGTGATGATGTAGTACCGGAATTCATGTGTGGCTACTGGGAATAATTTACCGATCTATTTGATTCTGTCATGCCGTAAATATCCACAAAGGGTTAGGAAAAAGACATATTGTTTCTTTAAAGAAAAACATATCCTACAAACAATTCAATCCAATACGGTTCTCAATTAAACCAAGAAGTTGAACTTATTTGAACGACGATGGACGCCTGTAATATTTAAATTTAATAAACTATCTCTATACCATTCACATTGTAAGGCAAAATGGAATTTACCTGTAATGGTATTCAAAGAACAACGAGTTCATTTTCTGTCAACCTATTCACTCCATGATAATGGCCTACTTCAACAAACAAATTATGTGAAGACAATCTAAGACGGGATAAATACACTCTAAAATACATATCTTTAGTGAGATAATTCTATAAACATACACATATATTTATATGAAAAACACTTAGATGAAATGTTCTTTTATGATTTACAGTCTGGTTTGCTTGATCATATATCCTTGTTTTACAATCAATAATAAACTTTTATCAATAATCCAATAGTCTTGGTTATACCAAATTCCATTTTAGCCTAAGTTAGATAATAATTGTTGTAGTTGATTAATCCAGCTGCTTCTAATATAACAGACATTATACATTTGTTCCCTATAACAAATTTGAAGAATACAGTTGTCTGTGGATAATAATTTTAACCAGTACTTTACTATTTTGTACATTCTAGGATATGTCATAGGATATCTACATAATTCAAAGTCCGTTATTTCACAACCATAACATAGAATACGACATGTATAAGTATCAAACAAATTCAAATATGTAACAAACATTCACATACATTCACATACAATGACGAAACCTTCGATCGACTTTAAACCAAATACAGATTTTTTAACTTTCCCTAGCTATATGTTTACACAGTACGTACTGCAAAGTAACAAAATGCATTCACTATATCATTGTCATCATAATACCAGATAACTTCGTCTCGCACAAAACCTCCGTTGTTTAATAACTTTTTTGGGGTTTTGCGGGGGGGGGGGGTAAGTATTTACAGTCAAACAACATTAACAAGTCCATATGATAAAAGTGTGTATAACACATCTTGCATGCCAATAACTGAGTCAGAAAATAAAAGCATTTCATCATTTCATCAGCGTACATAAATAGACATTAAGTCTTAGATGCATGATTTTATTTTATTAGTTGTTAGTTGCTTTGAACTAGCTGTCATAAACTGCGAATATAATGTCCTTTTGCTGTTATGAAACAGAGTACCCGGCCACGTCTTCTCTGTGTAGTATTTCTATTTGTATCAATCTGATGAGTTAAGCCTTTTTCAACTGATTCTGTTTTTTATAGTTAGTTCTTGTGTTGTAATGATACACCACTGTCCAAGGTTAGGGGAGGCATCGGCTTAATTAAAACATTCCACATTACTTTCTGAGACATCAAGAGAAAACGAAAGAATCGTCGGTTTCAAATATACTCAATTCGACAAGTTCAAGAAGGTTTTTTTATTGGTCTGAAGATATTACAAACACCATAGTAGACACCGTGGTATTTGATTATTAAAAGTCAAACTTCGCTAAGAATCATCAAAGAATCATCAAGACAAGCTTTATAATGTCAAAGGACAAACTTCAATTCATCGTATTATAAAAGCGTACATTTGTAGGGTACAATAGATAATGCCTTCAACCATCACCTTAAACCACAGGTTAACCGGTTAATCAGTCGAACAATTATCAGAGTAAACGGTTAGGCAAAATTTAACGATTTGACAATTCTAGTTTGTGCAAATAAATATTGTATATTATCTAATTATGTAAAATGTAGACAAAGATGACATAATTCTGGTACGAACTTGAACCTAAAGGTTAAGCCTTCACTCTTTTGGGCGAGAGATAGTTAAATATACGAAGCAAATTGTATGTGCCGTGTGACAATTTGACTACGCCTATTTAATTGAGTCTATTGGCTCTGTCAAGGCGAAACAAAATTTATAATAAATTGCTTTGCTGAGAGCAGCCTAATACGACCGCCAAGGTCGAATTCTGAACAGTTCAAGCAAATATAGTGTGCGGGGAAAGGTAGGAAAACTAGCAATACTTGTCAATAAAAATGTTAATCGAACGAACCTCTACATGCGGCATTCGAACTCTGATAGGCTAAATATACATTATTTTGGCTGCATAGACCATACAGACACCGAGGCCTCTACCGCACCACAGATTACGTGTAAATTCCAAAGAGAACGAATAACATTTTCCAACTATTATTCTAATTCAAAACAATAAAGCGAAACCAACTAACAGGTCCAGGCTTTAACATGTATTGTAAGTTCAGAGCTGATTATGTGTGCCAAAGAGATACATGATATGAAAAATTATTTTATTTCACTTGAAGATATCTTGGATTCTCACTCTGTCTCTTTTATCAACTTCTGAAATTTAAAATAAAATAATGACAGGATGATATAAAAGATATGGTACATTAGTTAATTTATTATTTCAAGTTCATTTAAATTCTACAGAATCATGTAAAAGAACTGTTTTATACATCAATTTCTTCTATATAAAGATTGAAAACAGTTACTCTTCAATGAAATATTATTTTCCGTGCTGAAGACCTCACTTTGACCTATAATGGTTTACTTTTATAAATTGTGACTTGGATGGAGAGTTGACTTATTGGCAATCATACCACATATTTTATATCTATTTCAAATAAATACAAACTTCAAGAGTATCTCTTACCTGCAGTATTTCATGCACTGTCCACGATTTTCTGCAATTCAAAAAAAATAAAGAAGATCATGATTGCTATATTACCAGTTTTCGTATCTTAAACTCGAAGAAACATATAAAAAGTATTATATATATTAGGGAAAACTAAATCTTTTGAATATAAACTGCATTCTGCAATGCTTCAGTACATGTTAAATATTAGATTCCTGATACGTAGAAATGTTTAGATAATTTATTATGATTTTATTTTAAATCCTTATTATATATAAATCTCGTATAGTTGAACTTTTACATGCGTTATTGTATCGTAATGACGATGATGAAAATATAATGGATTTTTTGTATTGTCAATTCAGACTAAAAATGTACATCAATGAATAAATTTCATATTTATAAACGTTACATATAAATTTCATCACTTCAACAAGTGTTTAATGGTATTTTTCCACTAGAGACAGCTAGATTTTAATATCAAAAGCACGAGGCTTGCCGAGCTTTTTAGATTTAAATTTAATTGTTGAGAGTGAAAAAATATAAAAAAACAGAGTTACAGTAGTGGAGTCTGTTTGTTTCTCTTATGGTTTTTACTCTTCCTTTTCAAAGATTCGCAGAAAATTATGTTCTCTTTATGTGATGTCATCAGACATGGTCGTCTTCTTTCAAAACGTCAAGATATGAAATTCAGGAGAAACATGAAAATTTTACGTCATTATTAAATTTCTTCCAATCATTTGCTGAAAAAGTTTTTTCACACCGCTCACGAAATGTGAAAGACGATAACAATCAAAACCAAGGAGTAAACAAAGACTCATCAAACCAAAAGACGTTTACATCAACAGTTATAGATAATCAATAAGAAACAACACGAACTCCACTAGAAACCGGGAGTGAAATCAGGTGCTCCGAAAGGGTAAGCATTTCCTGCACCGTATACGGCATTCGTCGTGTTATTTCTTTGTTCAGTTCGGTAAGGATGGAAGGTTAGTATGACTGAGGAAGAATATCAGATATGATTTCTGACAAACTTTTGTCATAATGGCCAATCAGCTAATGATGGCGACCGTAACATTTCTTGTCTGAGTGATAACCTTAATTTGATTGATTTCAAGTCCTGTGTTAGCAACTTTTGAGAAAGCAGTATTCTTCGTTCAACAAAATCAACGTTCTTTGAGTTAGCTCTAGGGTAACGTGTCAATTGAGACACATATACTACATATGCTGATGCCGCCGGGATGTTGCTACACAGAAATGGAAAGTTGACTATAAGAAAAGGAAAATCATCCCGTTTGTCATAAATTTGGTATTTAACCTACCATCAGTAATCATTTCGAGAGAAAGGTCTAAATATGAAGCAGATTTATCTGTGTCGGTAGTATCTTTAATTTCAAGTTCACTGGATATATTAAATGTAAGTGATCACTGAATTTATTATTATTAAGAGACAGTACATCATCAATATACCTAAAGGCACACAAAATAGAAAAATAGTTGTACAACACTTACCGCCAGAACGCATGCATCTTCTCACACACCTTTCAGCTTTAATATAGAAATGATATTGTAAATTATATATGCAAACGTCAATCAATAAATATTCATAGAGACATTTTTGGTATACAAATGTTCAATGTGTTAGTTCCCTTGATTCATGTATTGTAACTACTGTTAGGAGAGGGGCGTAAAGGGGAATTGCACCAAAAAAAACGTAATAAAATTGCCATTTCACGATGAACGACCAATCAAAAACATTTACACGTTGATCTTGTTACCGATTTCACGAAACACTGTGAATAACGAACCTTTTTCAAGACTGCACATTAAAATGGCAAAACACGTTGCATGAAAATAACCCTTTTCCACCCTCTTAGGAATCTACTTGTTTTTGTTCTAACTATGAAAGCAATACGTGTATCAATAAAATATATGTCTAAGAGACTGATAGATAAAATTAAAATATAAAGGATCAATTTATTTATGTTACATGTCAAAGTCAAACGAACCTTGTGAATAAGCAAATGATAATTCATTCAATTTGAAACAACTTTGAATTTCAAAACCTAATAAAAAAGGAATCATGGTTAATTTGCTCGGTTCAACTCTCAAATACCAAAAACTTAGAGCATGCTGTTGATGTAGACGGAACGCGCGTCTGGCGTAATACAGTATAAGCCTGGTATCTTTATAACTATTCTACCGGATATACATTTTGTTTTTAATATATAATGATAGTAATTTACTTGTATTTATGACTACAAGTACATCAGGGTGTAATTGGGTTCACAATATAGAAAATAAAAAGCAACAAATATAAATAAAAGAAATGATTGGACAAAAAGAATAAAGAAACATGCATGACTAATTAAAGAATACATAAAGGGGGCCGTGCATCCAGACCCTACTATATCTATAAGTGTGTGAAAATAGCCATCAAGTTATATGGATAATTGACTTACCCCACATACAACGTCTGTAACATCTACGAAATTCAGATCCTACAAGAGCAAAATTTGAATTGTTAACCAAGATTAACACAATATTCTTTATCACTGTACATATATTGAAAATTGTATACTTTCACCAAAGCCATCGTTTATTTGATGCGTTTTCAAAGTATATACCAAAAACAAACGGGGAAATTAAACTTGTTATCCTCTACTCCTCCAAACTTCGAAACAGGTGTGACGTCATCCTTGCTACTCTACCTTGACTTTAATTTAGGGAAGCAAGATCGCCTATATTTCCGGAGTTTGCCAATGTTTCCGTTATTTTACCACTATGATTGTTGAAAACATTTCATATTCTAATGCTATTGTCACATGATATGTTTTCCATTAGTACGTTAATTGTCATTTTCTGATAGTTGTTCATCTGTATGAGAGTTATACAAGTATGAAGACATTTATAAGATGGAAGACCCATTGGTGGCCTTCGGCTGTTGTCTGCTCTATGGTCGGGTTGTTGTCGCTTTGACACATTCCCAATCTCCTTTCTCAATTTTATTATTTATAAGAGGACCATCCAACTAAACTACAATGTTATTAAATCACCTAAAGTTATCATTAATCATGGTGTTAACGTATAATTTAAAATGTTAATCACTATAACCCTGATCAACAAACAATATAATTTTCGTAATAGTACGAAAACTTACCTTCATAACGATTACAACTGTTACAGCTTTTACCATTATCTGTATGTATAAAATAGTATAAGTATCAACAAGTGTATATGTCAATATAAGTAGTAAATCGAATATTGAAATTGATGTAAGTATCAACTTTGCTTTACAATTAATCGAGAACTTTATTGACGTTCGAAAGCTCCAGATATACATGTTAATCCATTGGAATTATTCACTTTGAAAATGCGTAGAATAGTATTACGTTATCCATAATGTAAACAAAGGTGTTATAGAAAAATTAAATCATAAAAACGAGTATTATTTTATTTAACTAATTTCACCACTTAAAAAGAACGAAACTATAGATAATTGTTATCGTAAAATAACGACACTTATTTGTTAAACTTGTTTTATCATTTAAAAGGAACGAAACTATAGATGATCGTTATTGTATAAAACAAGTATTTTTATTAAATGAGGCCACAATTGTTTACCGATGTTCATATCTAGCAAATTGATCAAGAAGAGACAGATAAATGTCACAAACAAACACTGAGGGAATTACATGAACTCCAAAAGGAGGCTGACTCTATGCACCTACAGGGCGTCTCTTGCTATGTATACATGCACAAATCGCCATGCGAATTCATCAAGTCAAAATGTCAGTTATGGGGATTGGACACAATCTAGTATTATAGGTTAGACCCCTATACTAGTATTTAAAAAATGTATACGACTACGAATTCTGTCGCTAGTGAATAGAGACACCGACGCATAGTACTGATTAATCATTTTGTGATTGCAAAACGTATGTGTTGTCGATTTCAGTCATTCTAGTCACATAGTTTTTTTAAGAAAGGTTACACTGGCATGTACAATTAGGAAGATTCTATACATTTTAAGCAAAAGAAAAAAGTGAGAATGGTTCATAAAGCCTTTTTAAACTGTCAAGAAATAATACAAACAACGATATATACTAGTAGTCATAATAAATAAGTTATTACTTACTCTTCTGGCTCATGACTGTTGAGTAAAACTAGACAGTACGACTGTCCAAAAACTATTCAAAAAATGATACATACTAGTAGTTATAAAAATTAAGATATTACTTACTATGTTTGCTTAAGACCTGTTGAGTAAAACAAGACAGTACGACTAATACCAACAAGATTGAGAATAGTTTCATGACGTCACAATAGCTGGCTAAATAGATTGAATGTTCAAAAGCTTTACACAACTTATGATTAATTTTTTAGCAAGGGATAGTGTTTATTTACACTTAATTACTACTGCAACATCTTTACTTGTTTTTCTTGCTTCACTAGGTTTTGACACACAAAAATACAACATCACCTTACATTTACAAATTTGTCCTTGTCAACGCTCCAAGAACAACACAATAAATTTCATTTTTTGATATTCGAAACGCACTGACCTGATAAATGACATAAATGCGACACATGTGTGTACTGATTTACCGTACTACGGAATTTCTTTGTTTAATATTTGAACAAAACGTGTTTTTTTTTTGTTTTTTTTAGAAGGCAACACATGTGACATCGATTTTCAATGTAAGGATTGACAATTTCTTACGTTGAATTGTAGTATGAAAATTATTCCTTGTGTTGATATACATCACTGTTAGTATCATCTTTATTACGATTTCAAAGGTAATTGCCAATTATGTTAGTGACCCTGTAGTTAAAGTTTCAAAACTGACAGTATGCATTGTAGGGGCATAAATTAGCATTTCCAAATACGAGCAAAAGTAATTGAGCGTAATGTATACAATGTGTAAAGTTTTGAAATCTTTTAATTATAATCAATCTTTTAATTAGCTAATGAATGTTGATATCAATAATTATTTTGTTCATTACAATTGGTTCAAAGGCCTGTATACGATTGTCAAATTATCCTGCTTTGCATGAACATTTTTCAAGTTCAGAACCAGTGAATATTTGGCAAAGAAAATCAACATGTGTTTTAAGAGCGTTACATCAAAATCTGTAAATAGGCCATTGATATGTAATAGTGTATTCGACTGCACACATTCGATGATACCCTAGTCACTGAAAATTAAATTCGATATATAAATAAGTACGTCTGAGCCAGTGACAACTCTACAACAGATGTATCCATCGGATCACCAGCAGTGATGGTGATACATGGCTGTGTACATTATGTATATACAACTCGTTTAAACATCAACCCAACAATGTTAGATCTGTAAATTTGCTTTCGCAAATTTTTTGTTCTTCCCTCGCAAGAATTCGAACCCATGCTACTGAGATATCGTGACACCAAATCGCCTGCACTGTAGCCGTCCCGCTAGACCACACGACCACCTGGGCTTCATAAAAATGAAGCTTTCGGTGGCCGGGTGTTACCTTTCCACGTCAGTTTTAATCTAGCGTTGTACTACAGTACATGCTATATAAGGCATGAAGATGTTATTCTTACAGATCAGCTAAATTATCTATAGTAAAGGATCCTACAAATTAATGTAAGATACAGTCACAGAAAATAATTATAAGTACGTCTGAGCCAGTGACAACTCTACAACAGATTATATAATTCGTCTAAATAACAGTCCAAATTAGGCCGCTAGTTGTCTCGTTTGAATTGTTTTACATTTGTCATTTCGGGGCCTTTTATAGCTGACTATGCGGTATGAGCTTTGCTAATTGTTGAAGGCCGTACGGTGACCTATAGTTAATTTCTGTGTCATTTTGTCTCTTGAAAAGAGTTGTCTCATTGGTAATCATACCACCTCTTCTCTTTTATATGTGTTTAAACTTTGAATAAAAACATGTTGTTGATAAAAGAAGAATGTGTCTGAGGATACGAATGCTTAAGCCTCAAACAAACGAAAATATATATAGATGTGAATGTTGGTCATTTAGCTCAGGAATAACGGATCATCTGCATTTTGCTGCTTTTTGTTATATGTAATAGGTAATCTGTATATAAACAAACTACAGTTGTCACATTACCGTAATGCCACATCTTCTTATTCTGATTCTTCTATCTTAGGTAAGGGTGTGGACCAGTAATTTAGTAGTTGCTGTTTGTTGCTGTCTGTCATATTTTGTGTTAGTGTATTGTCTTTATCATTAATCAGGATGATTTGGGTCCTTTATAGTTTATTTTACGGCATGTGTTTCGGTCATTTATCGTCTACTCTATTATCCATGAAATCAAGATTGGAAAACAAGCTCTGAAATATTTTTTCAACTTGGAGATATATGTTCCATATACAGGCACTTCTGGCTATGGAATGCTGCGACTATGAAATGGAATGTTCACGTTTCGTAATATACAAGTTTAAGTATGTGATCGTTTCCATCAGAACCTTTTAACTAACCCTTACCAGCAGTGCCCGTGTATCCAGAAAATGTAATCCTGTATTGTGAAGCTTCATTGACGACTTTAAATGATTGATATTCTGCGAAAGCAGTATAGTTACTGAAATCTTGCACTTCAAATCTCACAACATAGTTTCTTTACGTGGTTAACATATGTAAATTGTCGTTACCTGAAAAAGAGATTATAAGGATAACCATATTAACAAGAAACATCAATGCAAGAAAGACGGTGTTGTTTCTTTTTTTGTCGTTTAATTCGCCTTTTTCTGAATCGAAGATAAATGTTAACGTCCATCATCGGCTGACTTATCATGCAATTTAGATTTTGTAAATGGAAGGCGAAAAATACCAAATAGTTGAACATTATATGGTTACCATTCTTTTTCTATAATTTTATGTTGACTTGATTGTCTTTTCGGCTTCTTCAAATATGTTGTTGTCCCCGTAGATAAAGCCCCAAACAACATCGTTAATTAGTGAAAATCACATTACATAAACTGCTCGATACATTAATTATGTATTGACAATTCACTTGGAAACTTAACATATACCCTAACAACAATTACCGAGGAGTTTACTTATGAGTTTGAATGTCTCTTTGATATCATTCGCCTCTCTTAAATGGTTTGCTATTGATTGCCAGTTTTTTTTTTACTTTTGAACTTCAATTGTCCCCTAGGTAACTTCCGCCTGTGTTTTAATTTTTCGATAGTGATACTCACCAAGCCAGTGGTTTTCGGAAACACTTCCAAAACCATTTTTGTAATCATTCCAGTATCTAAAGAAATCTACAGAATCATCAACCCGTCGCTGTACTATCTTAAAAAATGAAAATAGAATGTTTCATGCATAAATGTCATTGACTTAAAAACTATGTTGATTAATTAACTACAACTACTTCATCACTCCTTTACCATATTGATATTTTTATCGTTCGTCAGATACTTTATCCTGTATC
This sequence comes from Mytilus edulis, assembly GCF_963676685.1. Classification (NCBI taxonomy): domain Eukaryota; kingdom Metazoa; phylum Mollusca; class Bivalvia; order Mytilida; family Mytilidae; genus Mytilus; species Mytilus edulis. The sequence continues at coordinate 54,240,236 of NC_092349.1, read as the reverse complement.
AATATACTGTTATTCAAAAGGTTTTCACATGGAATACACATTAAATCTTCAATAGTTTCTTTGATAGATCACTTTCTATTGAACTTTAAGCAAACTAGTTTTACCATAATCACCAATTTTGTATTAGGGCAATCGTAACTTAGGTATTTGTGTCATCCTTTACAAATTTGAATAGCTTTTGCTGCACCATGTACAATTTGAAATTAATAGCAATGATGAGGACTTTCATATATAATCAATATCATTAAAAACAGAACCTGTGACCATGATTTGTAATTTCACTCTCTAAGATATTTTTTAGAGACCTTCCAGGTCCAAGGTTCTGTTATGATAAATGCCTTCAAAAATGAAAGTCAAATGCTGACATGTCATTTGCTGATGTGATACAGTAATTACCAGAACACAAAGTAAGACGGAGTGTAGTCAAATCTTTGTAAGCGATGCGTTTACAAAGGATCTGGGATTTTTTCAATCAAATTTATGCATGATTTAACGATTTTTTATCTGAATGTACCGTCCATCCACTGCCATCAGTATCCATATCACAGTATACATTTATCTTGTTAGTTTCATCCGGGTATATTCCAAATACTCCACTCCTCGTGCAAGGTGGAAGATCGCTGCAGTCTCTTGGTTGAAGGTTATCAATTGAATCTGTAAAAATAACAGAAGACGCCAAATACAGAATCAAAACTCATAAGTCGTAGAGGGACTAGAAATCATGCAAAAAAAAAAGAAAATTCTATTTTCGTTTTTTCCCGTGCTTGCATTTCCTATCATGATTTTCTTGATAGAGGGGTGCTGCTCACAAGGAAGCTATTAAACCAAGAGTTCCAAATGATGAATATGAAATCATCCCTTCGTAAATTTTACGGACACCTTCACGAGTTTGTTGACCGTTATGGAATAACCGTTTCACAAATGATATCGGATATGTTCCTTACGTCGTAACTACAATCCCCATCCCTTTCATGAATGTGACCCACCGAATTAGACTATTTACCGGATTTGTTATCACATAAACAACACGACGGGTGCCACATGTGGAGCAAGACCTGCTTACCCTTCCGGGGCACCTGAGATCACCCCTAAATTTTGGTGGGGTTCGTGTTGTTTATTCTTTAGTTTTCTATGTTGTGTCATGTGTACTATTGTTTATCTGTTTGTCTTTTGGCAGTATAAAAGAACATATGTTTAACTGTGAATAAAAATATAAATTTATCGTCATCAGACAAATGCATAAAATTAACATTAAATAGAGATGCTTGATAAAACAATAACATCACAAATCTTCATACGCTGGACAATTCATTAATACATGTTTTTCATCTTCAATTAAAAGATTTTCATTACAAGTGTTGTTTTAACAAATTATATTTTCAACTAAAAGACCTTCATACCTTCCAGTTTCAATTTTCAAAGGAGCAGTACCACTTCTTAATTTGGCAAATGCACTCCTATATTTTCCAGGTATGTTTTTTAAATAAATAATTTTCTTCGCCAAATTCATTTTTGAACAGTCTGTCAGTACGTAGTTAGTTACGCTCGTTTGACATTAAATCATTATACCATAATGATTGTTCTTTAAATCTATTAAAACAGATATTCTCAATATCTTTTATAACATGTTTATCAATAGTTCAATCAGTATTAATGCAATGTCAAAATCATTTTAAATTATCCGGAAAACATAATCCTTAAAATCGTTTCCACACTTCAGTGTTTTTTCTTTATATTGGGTACAGTAATCTCTTTCTTTAACTATCTTTACTACGAAAATAGCAAGGTTTAGTTTGTTAGCCGGCACGACGCAAAAACGATGAATCAGAGAAACTCAACTTTATATGTAACTAAAAAGTAAAATCACAAAAATACTGAACTCCGAGGAAAATTCAAAACAGAAAGTCAAATGGCAAAATCAAAAGCTCAAACACATCAAACGAATGGATAACAACTGTCATATTCCTGACTTTGAACAGGCATTTTCTTATGTAGAAGATAATGGATTAAACCTGGTTGTAATCTCTCACTTGTATGACAGTCGCATCAAACCCCACCATATTGACATCGATATGTTAACAAAACAATCAGATACAATAGGCAAAAATGTCACAAATAGGGGTACAGCAGCTAGACAACATTGTGTTGTAATCTTAATCACTATAAAAACAAACAAATATGTAACAAAGAAGCAGAAAGACAAAGCACATTAGCAAAAATATAGCTGTTGATTAAGAATTACACAATTCCAGGCCTTTTTCTTTTCCACATAATTAATGCTACTATTAATTAACAGGTTCCGGATCGATTCTGATACCGATACCAATAGTCTACGTCAAATGTAGTTTCCGATTGTAGTTCTTCCTTTATTTTTCCCTCCACGATTTGGAATACCACTACTCCATTATAGGAAGAAAACCATGACAGGTTGAAACAGAAAGATTTTAAAAGCTGAGAAAACGGTGCACCGTATAATCAGCATAAATTTGTCAAATGACAATACGAATACTGAAAATGTGTATTAATGTTCATTAATTAAAGTGTATGTAAGTGTTTATTTCCTTGCAGAAGCCATTTGTTTACTTTTATCACTTCATCTTGACTTATTTATGGAAGTCTGGGAATTGTCTGACCGCAATGTTAATAGTCTATCTTGTTTGATATAAGGCATGTCAATCTTAAGTAACTCCTCCCTTACTTGTCTAGGGTACATTAGAAATTTAGTTAAGTTGCAGTTGTAATTTTAATATGGATTAGATACACATGTTTATTTTATGTAATAATTTTATTTGTAATTATTGACTGGTCAATTAGAGATGAGAAACTGTATTCTTCAGTTTGCTTAGGGAGAGCTATAGATGCATGTGGCGTATGTGGAAGTTCTTTGCATAGCACTGAAATGTGTTACTTATCTGATACCTCACAGGGCAAAAACAACCATTCCCAACAAAAGCGCAATCCTACAACACCGTATTCTAAACCACAATCAGTCGATATTGACCCATACGGAAGACCAAATCTATTCCACAGAGGGAAAATAATCTGCAACTATTATCTCGCTGGTAATTGCTACAGGGGATCCGCTTGCCGCTATGCTCGTGTTGACATGAATATAAAATCGTCAACTCAAAGCAAACCCTCTACAAGTGTATCAAAAACAACCAAGCAAGCAAATATATGCCTAGATAATGATAATGTGTATATGCATGCCACGACACCAATTAATGTAGATAAGTTAGCGTGGGAGCTACAAAGACATCCAGATAGATATTTCGTAAATTTATTAATTAACGGGTTACGTAAAGGATTTTTTACGGGCGTATCATCTTTACCGGAAAAGGTTATAGAATGTAAAAACCTGCTTTCTACTACAAAATGTCCAGATGACGTTTCCGGATTAGTCAAATCAGAGTTAGACAATAATTTTGTTATTGGCCCATTTACGAAAGCACCTTTTGATATATACAGGGTTAGTCCTGTTGGCATTGTTGAAGGTAAATATTCTAAAAAGAAAAGACTTATACTTGATTTATCTGCACCTCACAATAGCGACAAGCATAGTAGTGTCAACGACCTCATCAACAAAGAAGATTTTTCGCTTTCGTATATTAAAATCGATGATGCCATTAAAATCATCAAAGAATACGGTTTTGCCTCAAGGTGTTGTAAATTGGACGTATCTAATGCATTTAAATTAATCCCTATTCATCCGAGTTTATGGCATTTATATGGATATATGTATTTAAATGGGAAAATATGTATTACTGTTACACTAGATTAGCATTTGGGTGTCGTTCAAGTCCTAAAATTTTTGACAATTTATCTATCGCTATGTGTTAAATTTTACACAATAATTATGGAATTAATACAGTTTTACATCTACTAGATGATTTCTTAACAATCGACAGACCGTCAGCAAATGCTACTATGAAAATCTTAGTTTCCGTGTTTGCTTCACTTGAAATTCCGATCGCAACACATAAAACTTTAGGACCAGTAACATGCATCGAATACTTGGGTATTATATTGGACACTATTCGTATGGAAGCTAGATTACCCGAAGATAAATTATGTCGAATCAAGGGATACCTATTGTTTTTCCTCAATCGCAAAACATGTACTAAACGCGAGATGTTAAGTTTATTGGGTCATTTAAATTTTGCAATGAGAGTCATTATTCCTGGGAGATCGTTTATATCTTATCTACTTAACATAGCTCACTCTGTTAAAGAACTTCATCACTATGTCACTTTAAATTCTAGTTGTAGAAATGATATGCGTCTGATTTTGATTTATATACTGATGCTGAGTCAACCGTGGGATTTGGAGGTTATTTCAAAAATCGCTTGTTTCAAGCGTTATGGCCCGTAGAAATGAAATTAGATACCGAATTACCATTGTCTATGGCTTACATGGAATTATATCCGATAGTAATTGCTGCTATTATATGGGATAATGAGTGGTCAGGGAAGCATATCCTATTTTACTGTGATAATATGGCTACAGTTTTAATTAGAAAGAAAGGAAGATCAAAATCATTAGAAATAATGATATTACTGTAGTGTCAATCCTTTAATAGATAATGTAGGTAAGCCTTTGCTACGTTTACAAAATATTCTAAATGGTATAAAAAAAACTGAAAACAAAAGTGTACGACAAAAACTACCGATTACTTATAGTGTGCTTCATCAGATTTACCAACATTTACAGAAAAGTACTTTCGATCCGCATTTAGATTTTACTATGTTAACTGCAGCTGTTATAGGTTTTTTTTCGGTTTCCTGCGTTGTTCTGAATTTACATGCAAACAGTCATTCGATTCAGCTTTGAATTTAACCATGGATGATGTAGTATTTGTATCTGATTGTCAAGTTAATTTACGTTTGAAGGCATCCAAAACCGACATTTTTCGTCATGGAGTAATCATTAAACTATTTAAAACTAATTATAATATTTGTCCATATGTACAGTTGTCAACATACGTAACATCCAGAAAAATTAACGGTGCAACAGATAATGATCCGCTATTGGTTGACAGTAGTAATTTAGCTTTACGCAGATCGTTATTTATAGATAAATTGAAAACAATTCTATCACACTTGGGTTTAAATGCCGATAAATATAGTGGACATTCTTTTCGAAAAGGAGCAGCCACAACTTGTAGTTCTAATGGTATCCAAGATCATATGATTCAAACTTTAGGACGTTGGAAATCTGAATTTTACAGTCGTTATATAAGAACATCTGAAGTTGACATTCGTCAAGCTCTGTTGAAAATGTGTAAATAATATTAGGATTCTTTTGTTAAAAAATCAAACATTTATTTAGTACAATTTTGTTCGAATGAAAAAAAAAAAATAATAAAAAAAAATAAAAATTAATGATTTATTATTATTTTTTTATTTATTTAAGTAGACTATCGATTTATTTCTGCTTATTTTTGTAAAGTTTGCTCTAATTAGTCGAAAACATGTAAATAAGTAACAATATTCAATTTGGCAAAACCACTCTCTCGGAATAATTTTGGGGATACTCAATGCGTTACAAGGGCAGAATGTTTAGCATTTCGTTTGGTCAATGTAATAATTAATTTCATCCATTCTTTACTTGTCACAAAATTATTACCTGAGTTCTCAGGCAGCCCTGAATAAAATGGATAACTAGGCAGTCCTCTCGTCGGGTGAACGAATCATTTGTTTGTCCATTTGACAGTTCTTATGGATACATGTTTTAGTGTGCAAATGTTTTTTTCACTCGAGGGTATCCGTCTCAGGTTGCAAAGTGAGCCCATACCCTCTAAGCATGGGATGGACCAGCGCGCAACATGCAGTTATTACAATTAAATTAAAATAAACTAAAATAGTGGTTATACTTGAGTTACCTATGTTTGACATGGGATGGGCCAGCGCTCAACATGTCACTCGTAGAGAGGTATTTTGAAGTAACATATTAATCTTTGAATTATGCTTCGAGCTCTTGTAAATACTCTCTTTTAAAAGGCTCGCTTTGCTATTAGGTTCACATTGTTTGAGGTTTCATTCAATACTCTACGAGTTATGTTTCTGTTTGATGTATGCTAAAGTGGCTCGTGACTTTCTCCTTAAAGTATATGGTCAAAGTTATTTGAAGTCACGGTACTACATCTACACTCTGTCGTCAAGTGCAAGTGCCGCGATAGATGCTCGAATAATGTGAATTTAATTGAGATATGTATTTTATTTTTTATATTTTTTAAATACATATCAATTGCTAGCATGTTGCCCGTAACGCCAATTTTATATTTGGTATTTCTTATTATATTATGTTTTTTTTTTTCATTTCTTTTGTATATATATATTATAATTGAATACAAGCCTGTGTAATTATATAAAATAATTGTAGTCATTCTTAATTGATTTGATTACTTTAACTTAGATGTCAATTTGCTATACTTCATCAGTCGTTTTAAATCTGTATCTATGACAGATTTAATATGTAACAGCTGGAGAAAGTTCATCGCTCGTTCAAAATTTTATTAATAGAAACACGGCTCATAAATGTGTATTAATGTTCATTAATTAAAGTTTATGTAAGTGTGTATTTCCTTGCAGATGCCATTTGTGTACTTTTATCACTTCATCTTGACTTATTTATGGAAGTCTGGGAATTGTCTGACCGCAATGTTAATAGTCTATCTTGTTTGATATAAGGCATGTCAATCTTAAGTAACTCCTCCCTTACTTGTCTAGGGTACATTATAAATTTATTTAAGTTGCAGTTGTAATTTTTATATGGATTAGATACACATGTTTATTTTATGTAATAATTTCATTTGTAATTATTGACCCTCCATCCGTCCCTTACACCTCCGAAATTGTGGTTTGTGCTTTGGCAACATGTGGCATCTAAAGGCAAAATAAAGGAAGAACTACAATCGGAAACTACATTTGACGTAGACTATTGGTATCGGTATCAGAATCGATCCGGAACCTGTTAATTAATAGTAGCATTAATTATGTGGACATTATGTGAAAATAAAAAGGCCTGGAATTGTGTAATTCTTAATCAACAGCTATATTTTTGCTAATGTGCTTTGTCTTTATGCCTTATTGTGCTTCTTTGTTACATATTTGTTTGTTTTTATAGTGATTAAGATTATAACACAATGTTGTCTGCTGTACCCCTATTTGTGACATTTTTGCCTATTGTATCTGATTGTTTTGTTCACATATCGTTGTCAATATGGTGGGGTTTGATGCGACTGTCATACAAGTGAGAGGTTACAACCAGGTTTAATCCACTATCTTCTACATAAGAAAATGCCTGTACAAAGTCAGGAATATGACAGTTGTTATCTATTCGTTTGATGTGTTTGAGTTTTTGATTTTGCCATTTGAGTAGGGACTTTCCGTTTTGAATTTTCCTCGGAGTTCAGTATTTTTGTGATTTTACTTTTTAGTTACACATATAGAGTTGAGTTCTCTGATTCATCGTTTTTGCCTCCTGCCGGCTAACAAATTAAACCTTGTTATTTTAGTAGTAAAGATGATAAGATAGTTAAAGAAAGAGATTACTGTACCCAATATAAAGGAAAAAGACTGAACTGTGGAATCGATTTTAAGGATTATGTTTTCCGGATAATATAAAATGATTTTGACATTGCATTAATACTGATTGAACTATTGATAAACATGTTATAAAAAATATTGAGAATAGCTGTTTTAATAGATTAAAAGAACAATGGTATAATGATTTAATGTCAAACAAGCGTAACTAACTACGTACTAACAAACTGTTCAAAAATGAATTTGGCGAAGAAAATTATTTATTTAAAAACATACCTGGAAAATATAGGAGTGCATTTGCCAAATTTAGAAGTGGTACTGCTCCTTTGAAAATTGAAACTGGAAGGTATGAAGGTCTTTTAGTTGAAAATAGAATTTGTTAAAACAACACTTGTAATGAAAATCTTTTAATTGAAGATGAAAAACATGTTTTAATGAATTGTCCATCGTTTGAAGATTTGCGATGTTATTTGTTTTATCAAGCATCTCTATTTAATGTTAATTTTATGCATTTGTCTGATGACGATAAATTTATATTTTATTCACAGTTGAAAATATGTTCTTTTATATTGCCAAAATCTGCTATGACATTTTATTGAAAAGAAGATGTATTTTGTATTGCTAATTTTAGTGTAAATAATGTATATACATTTTAGATAGTTTCTCATAACTCTTTTTAAAGTGGCTCTTGTATGTTTTATGATATTGTTTTATATAAATTTTTGTATGTTTTATAAAATGAAGAGGTGAGACTTTAATAAAATATTGTCTTGTCTTGTCTTGTCTTGTCTTGATTACAGATTGTAAGAAGTCGTAGAGCAACAACAAAAATGAAATCAAAGTTGAGGGAATACACGTGTTTTGAGCCATTTTATTGCCTAAAGTACAGCAGAAAATATAACAATAATTAACCTTTAGTCTACCATACTATTTGGCCTACTGCGAGTTGTCCGAAAAAAAAGAACATCAAATTAGAAGGTCGAGATGTTTAAAAATTCAGAATAGGTATGTTAAATCTACTGCCTCACATCAGGAGTGTGTTACCAATTCCTTGCATATGCTTAGACCACTAACGTTTCATTGCTCAAATTGCCCGAATACCCAAATTGGCTTTTAAGAAGAATATTATACATTGATAAACATAGAAAATTGGCTGGAAATTAAATAACGGAGGTAAAAAGGTAGAAAAAAAATGAAAGTTTGGTCCTTATTTTTGTGAGACAAACCATTGAAAATTTGGCGGAAAGTTATTCTGCAGAGATATTTTTACATTTAGCATTGGTTATTTTTTCTTTCAAAAACCATGACAAATAAACACGGACTTTATAAGGTTTTCATAAATTGCTAATAAAACTATATGTATTAAATCATGAAAAAAGTAGAGGTTAGCGTGGAAAAGTTTTAAATGTAGCTACATGGTTAAAATGAAAAGAAAAAACTCGAATATCTGACAAAAAGTTTAAAACACAATCAGCGAACGTTCTTAAGTATCAATCTTTGTAAGAATCAGGAAATTTAGAAGAATTTCAAAACCAGACTGAAAAAACCCGCCGACCTAACCATCATATTTTGAAGTTGCCCTCCTCCTGATTTAAAAATGGTAGGTCTTTTGTTTCTTAATGTCTGGTAATTCGAGAATTCTCTAAATAACTTTTTGTTTGAATGATAGCAAATTATGGAATTAGCCCCCCTTATTTTGGTAATTTCTAGTACACTTCAATCAAATGATATCTTGAATAATAAGAACAGGAAAAGGAATCGAATGTTATATTCTTGATCCATGATACTGAACTTAATATAAATTTGAGTGGGGTTTTGTTTGCCATGTTGTCACCACTGCCAGATTCTTAAGTAAATTTGACAATTTTAAAATGTTTAAAGTTTTAAAAATGTCTTTGAAATACCTGGAATCTTCATCATAACGTTTGAATTGTCAGTTGTCTCTGTTTCTGGTGTACTCCGTGTATCTAAAATGCAGCGTCCAGATGCCATTTCATAGGTTGTAGAACAACACTGTTGGACTAAACAACACACACCTGCGCCTTCAAATAATGATCGCACAATATTTATCGATATTGTCGTATTACCCGAAATAGTTCTTTTATTTTTCTGCTTATCAAATATATTTCGGTCAAAATCCGTCGATGCGAAAGATATAGATAGTGATATATGTAGAATAATAAATACTGTGTAAAGTAAAAACATTTTGTCTGGTTTACAAATAAACGATATACAAGTCACTATATGAACTTCTACTAATAGTTAAGTTTCATAGATTGTATTTACTTATCTTTGACATGCGGCACGTTTTAGATATCCAACACTTAGTTTACATCTCATATATGACAATAATCTTAATTGTTTTATTAATATGTGAAAATAACCATATAATTCATACAGGAAACACGATTGAGCTTCAAAAGAACAGTTTAATCTAAAACAACTAAATAATGCATGATTTTATTGATTTACAAACGTAAGGTAAATTCAATTAAAAAAACGGTTTTACAATTTTAAGAATATTTCATATTTGAGCTTGAATTTAATGACATTTTTAAAGGTTACATTCAATTACACTAATAAATTAATTCGAATATCGATGATTAAATTCCCTTGATTCGCTGTCCTGTCTGAAATAGTAATGCTTATTTTACTATTAAGGACTACATGTAACTATACACAACTGTCATACAAAAGGGATGTTAAGCTAGCTTTAAAACTACGTTTAACCCACCATTCCCTTCGGAAAATGCCTGACGATAGAGACGGGACATTCTTGTTAGCCATTGAAAGGATGTATAATAAAACAGTTTTGAATTGGACGACCGTATAAATATCAACCAATCAGCGCAATCGTTATAGAATCGTTTGAAATCGCAGACGACTGTTACGCATTTTCAGACCACAAAGTCTGGCTAGAACAGCAGAAGTAGCTACTGGAAAACGCATCGTAAAATGATGAAGCAATTAAAATAGTTTGATGAAAAGAACTTTAATAGTACTCGCCGATTCGAGCGTGAAAACATTTAAATATTATTTACGGGAGAAAAATCTACCTGGATATTTAAACAATTTGCCTTACAATGAATTGGATATTATTTTGTTAAAATTTCACTCCGAGGCTCGCACGGAAAACGGGGAACTTTACAAGAAATCTAGTTTGTTTCAATTAAGACATGAACCAACAATGACTTATCCAATGTTGATAGTGGTCAGAAATTCAAAATGGAGTTGGAAAAATTTACTGAGACAGCTACATAGAATAATCCATTGAGCCGTAAAAATGCATCCATTTGTATGTAGCATTCAGCCATACAATTGCATCCGTTATTATATAGCATTGGTCAGTACAAATACATCCATTCATATATAGCATTCAGCCGTACAATTGCATCCATTATTATATCGCATGGATCAGTACAAATACATCCATTTATATATAGCATTCAGCCGTACAATTGCATCCATTATTATATCGCATGGATCAGTACAAATACATCTATACTATTATAGCATGGATCAGTACAAATACATTCATACTATTATAGCATGGATCAGTACAAATACATCCATAATATTATAGAATTGATCAGTACAAACATCCATAATATTATAGCATGGAACCGTACAAATACGACCATTATAATATATATATATATAGCCTTGAGTCGTATAAATACATACAGATCAATAATATATTGTATAAAAAAATTATAGACGTAGTGTGTACTAATAACTCGGTATATGCATTTTCAGATACTTGTGGTTGATAAGTCTTATCTATTACAAAAAATGATATTAATTCAAGTAAATGTACTTTATAGAATTCTATTTTTTATTACAGATGACTCATGCTCAGTGAGATCCGTCATATCATAAACTAGTCATTTGCGAGGAAATAAATGTGATTTCCTCTATTTCAACGAACTAGAAAAATACTGAAATCCGTTAAATGGTGTGATAATATACCAATGGGGCATACTATCGGTAATTTGATGCCAACAATTCATGTAAAAGCTGGAATATCATTGCGATATCTGAACCATTCATTAAGAGCCACTTCTGTCCATGAATTGGCTAATATTGGCAATTTCGCAAGTCGTCCTATAATGACTGTTATGGGACATAAAAGGGAAGCAAGAAAAAAAGGAACACCATAACCACCACTTTATTCCAGAAACTTCAAAAGTATGTGAATGCTTTAGTGAAAAAGTATGATTGCAACCTACATAAAATATTTTAAAGACTATGAAAACCGAATTATATTAACTCACCAAAATGATAAAATGTTGTGAAAATTACCAAGATTTCTTTCTACATATGCCTGTACCAAGTCAGGAATTTGACAGTTGTTATCCATTCGTTTGATGTGTTTGAGCTTTTGATTTTGCCATTTGATAAGAGACTTTCCGTTTTGAATTTTCATCGGAGTTCTGTATTTTCGTTATTTTACTTTTTACATTAATCACAAAGAGGGGCTAACAAACTAATTAGAGAGAGATTAATTGACGTTAAAACAGTTTTCTATTAAAATGAAATTTACTTTCTACAAATATAAGGACTCAACTAGCCTAATCTTCTAATCTTATTTGATATTATGAATTTTATCACAATAGATAAACACTCTAAATCATAGTATCAACTGATTTCAAAAGACAAACAATTGCTTTATAATATGACTCTCAGTGTCATTTTGATATTTTTATATAGTGACATATATCCTTGGGTAGATTGTACTTTGCCTAGACTGTTTCATTCTTGGGATTTCTGATTTTTAGGCATTATAGTCTGCATAATTAAATCTAGGAGAAAACTGTATCATTTCAATTTTTAAAGAACATCATTACAATATTGAATATAACAGAATAGAAAACTAATTACATGTATATATTAAATTTTTACTTTAAATTGGAATTGATTGTTACATTTAAACAATATATTTTTCAACACTGGCATTGGAAATCATTGGTCTTTTTAATTTACTGTGAGATTACAGATACTTTCATTGTCAAAATTAATACTCAGTTTTGAACACAAGATAAGTTATGTTTTTCTTTGTTGTGATGGTTTATTTCGCATGTAGTGGAAATATTGTTTTTCTTATCTACTTTTGGAACAATATCAATATCCAGGTTAATAATCAAATCTTTAAATTATGAATTACCTATTATATCTGTTTTGTAGACACATTGTTGTCAATATAATGGAAATTAATGCGTCTGCCATACAAGTGACAGGTTTAGCTACATGTAGCTATAAGACACGTTTAATCCACCATTTTTTACATAAGGAAATGCCAGTACAGTACAACCCGTGACATCCTCTTAGTTATGTCCACCCTCTTGCATGGTCAACATCCAATGGTGAACATTTATTGGGGTATTCAATCTTGAGATGTTGACCATTTATTGGGGTCATAAAACATAGGTAGATTTTTTATCTAATTATGTTACCTGTTAAAATCAATCAGGGTTGAAGTTTGCAGCTGGTATGTTTCATTAATATTTACCTGTACAGGTAACTCAGTTTTCTTTTAAAATTGACATTTCAACTTTTTTTGAAAATGTAGAATAAAATATTGTTTTAGTCTGTTATTATTATTTTTTTTTATCTTTAATTTTATATAATTTTTTTATTTTTCTAATTGTTTTTTTTATTTCTTTTTTGTTTCTTATTCTTTTAATTTCTTCTTGGTAAGAATCTTGAGTAGAAATGGCAACACGTGAAAGATAAAGTTATCGACTAGCATTTGAAATCAACAGACTTTTAATAATTATTTTTTAGTAAAAGGCTAATGTACATGATGTACATTGTATTCAATTGTTTGTTTGCATTATTAAATGAATTATTGCTATTACTGATAACTAATTATTATTAGTAATAATCATGCAAATGATTTTTTTTAAATGAAAGTAATTAAAAAAGTCAGTTTCTTAACAAACTAAGATGATCAATATCAATCCTTTTACAATAAATATTGATAATATCTAATATTATTCAGGAAAACTACAAGTACCATTATATGGTTTTGGCTTTATAAATATTTTGATATGAGCGTCACTGATGAGTCTTATGTAGACGAAACGCGCGTCTGGCGTACAAAATTATAATACTGGTACCTTTGATAACTAATTAGGAAAACAAAAATTTGTTTATCTAAATATTTTCAAATCTCAAAACAAGAGTTGTGCACAAACAATCACTGAATTTAGACTTATTTTCCAAATGCCAATCATCATCAAATTTTGATAGATGTTCATTAAAAATGCTAATCATAATGAAAATGTTCTTTTATCTGAATAAAGTGAATCTTATGAAAAGAAATTATTTAAAGAAATCGTCTTGAAAATTATTAAATATGTTATCTTCAGTTTGGTTAATTTCTGTCGAAATTTGTCTCCAGAAAAAATTAAGTGCACTTCTAAAGATGGTGACACTTTTATGGTCTATTAATTAAATCATAATTTTGTTCTGAGTATTATATTGTCGAAAGTGCTGGACTGGCATGATACATATTCTTGGTATACATTTGAAAAGAATATTTCACTCAACCTATTCCTTTTAGATAAAGTTAATAATTGCAGGGACTTGAATGAATTCAGACTTTTAAAGTCCTTAATAAAAAATGATTAAAAGAAAAATCTAAGGATAAAAACTTATGATAAAAACTGTAAACTTGATTGTGTCAATAGGTAGAGAATTGTTGGTCATACTTTAGAAATAGAAAATAGTGGACAATATATAATTCCTAGTAAGGATAGAATATGTAAACTGCACCACTTGTTGGTCAATGAAGAACAGTCCTTCCTTGATTGTAAAATTAACAAAACAGCTTTAGATAATCTATTTGAAAATTATTTACCTTCTCATAATAATGTCTCCTACCCAAGAACAAAAAGTAAAAGAAATGCTTAACCTCTATATCTTGGATCATGTTTAAAATATCATATGACAATAAAAATATGATCAAATTTTGTTGTAATGAATATTTCTAATATTTCTATTTTATTTGATAAAGAAATAGAGAATTTCCTAAATTTTAGTTAGCATAAGTCCTCAGACAATCATGAACATATGTTAAACAATGTTGAATTCAGATCAGTCTATCTACAATAATAAACCATTTTAATTTTAGGAAATTAATTTGAGAAACACCTTTTCAATAGAAAAAGGCAGGCATTGTAAATGTTTGCAGTTGAAAATGATATTCATTTATTCTTCACTAACCAAAAAATAGACTTAATACATATAAAATAAAAAATAACTTAAATTGATTAAAAAATATTTAAAAGGTATTATATCAAAACCAATAGTCATGAGACAATTTTTTTTTTATTAAGCAATTTGTTCAACTAGTTTTATTATTTCATTTTATTTTTGAATTTCTTGTCATAATCAGTTATTAAATTTGACAAACACATACATGTATTTTTTACCTGAGACACATGACCTGTAACTAGTTATATAATTTTAACACTTCAATGCATTCAAGATTTCCCTTTATCCTTGACTAGTTTTTGATTAATACCTTGTGTATTAAAAAAAAGCAACAGGGGGTGTGATGATGGACATATAGGGCCACCATGGTGAACATATTCTTATGGCCACCATAAATAAGATAAAGTCACAGGTAGTACTGTACAAGGTCAGAAATATGACAATTGTTTCCCATTTGTATGATATGTTTGAGCTTTTGATTTTGATTTTGACATTTGATAAGGGACTTTCCGATTTTATTTTTGCTTGGAGTTCGGTATTTTTGTAATTTTACTTGTAAGATAATGGTTTTATTTCAAATTCACCAAAATCCTCCCGAACACAAAGTTTTTTAGATGGTGGCCTACGCAAAGTGTCAAATATAGTGTCAGACATATTGTTTTTTTATTTCATTACCTGTGTAGCCAGTATAGGCTTTGAAACTGGCTTCACTTTTATGTCCTGTAGCAGTCATTTTATGACGACTTGTGAATTTCCCAATATAAGTCAATACATGAACAGAAGTGGCTCTAAATGAATGATTCGGATAACGCAATGATAATCAAGCTATGCCATAAATTGTTGGGATCAAACTACCGATAAAATGCCTCATTTGTATATTATCAAACCATTTAACGGCGTTCAGTATTGTGCTAGGTCGTTGAAATAGAAGATCACATTTATTTCCTCGCAATTGACTACTTTATGATATAACGGATCTCACTCAGCATAAGTCATCTGCAATGAAAAATAGAAATTTATGAAAAATGTATTTACTTATAATAAATAAAAAATTTCGAATAGATAAGGCATATCAACCACAAGTATCTGAAAATGATGAACATAGTTATTGGTTCAAACTACGGCTATATACAATGTACTATTAATTTGTGTGTATTTGTACGACTCAATACTATATATATGTTATATTGGATGTATTTGTACGTCTCGATGCTTTAATATGAATGATGTACTAGTACTGATCAATGCTATAAAATAATGGACGTATGTGTACGGCTTGATGCTATAATATAATGGATGTATTAGTACCGATCAATGCTATAATATGACGGATGTATTTGTATGGCTCAATGCTTTAATATAATAGATGTACTAGTACTGATCAATGCTATAAAATAATGGACGTATTTGTACGGCTCAATGCTATACAATTATATATTATTGTATGTGGCAGTCACAGGAAATTTATCCCACTGTATTTTAAATTTTCAATTTAGAATACATAAAATAAACACTATATACTAACCATCACTAGCATACATTCTGCCATCAGCTCTGTGTTCATCTCCAATCCGCATGTGTTGCGGCTGCGAAATCTGTGATTTTAAGTTCATGACTGTTTTCATCACCTCTTCTCTAAAAATATAGCATAAAGTCATTTTTCGATTAAAAGCGTTTTTCAGTATTCTTTTGCTGCTTCAGCCAGACTTTGTTGTTGGAAAACATGTAATAGTCGTCTGCGCTTTCAAACGATTCTATGACGAATGCACCGATTGGTTGATATGTATACGGTCGTTCAATTCCCTGCCTCTATATTAAGGTGCGCGGACTCTATTCCTTATTTTATATCAGCTTTCGTGATGTTTTTCCGGGAGGAATATAATGTATTTTCAAAGAAAATTTCCTATGATTTAAGCCGATTAAAAAACAGAAAATGTAAATTCATATAATATAAATAGAGTGCGTCGGACGCAAGAGGTTAATAAAGTGTTGTTTTCATGTTTACAGCACAGAATTAACTGATGCTAGTGGACTGTCATGTCCCCGATGGTATCATCAGATCAGTAGTCATATCCGAAAACAACGAATGTTTGTAAATAAATTTGAACATGAAAAACACTATACACTATACTATACAGTATACAAATCAAACAAAAGACACTTATATATTACCGACTTTGAATTGCTAAAAACGGAAGATATTTATAAATCGACTTGGTTTCTGGTCGATGGTTGTCTTTGGTTATATCTTTATGTTTTCTGTTTTTATGGACTTCGAGTAAACGGTCGTTCATCTTTCCCTGGTTTTTTTTCTAATTAAACTGGTATCTTTATAGGTGTATTGATCGTAAAGTATCTGGCCTTGCAGTCATAATACTTTCGAGCACGATTTTCGTACCAGGAGTCAGAAATCAACCAATCAGAATATCGTACTCAGACTCAGAAATCAACCAATCAGATTATTAGTTTGGTGTTTCGAGAACAAATTTTGTAACACAGATTACCGAGAAAAGTTTTAAGACCGAGGCCGTGCTTTATAACTCAAATTTCCTCACAGAATTTTGACATTCTTTATTTTTAATACACTCATCTCTAGAGGTCTTAGGTTTTTGTGTCACTTGGTTGATCTTCTTAAAATGAAGACTTGATGTTCTCTATTGTTGACGGACATTATAAGGACGCAAATGAATAATAAATGTTTGAAATATAATCAGAGGCGGATTTTAAAATCCTGAATCCGCATCTTATAATTTTTTTTCTGTATAAAAGTTATATAAAAAATATCGAACTCCAAAGAAAAATTAAAAATAGGAGAAGTCCATCAAAACTGCCAAAATCAAACGTTATTAATCAACGGAACGAATGTTAAAAACTACCATGTTCCTGATCTGGTACAGGCATTTTCGTAAGGAAATGGTGGGTAAAACGTAGTTTTAAAGCTAGCTTAAAATCCAACCTGAATGTCAGTTGTGTATAGTTCTATCACATATATTCCTTAAAAGTGAAGTAATCATTAATATTTCAGACAGGGCAGCAAATCAAGAGTCAAGAATCAAGAATTCGGTCTTCAATATTTGTATTGATTTACGAGTGTAATTGAATGTAAACGTTGAATATGTCACTAAATTGAAACTCAAAGAAATCAAAGAAGTATGAAATATATATTTTAAAATATAAAACCTTTTTTGTAATTAAATGTACCTTTGTAAATCAATAGAATCATGCATAATTTAGTTGTTGTAGATCATTTTCGTTTGAAGCTAAACCGTGTTTCCTGTATGAATTGTATGGTTAGTTTCACATATTGATAAAACAATCAAGATTATTGTTTTATATAAGATGTAAACTAAGTGCGTATCTAAAACGTCCGTGCCGCATGTAAAAGATAAGTCCAGAAATTCTATGAAACTTAACTTTTATTAGAAATTAATATAGTGACTTGTCTATCGTTTATTTATTAACCAGACAAAATATTTTTATTTTCCACAGTATTTATTATTCTACATAATTATCTCATACCTATTTCTTGTCATCGACGGATTTTTACCGAAATATATTTGATAATTATATATATATAAGCAGAAAAATAAAAGAATAGTTTCGAGTAACACGACATTATCGATAGAGATCGTGCGATCATTATTTGAATGCGCAGTTGTGTGTTCTTTAGTCCAACAGTGTTGTTCTAAAACATATGAAACGGCATCTGGACGTTGATTTTTTTTACAGAAGGAAATCCTTGATAATCACAAGTCTGTTCTAAGTTCCATTGGAATTTCA
This sequence comes from Mytilus edulis, assembly GCF_963676685.1. NCBI lineage: Eukaryota > Metazoa > Mollusca > Bivalvia > Mytilida > Mytilidae > Mytilus > Mytilus edulis. The sequence goes on along the minus strand of NC_092349.1, from coordinate 54,221,694 downwards.
ACCAAAGATGAAGAACTGAATTTTTCTTCACTGTATTGGATACCTAAACTACATAAGTGTCCTCACAAACAAAACTGCATTGCTGGGTCCTCCAAGTGCTCCACGAAACCTAAAAAAGTTCCAATAACAAGACATGATATAACATCAAGTTAACACCTTATATGTAGCAAGTGTTGTAACGATACACATATTGCATTCAATCTACACAGACACTTCATGTTTCTGTCACATAAGATATGCTTTGCACCTTGTTATGATTCTTAACCTATATTTTATTTTCATTGAAAATCATCCTATTTGCCCTATTTCAAAATCAGCCATGGCTAGAAAATGTAAAATATCCAAACTCAATGTCATTTTATTTCATGGCAAGCCATTTTGCTAAAATGAGATATTAACGAAATACTAAAAGAAGATTTAACTGATGTTTTAAAGTTGGAAAGTATTCATTGCCGAAAATATATTCATGGCTTGGTTGAATTTGTCTCTGTCAGAAGCATAATCAGTCTCCCAATCTGATGTTGGCTGCTGCGAAAGTTCAGTTGTTGTTGACAGAAAGGTTAGCTGTGAGTCTAGATCTGAAAACCACAAAACATACATACATAAATCAGGCTGTTAGTTTTCTTGTTTGAATTTTTTTTTTATTTTTTTTTTATTTTGGGGTCTTTTATGGCTGACTATGTGGTTGACTATTGTTGAAGGTAATTGGTGACCGGTAGCTTTACTTTTATGTCATTTGGTCTCATTGGAAATTATACAACATCTTTTTTTTATATTTCATATACCACTGACAGGAAATAAAATAGACAATTTTTTTACTATAAGTGGATGCAGTTACAATAGAAATTGCCTCCATTTGGTTTGGCTTGTCAAACTACCTCTAAATATCATGTTTTATTGAAATCAGACAATGCTGAAAATTTGACCGCTTTTGGTGACAATCTTGTAAAAGGTGGCCATTTTAATATATGTTCTCTGTGTCAAACTACAGCTAAATATCAATAATTATCAAAGGTACCAGGCTTAAAATTTTGATACGACAGACGCGCGTTTCGTCTACGTAAGACTCATCAGTGACGCTCAGATCAAAATAGTTAAAAAGCCAAACAAGTATAAAGTTGTAGAGCATTGAGGACCCAAAATTTCAAAAAGTTACGGCTAAGGTAATATATGTTTTGTAAAATCGAACTTAACAAAGGTGAAGTTTGACCCTTTTTTGTGGTCATATTTAAATAAATGTCCTTGTTTTGTTGGCATGTATTAACTATTCCTAAATGTCAACTTTCATTAAAATTGGACAAAAATAACAATTTGACCCTTTATAAGGCCATCTTGGAAATGTTGGCCATTTTGGAGGAAAACAACCTTACCTTGTTTAGCATGTCAACACCCATGACTACCATGACAATCTCTAAATAACAATTAATAACAACATGATCAACCAGTGTTGAATTTTTTGCCCTTTTGGTGGCCATCCTAAAATTGTTTGACATCAGATAATCATCTACATATTCTGCTCATGTTTTCATTCAAGTTTCATGTTAAAAGGTTAGACCAGTCATCTCAGAGAAACAAGAAGGACAAATGTTGTGGCAGAAGAAGAAAAAATACAAGTTTGGACACAACATTCAAGCATGATACAGCTATGAATTTGTATTTGGATTAAAGATTTGACAAAGTATAGGTTTCTGACACAGAATAAATATGCTATAAGGCCATGGTTTGAAAGATTCAACATATAAAAAAAAACCAAGAATAATTTTTAACCCTTTGGACTTCAATGTGAACCAATTTCATAACAGGGCCCAAAATCCAAAAACTAAATGCAGGTTAGATTCAGCATACCAGAAAGTAAAATCACAAAAATACTGAACTCCGAGGAAAATTTGAAACGAAATCCCTAATCAAATGGTAAAATCAAAAGCTCAAGCACATCAAACAAATGCATAACAACTGTTATATTCCTGACTTGGATTTCTGACTTGGTACAGGCATAATCTTATCATTCTTATGTAGAAAATTGTGAATTAAACCTGGGTTTATAGCTAGCTAAACCTCTCACTTGTATGACAGTCGCATAAAACTCCATTTTATTGACAACGGTGTATGAACAAAACAAACAGACATAATAGGTAAAATGTCAAAAATAGGGGCACAGCAATCAACATTGTGTTATAACCTTAATCATTATAAAAACGAACAAATATGTAACAAAGAAGCACAAAAAGGCATATAGACAAAGCACATTAGCAAAAATGAAACAAAAGAATACAAAAGTTTACAAAAGCACAATAACACAATGACGGGATGTATAAGTACAGATCCACGTCATATGTATTTAAGAAACACATACAGGCATATAGACAAAGCACATTAGCAAAAATGAAAGACAAGAATACACTAATCATCATAGAACAATAACACAATGATGGGATGTAAAGGTACAGAGTCACGTCAAATGGATATCACCAAAAACAGACTAAACAGTAAAAGTAATATTCATAAAGACAAATAAAAGAATACTATAACAATTTATTAAGATGATAAACAACGTCAGTACTCAGAATAAATACTAGTACTTCAAGATCATCGTGTATTATTTGTGAAGTTGATACGGAATATTTATCAACACTGTCTTGGTACCTTCCGATGAATTTTTTTTTGAAAAAGGACGAGACGTTCTTTGACATACCCCTGGTTCATCAACTTTATGCTCAGAGACTGATGATGTTTTACAAAGTCTGAGTAGGAGCTGCAAGCTCTTGAATCCCGAATAAGTTGGGAAATGTATATCCCATATGCAGGTGAAGTTGGTATATTGCTACGAAGGTGCGGGAAATTGATATTTCAAAATTAAAATCTTCTCGTTTGACATAGATTCTTGTACTGAGATGACTGTGTATGTCAAATTCGAGGTATAAGTCTCATAAACAACAACTATATATTTATAAATTTTTGTTGAAATCAAAGCCAGTTAAATTTTGGACCCCGTTTTGAACCAACTTGAAAACTGGGCCCAAAATAAAAAATCAAAAAAATAAAATTTAGACCCTTTGGACCTTAATATGTGGATAAATTTGAAAACCTTACCAAAATAAAAAATCTAAATAAACGTTTGCAATCTGTATATTTATATCAAAGAACCTCAAGAATTCACTTTTTGTAGAAATCAAACAAAGTTTTGTTTTGGACCATTTGGACATCAATGTGCACCAATTTAAAATGGGACCCAACTGCAACATTTAAAATTTAAATAACGGTTGGATTTAGGATATTAAAGAACCCCAATAATGTATATTTTTTTTTGTTCTTGTCCTAAACATGCATTAATTATTTGCCATTGGATATTAAGCAACCACCAACCAATCAATTAATCTAACAGGTAAAATATCTTCAAAAGTACCAATAAAAAGCTCCCCCTATTATATTTGAAATGAAATGTATGAACAGTTCATTAGTTATTGCATGGAAACTATTGGAGCCGCCCACTATAGTACCACAAACTAGTAAAGTGATTTTTCAATGGGAAAACTCAGTTAAAAAGGACCTGTTCAGTCAAACTGATGTATAATTATGTAATTATGTAAGTGATTAATTATACTTTGTATGATTAACATATTTAATAAACAGTTAAATTAAGGAGTTAAAATATCTTATTAATATCTTCTTCTATACATGTATCTAGTTTGACCCGGCTATTGTCACTTTTGCCAATTTTTTTATCTTCATTTAGCACTGCTTGCATAACCCTACAAATAAAAAAGTGTAAAACTATAAAATAATTCTTCAATTTTGTTTTATATGAAATAAAATATATAATACATAAGTTAAAGCAAAGTCAATGAAGCAGGAAATGTAGTGTAGTGTAGGTTGCATGTCTGTAAATATCGACAATGCAATTTCCCATAGGAACTCCTTTTTTTGGCTAAAACTGTACCACTTTTACTATGAAGTTTTGAAATAAATTATGTCCTAGAATGGAAAGTTGATATGCACTACTATTTTTTTCAAAGGTCAAAATATAGGGCTGTGCGGCATATTTTCAACGTTTAGATGCCCCTAACTTCTAAGAGTTTAAACTTACACTAAAATTCTGTACTACCCCAACCTTGACTTCAGGTTTTCCACAGATTTCAATTTGATCGTTATGGATATGTATATTTACTGGTAACATTCCCAAGTTATGTCTCTACGAGATGAAACATAGAGATCATATCTGTGAACCAGTACATAAACAAAATTAATTATCTATGAATATTATATATCTCTCCAAAAGAGGCGTGGTTTGAAAAACAGCTGTATTTACAAAGTGCAAACTGTAGCTTTACAGTGCATGTATTTCAATATTCTATAAGTAATCTATATACATGTACATGAAGGGTCCTAAAATAGAATAATTTTACAAAAGTTTGCAATGCTTTTCATTTGTTTAGTCTCCATGGCCCAGTTCAAAATGATTATTCACTGGATAAAGTTGTCTAGTGTTATGTTTTCCGGAGCTTTTCAACTAGATACAAGTTTTTTAGTAGACACAGAGCTGAACAACATTTGTGTCTTTGATTATTAAATTTAACATGTACATTCTTGATGATTTGTCAAAAGCTGAGGGAGAAAGTTCACAAATGAAAAGTAGTTTGGATTGATTTCTAAATTCATGTGTTGAACATTTTTTTGTACATTCTGTAGCAATATTTCAAAGTAATATATCACTACAATTTTTACAAGGTCCCTGATAATTGAATTAAAACCTATTTTGTCTTTTTTTTTAAGCAGAATAAATATTGTACCCTGGTTTAAAGCTTGAAAATTAATATTCTGTCCTTAGCTGGCAAGGATATAAAGATTTTGACCGTTCTACCCCTCCCCCTTCCCTTTTTTTTCAAAATCTAATGGTCGTCCCTTTACCCTGCCAAAGACAAAAAATGTATATAAAAGTGATATTATTAGTTTGCACTTTGCCATAGGATATAAATAAGATATCTTAGAAACAGGTGTAAATGAATATCCACATGCCCCTTCAACCCGCCCCCTTTTTAATCTAGAATATCAAATGTTGGTCCCCTAATTTCAGCTGGACTATAAGGAACAAATGAAAATTGATTGTAAGATTTGTACCTATTCCTACTGGAATAACTCAACATGTATACAGCCCGTTATGTAGGTGAAGGTCCTCGATCAGCCTTGGCTTTGCTGGAAGAGGGTGGGTCGGGATGATGACATCTTGCTCGACTAATATGCCAATGAATTCCATAAAAGTTCCCGTACAACTGGCATATTCTAAGACAAGATGATGTAACAACTATCACTACAAACCAGTAAAAGTCTGAAATGGCCTATATCTGTACACGACTGTACTGATTTTTACTCGACCAGTCTGAATTGGTCTGAAATTTACTTGATAATACTCGACTGTAGTCTGAGCCATACTTAACAGTCTGAATTTGTACTTGACAAGTAATTAATCATTTTATATGAGTCTGAACCATGCTCGACCTAGTCTAAACCATACTCGACCTAGTCTGAACCGTACTCGACCAAGTCTGAACCATACTCGACCAAGTCTTAACCGACCTAGACCTATTATATGTATCTATCGAAATAAAACAAGCTGATCCTAAAAAATGAATTTTGACTAATATTTTCAATATTATTTAAAATTTTATGAATATTTCGGAAGTATTTCATGCAATCCTTGATAAAACCTATTTAAAAAAGGAAATGTGTTCCAAAGTAACAGTAAAAACTTATTTCAATCAATTTAAGAAACTTTTTGTTCAAATTAAAGACATGGCATACATAAAGCACTTTAAATTTAATATGGTCTAATTACCTCAGTACATGTGTGATTTACAGGTAAAAAGAAAGCCCTATTTTCTTAAATTCGTGTATTACTTATCTAGTATATTCGAAAGGCCTTGTTATTTAATATAAAAAGGATGTTGCAATTTTGAATAAATGTTATTTAGAATTTAATACCTCTGACCAGGTGTGATCTTATTTATGAGTTTGCCCCAAGCAGAGGTAATACTGTATATTTCTCTACTTATCAGAAAAACAATTTTATTTATTTCTTTAATTTTATCCCTTTTTGATATAAATTATATATGATATATTTTTTTATCCTAAATATAATAATAGATATATTATTAATATAAGGTTAAACAATTTTTAAATTTTGTTGGCTGTTGTTATATATGTCAGTTAAAAAGAATTATGTTTTAACAGTTCAAAAAGTAGAGGTAATTTGGTCTAGTATGGTTCAGACTGGTCAAATATTGTTCAGACCTTTGGTTAAGTATGGTTAATACTGGAAAAATAGGTCGAGTACAGGTCGAGAATGGGTTAAGACTGTTTCAGACTGGTCGAGTAATAGTTCAGACTATTTTCAACAGCAAAGATAAGGGTCAAGTACGATTCAGTACAGTCGAGTATGGTTCAAACTGGGGTCGAGTAATGTCAAGTAAAAGTCAGACTAATTCAGACTGGTCGAGTAAAACTCAGTACAGTCTAGTACAGATATAGGCCATTTCAGACTTTAATGGTTTGTAGTGTATGGGAAAATAAACCACTCTAGTCTTATATAGAATAAGGAGTCCTGGAGGAAATATACCACCATAGTTTTCATTATTATTCAAACTTTTGAGATAAACGGTAGTCTGTATCTGTATGAATATGTTTGGATACCAATACTGGTTTTAATACAACGATAGAGTGGGCGTCGTTGATTTATTGACGGTGCGCTAGAGCAGTTTTGACGCTCTCAATGCTCAGTGCGACCATATACAGTGCCTTCACGATGGTTCAACTCGATCACTGTTTTTACTAAGAATGAATTAGAATATTATTATGTTTTGCTCGTTGAAATCTCAAAACACTTTGTGTTGTTCTGGACTTATTTTTCCACAATATTTATTCACTAAATATTATTGTCTGGTAATTGTCAAATTTCTTAACAGTAATTATTCTTTTTGGAAATCCTTTTTGTTCGTTAGTGCATTTAGATATTTCAAATAGTTTGTTATATGTGGATGTATAGTAATGGGATTGCCCACATGCTTCTCCAAGATTAAAAAAAGTCGCAAACTTCAAAGTAGACGTTGTGTGCAAAACAATCACTGGGAACTGACATGTTTGAGATCTAACACAAGAGAGATAAGTCAATGGAAGAGCACAAAAGATGGACTCACTAGTTTCAGACAATTTATTGATTTTTGCAATTGCAGTACATAAATGAATTATTTACATTTTTTATCAAATTGATTATACTCTTTTCAATTATTTTATATGCCATTTTATTTCCAATAGTAGTCCTTTTGCCAATTACCGACTTGCTTCTGTTATAACACACTTTTTAAACAAATTACTTCCCTTTGTCAAACGTAGACTGTTTTATACCGGACAACATTAGCTTTTCCCCAAGGAAAACATGATAAGTTTAAAGTGATATAATGGGGTTTTAACAAATTTTTATTGAAAAATAACTTCTTGTATCAAAAGTATATAGCTACGGTTACACACATTACGCACAGATAAATTTGCTCTTTCCACTAGCTCTTCATTGTCAATAAAATATATGTCCCTTCTAAGGGAGACAAAAATAGGATCTCTAATTACAGGGTCAATAACGGGAATTGGCAAACAGACTATTGTGTTTATAATTTGATTCAAATCAAAATAAAAAAGTGTAATTTTAACACTAAAATCATCATTCTTCCAAGACACAAATGAACATTTAATAATCATTTGCCAAGCTTAATGTTTTGCTATGATATAAAACATACTCAATGGTTAAAACTGATATAAGTTGCATACATATCGGGAACGGGTCTTGCAAGATATAAGCAAATAAAAACCATGTAAGTTCATGTATACAAAACCTGACTTTATGTCCGGGCTCCTGGCAATGTGCCAAATCGTATAAATTTTCATTTGTATTGATCATAACATAGAAAATGGATGGGTTCCAGCTGACATTACTCTAAAAACTCAACTACCCCATTTAATATTCTTCTGGGTCATTCCTAAAGGGCATAAACAGGTTGGATTTTCCCATTGTATCATTATGAATTAACAGCATTATGCAAATGAGGCTGTGACTAAAAATGGATATTATGAAAAATTAAGTGTTAAAATTCTTTTATTTTATGTTAAGGATTAAGATGATGTATCAGAATTTGTCAAGTTGCGAATGTTGATTTGGACGATTTTCTGAATATTGCATGGTTTTCTGGCGGATTGGATCTGAAACAAAACTTAGAATCGTGGCATGCATTATTAGGATTATCTTCCAAGTTAGTATAATTGTTCAATATTTCAAATTACGTTAGCAATGCATCATACTTCCAGTTCCAGGATTGGACATGGTTTGGAAATGTGCTAATACTTTGATCTCTTCATTTCATAAAGAAAATAGACATACTGAAGAAGATTATCCGTTTAAATGTTCTAAATAGTAAAATATAGGAGAATGAATTTGGAGAGTGCCACCCTTTCCTTGTATAGAAGACCGTTGTACATTATTTTCGACATATGAGTTTGAATGTCCCTCTGGTATCTTTCGCCACTCTTTTATAAAAGTTTTGCGTTCAAAGGGCTTTTCCAGATTTATCTTCACCAGGAACGCCTAAAACATAAAAAAAAAAAAAAAAATGATACGAGAGAAGTTATATAACTAAAACGGATCTATATATAAGGACGGCAAAATCAACCGTAGAACAATATTATATGAAGGAGTTGGAACGTTAGTTTTTTCACAGTTGGGGAATCTCACTATATGTTTTAAAATTTTGGTCCTTTGGTAGACTGTCAATGGGACTCCCCCATTTAAAAGTAAAAAAACCGACACATTATCCTTAGACTGTTCGATCAAATTTGTCACACAACAGCTTAAAAAACTGACAAATCTTTCGTTGCTAAAGCAATCTAAACAAATGGCCTGTTTCTTTCAAATAGTCTTACTTATATAAAATTTGATAGCCATTGTCCCTGAAGAAAATTTAAATACGTTCATTATCTTTATATCGGTTCTATTAGGCTAGTGCTTTCTGTTTTTGATAATTTCTCAATGGTAAATTTATGAAAAAATTGTCATAAAACATGGAAATACCGAAGATACTGATTTGACAATACCCTGGCGACTACTAGTCAGTTATTATCGATATCGACTTGGTGCTAGAAGTTGAAAATATATTTGAAACATCCGAATGGCTATTCTTGATTTCCTTCATCATGATTCAGATTCTATAAATTGTTCTCTGATGTTGCTCTCACAAAATGTTATAAATACATAGGAAATGTTGACAGCTTTGTTTTGAAAATAACATGCTTGTTTAGAAGACTATAATAATTGATAGTATATAAATGATAGAACAAAAAGTACAGAAAAAATATATCTGTTTCCTTGTTATTGTGATATATGCCATATAGTTTGGCGGGAAATTTAATACCAGAAACTAAAAACGCAGAAAAACAAATGAAAGGTTTATTTCCTTGTTTCTGATTGATGACTTATTAATATTTTATCATTTTTATCTACAAATGTGTTTATACATTTAGCATTTTAACTTTTTCATATCAAACTATGCTACATTAACAAGGTTTTAATAAGATTTTCAGAACTGTCTTTTTAATAAATATGAAATAAAATTATGAAAAAAGTAGACGTTAACTTGCAAACTTTTAAATGGTGCTACATGGATAAAATCAGAGAATTCTGAATATCAAGTAAAAATAAAAAGTTCAGCGAACATAGGAAGGCTGTCATCCTTAGAATATTTAAAGTTTAAAAAAGACTTCTAAATACATTGAATCTTCATCAATACGTTTGAATTGTCAGGTTCCCGCGTCTCAAAATAAACTCATCATAAATACAAGGATTGAAATTTTGTATTTGCGCCAGACGCGCGTTTCGTCTACAAAAGACTCACCAGTGACGTTCGTATAAAAAAAGTCAAAAAGGCCAAACAAAGTACGAAGTTGAAGAGCATAGGACCAAAATTCCTAAAAGTTTTGCCAACACAGCTAAGGTAAGCTATTCCGGAGGTAGAAAAGCCTTAGTATTTCAAAAATTGAAAGTTTTGTAAACAGTTAATTTATAATTATGACCATATCAATGATAATTCATGTCAATGCTAAAATGCAGCGTCCAGATGCCGTTTCATAGCTTGTAGAACAACATTGTTGGACCATAGAACACACACATGCACAGTCTAATAATTATCGCACAATATTTTTCAATAATGTGTGTTACTCGAAATAATTCTTTTATTTTTCTGCTTATGAAATATATTACGGTAAAAATCCGTCGATGAGAAAGAAATAGATACTGATACATGTAAAATGATAAACACTTTGTAAAGTAAAACAAAGATAGACAAGTCACGGTATGAATTCCTACAAATATTTAAGTTTCTTTACTCATGTTACTTGCGGCACGGACGTTTTAGATATCAAGCACTTAGTTTTCATCTTATATATGACAATCATATTAATTATAATCACTATGGTATAGATAATGCATATTTTAAGGTTTTTCTTGTTGTATAACAAAACGAGGGGTGTCAGTATTGGTCAAATGAAAGACCGACAGTTGGGAGGTCTTCTTTTGGCAATCAAGACACCCCTAGGTGTGTTATACATGATATTTAACCTTAAAATTATATATATATAAAAACCTTAAAATTTGCTTTATCTGACTTATATACCGTCAAAAATATTATTTTCTGCAAAGATTTGCCTGATTTGCATCCTATTTTACCAACCACACTAAAATGGGATATTTTTGCTGGTGCGTTTAGGTTTTCATACGCCATACGGCTCATTCATAATGTGAAGTAAAACTCACTGATCGATCTAGATATTTATGTTTGAACTTTAAAAATCATTGTCCAGTTACAATACAAATATTACAGTAACTGCTTAAAGCAAGGCACAGAAGAATTGTTACGGTGTATGAAAAATGCAAGTAATTTTTTTATGTAGTTAATTGTATCAGCTTAATTTATGAAAGGGGCAGTTCGTACATTTTTCGAGTAGAATTCAACAAAATTTCAAACAAATATACTTTACTATGGGTTAGCATTCGTTAGCTGTCACTATCCTATAGATTAACTCCGGTTGGTTATATTGATAATATTGAAGCTGGAGCCCGAATGTTGTGTTAATTAATTATTTTGATGTGTCATTTGTATGCAAAAACGACATCCCTTTGTACTATGTTTGAATTCCAAAAAGTCTAATTTCATTTATTCGTTTTGAAACATTTAAAATTATCATATTCAATTTAAAGAACCTTGGGTAGTCAAGGTCGTTAAAAACCTATCCTTGTCGATAAGTGACGTAGTTTGATGAGGCATTCTACTGTGAGAGTACAAATAGGTCATCTGCCTTAAACTAATCCTGGATTTGTTTACTTATAAAGCCGTATTATGGTAATACATTACATATAAAGTGATCTGTCTACTTTTAGTTAGGTAAAATATTCATGTGAATAACACATGTTTCATTCTGCTGTCTAGGATACACTGTTTTAAGTTGCTGTACCATCACATAACCTTCAACAGCATTGATCCTGCTTCTTATAAAAAAAATTGTTTTAATATGGTGTATATAATTATAACAGAATTCAAATGAAGCAGACATAGTGTCTTAATTTATCTGCATATAACTTGATTGCCTAAAGACAAATACATGTATGAAGTGTAAAATTAAATTATGCATATAGCTTTCAGAATAATTAATTTTAAAAGTCAACAATTGCTTTATAATATCACTCCATAGTTCTCAGTGTAATTTTGATATTTTTCGATAGTGAAATATATGCTTGGTTAGATTGAATTTTGAAATTAAAACTAAAAGAAAATTGTATCATTTCAATTTTTAAAGAACAAAAAAATGAAATTATTATCCATCATGACAATATTAAATACAACAGAATAAAAAACAAATTACCTGTATATAGTAAATTTTTACTTTAAAATGAAATTGATTGTGACATTTGAACAATTGTTCAACACTGACATTGGAAATTGTTGAACTATGTGAATCACTGTTCGATTGCAGATACTTTCATTGTCAACATTAATACTCTGTTTTGAACACACGGTGAGTTAATGTTGTTTTTTTTGTTGTGATGGTCTATAGCGCATATAGTGGAAATATTTTTTTTTCTCATCAACTTTTGGAAAAATATCTATTTCCAGGCCAATAATCAAATATTTAAACTATGAATTACCTATTATATCTGTTTTGTCGACACATTGTTGTCAATATAATGGAAATAAATGCGTCTGCCATACAAGTGACAAGTTTCGCTACATGTAGCTTTAAGACACGTTTTAATCCACCGTTTTCTACATAATGAAATGCCTGTACAAGGTCAGGTATATGACGATTGTTTTCCATTTGTATGATATGTTTGAGCTTTTGATTTTGATTTTGCCATTTATTAAGGGACTTTTCGATTTGAAGTTTCCTCGGAGTTCGGTATTTTTCTTATTTCACTTTTAAGATAATGGTTTTAGTTCAAAGTCACCAAAATTCTCCCGAACACAAAGCTTTTTTGATGGTGGCTTACGCAAAGTGTCAAATATAGTGTCAGACATATTTTTCTTTTTTTCATCACCTGTGTAGCCAATATAGGTTTTGAAACTGGCGTCACTTTTTAGTCCTGTAACAGTCATTATAAGACGACTTGCGAATTTCCAAATATTATGCAATACATGGACCGAAGTGGCTCTTAATGAATGGTTCGGATAAAACACTGATAATCAAGCTTTTCCATTAATTGTTGGCATTAAATTACCGATAGTATGCCCGATTAGTATATTATCACAACATTTAACGGAGTTTAGATTTTTGCTAAGTCGTTGAAATAGAGGATCATATTTATTTCTTCGCAAATGACTGGTTTATGATATAACGGATCTCACTGAGCATAAGTCATTTGCAATGAAAATAGAATTTTATAAAAATATATTTACTTATAATAAATAAAATGTTTGCAATAGATAAGGCATATCAACTACAAGTACCTGAAAATGCATAATCAATGCATCACTGGTAAATTATTAAGTCTGGAATTTCGTTACCATCAATTACTCAAAACTTTTAACTAAATTCTTTCATTGATAAAAAGATTTGATTAGTAAATTTGGCTGTACCAGTAGAAAACTTATTAAAAACAGTATTTCACATTCTAAAGTCTACTGCCTGTCGATACTTTTATTTTTGGCATTGCACAACATTTTGCACAGGCAAGTCTTCTTTGACTGTCCATGACGTTAAAATACTAAATCCCCGGGATGTGTTTTAGTTGATTTTAGTCTCTGATGCATGATTTTTTTTATTATTATTAATTGTTTTTGGCTTTTAACTAGCTTTCAGTAACTGCGAGTACTCTCAAATCGTACTTTCGTGTTAATTTGGCCTGTTGATAAAAGTTGTAATGGTTTTGGGAATTTGTTGTTACCTTTTTAAAAGTTATATCTCGTCTCTCTATTTGTAATTTATTATACCAGCTTTGATAACTGTTTGGTATTACTATGAATTTTCACTCCTGCACTCGTTCTATATTTGTAAAAAATGCTTCCGTTCTCCATAATTCTACAAATGTTTTTTTTTTACCTGTGCAAATTATTTTATTTGGCGGCATTTTGATCAAGGTTTACATCGTTATATCATGTATATGGCGGCATTTTGTTCAAGGTTATGGTTAACTTTCTGAAATTGGTTATAATCTAACCCCTTATTTTATTGATTTTGTATTTACATTGTGTCATAGATCAAATTTATTCGTTCAGTGTATATTCAATTGTTTGTTTTCATATGTCTTTTGATTGAGTTATTTAAGCCATTTCAATTGATATTTTATAGTGCGTCTTTCGTTGTTGTGATGTTACACTATTGTTCCAGGTAAGGGTTGGTACCTATTTAAACGTTTAAACCCGCTGCATTTGTTTGCACCTGTCCTAAGTCAGGAACCTGATGGTTAGTGGTTGTCGTGTTTTGATGTGGTTCATAAATGTTTCTCGTTTTTCGTTTTTTTATATAGATTACACCGTTGGTTTTCCCGTTTGAATGGTTTTACACTAGTCATTTTTTGGACCCTTTATAGCTTGCTGTTCAGTGTGATCCAAGGCTCCGTGTTGAAGACCGTACTTTGACCTATCATGCCTATAATGGTTTACTTTTACAAATTATGACTTGGATGGAGAGTTTTCTCATTGGTACTCATACCACATCTTCTTATATCTGTATAAAAAGTTATTGTTACCAACTACGGCTATATGCAATGTATTATTAATTTGTGTGTATCTGTACGACTCAATGCTATATATGTGTTATAATGGATGTATTTGTACGGCTCAATGCTATAGTATAATGGATGTATTTGTACGGCTCGATGCTATAGTATAAAGAATGTATTAGTACTGATCAATTCTATAAAATAATGGACGTATTTGTACAGCTCAATGCTATATAATTATAGATTATTATATGTAGCAGTCACAGGAAAAATTTTCTCACTGCATTTTAAATTTTCAATTTGCGAGCCTTAGGGTAAAATCTAAACAAAAAACTATCCAATTCATAGACAAATTCTTGAAATCTTCAGGTAAATTTTTCTCCCGTAAATAAGATCTGAATGTCCTCACGCTTGAATCTGTTGATCGGCGAGTACTTTAAGAGTCCTTTTTATCAAACTATTATTTATTTCGTCATCTTTTTACGATGAAAAGCGTTTTTCAGTAGCTTCTTCTGCTACTCCAGCCAGACTTTGTTGTCTGCGATTTCAAACGATTATATGACAAATGCACTGATTGGTTGATATTAATACGGTCGTCCAATTAAAAACCATTTTATTTATAAATCCGTTAAATAGCTTACAAGAATTTCCCGTCTCTATATTAAGGTACACGGACTCTATTCATAATCTTATATCAATATCTCGTGATTTTTTTCCGCGGTGAATATAATGTATTTTCAAAGAAAATTTCCTATGCTTTTAGCCAAGTAGAAAACAGAAAATGTATAGTCACATACTATAAAAAGGATACACAACTAAAGAAACTAAGGTTTCTGTCATTCGGATCTGCTTAGTCTTCAAAAAGTGTGCATGTCATATAGGTTTCTTTATCTCCTTTAATATAACAAATTTCTTGTTACAACGACCACTTTAACTTTTATAAAGTGCGTCGGACGCATGAAGTTAATAAAGTGTTGTTGTTTTCATGTTTACAGCATAAAATTAAATGCTGCTAGTGGACTGTCATGTCCCCGATCGTATCATCAGGTCAGTAGTCAAATCCGAAAACAACGAATGTTTGAAAATACATTTGAGCATGAAAAACACTATACATTTTTTATTCCCCATACACATTCTAAAACAAAGCAAACAAAAGACACTTCAATATAACCGACTTTAAAATTACTAAAGACGGAGGATATTTACAAAAAGGTTGAACGATTATCGTACTCAGACTCAGAAATCAAAACCAATCAGAATACTGGATTATAGTACTCAGACTTAGAAATCAACTAATCAGATTATCGGTTTGGTGTTTCGAGTACAAATTCTGAAACAAATATTACCGAGTAAAGAGTTATGACCGAGGCCCTGGTCTATAACTCAAATTTTCATCACAGATTCGTGATATTCTTTAGTTTTAGTGCACTCATCTCTAGAGGTTTTAGTGTCTCTTGGTTGATCTTTCCTTAAGATAAAAACTTGATATTAACGTTTATTGACGGAAATTATAAGGACGCAAATGAATAGTAAATGTTGAAATATATTCAGAGGCGGATTTAAATTCTGAGTCCGAATCTCATAATTTTTTCAGTGAACAATGTAAATGAAAAATACCGAACTCCAAGGAAAAATTAAAATAAAAGTCTATAAAAACTGCCAAAGTCAAACGTTATTAACAAACGGAACGGATGTTAAACAGCTGCCATGTTCCTGACTTAAATCAGGCATTTTCAAAAGGAAATGATGGGTTAAACGTGTTTTTTTAAAGCCATTTAAATGACAGTTGTGTATAGTTCTATCACACATAATCCTTAAAAGTGAAGTAATCATTAATATTTCAGACAGAGCATCGAATCAAGGGAATTTGGTCATCAATATTTGTATTTAATTTACGAGTGCCATCAAATGTAACCTTTAAATAAGTCCTTAAATTGAAATTCAAAGAAATCAAGGAAATATCAAATATTTTTCAAAATGTCAAACCTTTTTCAGTAATTAGATGTACCTTTGTAACTCTATAGAATCATGCATAATTTAGTTGTTGTAGATCATATTCTTTGGAAGCTCAATCGTGTTTCCTGTATGAATTATATGGTTCTTTTCACATATTGATAAAGCAATTTAGATTATTGTCATATATAAGATGTGAACTATGTCCGAGATATATATAACGTCTGTGCGGCATTTAAACGATAAGTAAGAAAATCTCTGAAACTTAACTTTTAGTTGAAATTCATATAGTGACTTGTCTATCGTTTATTTCTTAACTAGACAAAATGTTTTCACTTTACACAGTATTTATTATTCTACATATATCACTATCTATTTCTTTCGCGTCGACGGATTTTTACCGAAATATATTTGATAAGCAGAAAAATAAAAGAATAGTTTCGGGTAACACTACATTATCGATAGATATCGTGCGATCATCAGTTGAATGCGCAGGTGTGTGTTCCATAGTCCAACAGTGTTGTTCTTCAACCTATGAAACGTCATCTGGACGCTGCATTTTAGATACACTGAGTACACCAGAAACAGAGACAACTGACAATTCAAACGTAATGGTGAAGATTCCAGGTATTTTTTTAATTATTTTTAGCTTTAAACATTTTTAAAAAACAATGTTCGCTGATTGTGTTTAAACTTTTTGTCAGATGTTCGGGATTCTTTAATTTGAAACTGTAGTTACATTTGAAACTTGTGCACTCTAATTTCTACTCTTTTCGTAATTTTATAACATATAGATTAACAGCTTTTTTGAAAGCCTTATAAAATCCTTTTTAATTTCGAAGTTTTCGAAAGAAAAAGTAATCAAATTGAATGTAAAACGTATAAAGATCTCAAGAAAATAACTTTCAAATGGTTTATCTCACAAAAACAAGGAGACGAATCTTTCATTTTCTTTCTACCTTATAGCTCCGATATGTAGTGTCCAGCCAAATTTTATTGCATAAATCTCTAAAACAAAGACGGACCTTTCATTTTTTCTGCTTTTTTGTGTCATTGTGTATATACTATAAATGTATTATAGTCTTCTAAAAAGTTTGTTTTTTTCAAAGCAGAACAGCCACCAACCTTTATGTATTATATACATAGTTTATAAGCCACATTAGAGGAATTCATTTTCATTTTCTAGTACCTTGTCAATACCGATGAAGACAGACTGATGGTCTCCAGGGTATTTTGACGTCAGTAGTGAGTGCTTTGGTACTCCCATATGTATGATGTATACTAATTCATTCATAAATTTAAGTATTTTTCCCGTGAATTACTGCAAAAATAGCTACTTCCGGTTTGTAAACGCTCACTTCCGGTTGATATTTTTCAAGGTCATATGACACTTAACTCTTTGCAAAATATACAATTTGGAAATTATTAACAACATAGTTTGCACAGCTTAATACAAATTTTCGACATTAAGATAATAAATGTATTTCAATTTCTACAGCGACAATGGCTATTAAATTAAATAGAAGAAAAACTTGGTAACAGAAAAGTGACATTTGTTTAAATTGCTGTAGCAACGTGAGTTTTTTTGGCTATTTGAAAAACTTTTCTGAAACAAATTTGACCGATCAGTCTGACATTACTATGTCGTTTTTATTATTTATATATTTGTTATGGCGGCGTTAGCATGACAGTCTTCTAAATGAAAAAAAAAAACGATTTAAAAGCATTTAGTGTTTTTCTCACACTGTGTAGTAACTGCCACGCCAACTTCTTGGTGTAATGTTGTCCTCGGGTTGCTTCTGTCATCCTTATAGGTCCGTTTTAGATATACATATTATATATTTACTCACATATTAAAAGTTTGGGTTTGTGCGTTCCTGGTGAATGTTGATCCGGATAAGCGCTTTCTTTTACTAGCAATTGGTCAATACCGCAGATAGTAGACTGTTACACGTAATCGCCATCATGTCATTAGCTCAAAAATAAGTGCTTCGGTTCTGACATAATTTGTAAAAGATCGTTCTTTAATTCTCCAATTAAACCTATTTTGACAGGTTTTTTTTCGGGTAGTTATATTGATTATTCAGACACAGGTATTCCATTCTGTGTTGGTGAATCCTTAATAACTATATAGTTACACCAACTTAATTTTGAATCCCTATTGAATGAGTAAAAAATGGTTTTGAACCGACCTCCAAACGATCCATGATTCTGTTATGAGGAGAACATAAATTGCATTCATGCTTAAATTCACATTCATCTAATAACTGATGTATTTTTTTATTTCTTCGAATATTTAGTACAATTCACCAATAGTCTAAACTTACCATTCATTCCTTCAGAAATAGATGCATGTAATATATTTTAAGAAAACTTGAAAACTTTCCGCTGCTATTTTTGCTTAATGGGGGCAATGTGACGTTAGTGGTTTAGAAACAGATAATTCTTTAACATAGATTAGACAAACCACTTCAAATTCCTTTTTTTTTTAAAAGGATAAGCTTTTGTTTTGAACATATATTTTTAGTGGTCTATGCATATGCAAGGAGAGGGTAACACCCTCTTTATTCGAGGCAGTAGATTTAACATACCTATTCCGAAAACACGTGGTTGCATATTTAAAAATACCGAACTTCCAAATTGATGATTTTTTTCAGAATTTGTTTTTCTATCTGAACTTGAAAGATTCGAATAATACCACAATTGCATAACCTTTTTAACCCTTTACGTTTAGTGCATTGTCAAAATTATTTTCAATCATTTAAACGTATACTATCCAATTATATATTCCTAATATTTGATGCCACAGTTAACCGTTTGTTTTTTTAATTTTTTAATTTTAAAAAGGTAGTTTTCCCAGGTGATCCAACAAATGAATGCTCTTTCGTAGATTTTCTGCAACAGCAGAACTTTAATATGGGTAATATCTTTCTTTAACTATCTTATCATATAACTTATCTATACTATTAAACGAGAAGACCTCATTTTTTGTGTCGCTTCTCTTCCTTCCACAATAAATTGATCAGCATGCCTCTGTGTTCTTTAGGTAACGTGCATAGTCGCATTTGTCATCCATTTTTATAATTATTCAGATTGAGTTATTTTGGGAGAAAAACGACAAAATAGGTGTCCGTATATTTTTCCGTCATCAGACTGAGTTTTAGTCATAGATAAGACTTCCGGGTTTATACATGCACAAAAACAACCAATCGTATGATATATTAAAAGCATGAAAAAAAAATTAACCAATCAGACCGTTCTCCATATCATGGTTTTTAGATCGCAAGAATCACAACTATTATACCTCTTTATAGACAATCATTTTTCGGGTTTATCCACATGTAAACTACGATTATACAACTTCTATAATATATATAGAGACTCTCTGTATTCTGTTTACTGTTTTCTGAAATATTTACTATCAAAGGGGTCATACCAGGTGCATAATTATAATTGAAATAAGTAAAGCATGTGGAAACAAGAATGTGTCCATAGTATACGGATGCCATATCGACAATTTTTTTCTATGTTTAGTGGACCGTGAAATGGGGTAAAATCTCTAATTTGGCATTACAATCAGAAAGATCATATCATAGGGAACATATTTACCTAGTTTCGAGTTGGTTGGACTTCAACTTTAAAAACTACCTGACAAAAATTTTAACCTGAAGCGGGACAGGCGGTCGGCCGAACGAACGGACGGACGCACAGACTAGAATACATAATGCCCATAAATGGGACATAAAAAATGTTGTTGAAAGTGAAAGTAGTGATTTGGCCTAAATGAGAGTAGGGTAGAAATTAGAGGGAGGCAGGACTTATTCCGGACGTCGGGATCGAGTGTTTTTAAGCTCGGGATTTCGGGATTGAGCCTTACGGGATGCGGGAATATGTTAATTGAATTTCGGGATATCGGGATATGAATTTCGTTAAAATACGTACCTTGGGATTTCATGTTTTTAAGCCCGGGATTTCGGGATCAGGGCCCTCCGACCACCCCTCAAATGAACATAGTCATGTATACGAGATTCAAATCCTACCATTCGCATGTTAATACGGCTCTCAAAAGGAAAAGCACTGTTGGATTGTCCTAGAAGCATATTTTATAAAAATAATAATGGTCTATTAACAGTTTCATTGATTTCATGTTTGAAGCGGTGCAATTCTTTAATCTAATTTTACTTTTATTAAATAATGTATTGTAGCAAAGGGGAAGAATAATTGTGGTATAAGGCAAGAAACACGAAAATAATTGAATTTAACAGAAAAGAAACAAATAACGGACTTTGGAAAAAAGGGGGAGGGTGTCTTTGATACCTTATATGAAATTCTACAGTCATAATATCTTTTACAAAAATTCATCCTACAACAGTTTACAAGCTATATATGCCCGCGATTTCGCGGGTGTGTTCTAGTATAGAATAAAACTGAGAATTGTTTGCACTTATCTATAAATGTTTGGTTTCTCTTTTTTGATCTTCTTTTTTTAGCCATGATTTTCTAGTCTCTCTTCGTCTTATGAGTTTTCATTCTGTATTTGATGTCTTTTGTAATTGTTATAGATTCAATTGATAACCTTCAACTAAGTGACTGCAGTGAACTTCCTGCTTGCACGATAAGCGGAGTATTTGAAATATACCCGGTTGTAACTAACAAGATAGATGTATACTGTGATATGGATACTGATAGCGGTGGATGGACGGTATATTTAGATTAGAAATAGTTAAATCATGCATTAATCTGATTTAAAACGAGATCATGTGTCAACCGCTTACAAGAATTTGACTACACACTTCGTCCTACTTTGTGTTCTGGTAATTACTGTATCACATCAGCCTATGACTTTCACTTATTGAAGGTTTGTGTCATAACAGAAACAAGCATCCCGGAAGGTCTCTACAACAGATAGTTGAGAGGAAATTGCCGTATCCATGTAATCAAATCATGGTCGAAGGTTCTGTTTTAAATCAGATTAGTTAGATATGAAAGTCCTTATCATTGTTTTTAATTTCAAATGTGGACATTGAAGCAAAAGCTATTACAATTTTGTAAAAATTCAAACAAAACTCAAAGTAACGATTGTTATAATACAACATTCGTGATAATGGTAAAACTACAGATGGATGCAGTCCTAACCAGTACAGTAAGTTAACTTGTGACAGGATTTAGGACTGCTCTTACTAGTCCTATGACCACAATCAAGTTAACTCGAAAAGCAGACTTGGTCCTAGGACTGTTTTATGACTGCGGAAAAAGTTAATTTGGGAACAGGTCTGCTACTATTATAAGTTAACTCCGAAACCAGTCCTGTCATAAGTTAAGTATGATTATGACAACTCCGATCGAACCAGACCTGATCTCAAGTTAACTTTTGGCTTGACTGTTCAACACTTAATTACTTGTACCCAGCACCGCTCTACATCGATTAAAAAAAAATTAAATTAATGTCTGTAAATAAAGTACGCATAAAACTTTGCTAGTTATAAAATTTGTTCGTGGTCTGCCTTTTTATGAATTGAAAACGATGTTGGTTTCACTGCTAACGTGCATTGAATATATATTTCAATAAATGTCCAATTTTTTAAGTCGTATATGTATATGTATTTTATATATAAAATGTTCTGATCTGTTTTAAAACGTAGCAATATTCTTATAAAATGGTTATATTATCAGATAAAATCGATACACAATGGCAATTACGCATAGCACTTAGATAAAATATTCATGATAAATGAAAACAATATTTGTGTACAGTTACTTGCATGTTATGTAAGGATGGACTGTATAATACAAGTGACAGCAATATAGGAACACAATGACTACAAAATTTTGTGTGCATCAATTAAGAGTGCCACTATGTCCTCTTTTTATTCAAAATATTGACTTGTAACAAAAATTCAGTAGTTTTGATACCTCAGGATGGCTTGTACAACAAAATTATTTGACCCCATCAGCCATAACTGACCTAATTTGCACTTTTTCATGTAAATGTATATGGCCGCATAATATATCAGCAAATGTTTTATGTCACAATGGATTGTAAAATATTCATGTTAAATGAAAACAGTATTGGTGTACAGTTACTAATACTTTATGTCAGGATGGATTTTTGATTTTGCCATTTGATTTGGGACTTTCCGTTTTGAATTTTCCTCGAAGTTCAGTATTTTTGTGATTTTACTTTTTGATACCTCAGGATGGCTTGTATAACAAAATTATTTGACCTCATCAACCATAACTGACCAAATTTGCACTTTATCATGTACATTTATATGGCCGCATAATAAATCAGCAAATGTTTTTATGTCCAGATGAATTGTAAAATATTTATGATCAATAAAAACAGTATTGGGGTACAGTTACTAACTTTTTTATGTCAGGATGGATTGTAGAATACAAATGACAGTAATATTTGAACACAATGACTACACAATTTTGTCCGCGTCAATTAAGAGTGCCTGCATGTCTTCTTTATGTTTAAAATAATGATTTTAACAAAAGTTCATTAGTTTTGATACCTTAGGCTGGGTTATATAACAAACTTATTAGACCGCATCAACCTCAACAAACCATTTTTGCACTTTATTATATATATTTATACAGCCGCATAATAAATCAGTACATATTTTTTAGTCAGGATGGATTGTATAATACAAGTGACATCAATTTTGGAGCACAATGACTACAAATTTTGTCCGCATCAATTAAGAGTACCAGCATGTCCTGTTCTTATCAAAATACTGACAGTAATATATTATGTAAACAATGATGTTTATATTTCATCATATAAAAATATTTAACCAATGCGTTTGATAACATATCTATGCGCTTCTGGTTAAAAAAAACACCCTTTCCTTTCTTTTATGATAGCTGCATTTACATTTGTCGATCAACGAGTGTGAAATAAAAAAAATAATGTGTATAGTATGTTTATAGAGTCACCACCAATAATTTGCTATACTGGGGAAAACAATACGATTATTGTTTAAACACGGTAATCTGTCATACGCAGACCTGTCCTGAGGTCTGGTCTGGAGCTGACCAGTCTATATGTCTGGTCTGGGGCAAACATGCTCTCATGTCTGGTCTAGAGCAGCTGTCCTCAGGGCTGATCCATAGCAGACTTGTCCACAGGTCTGGTCTGGATCAGACTTGTCAATAGGTCTGAAGCAGTCCTAAAAAAGCAGACCAATGTCTGGTCTATCAACGATGAAGTGAACTTGCTTGTCTGCTTAAAATTATTCAAGTTAACTTGGAAAGCAGTCAAAATGTCTACTCCAAGCTAAGTTTTGGACAGGTTAGGACTGCACCCATCTGTAGTGTGCTTAAATTCAATAGAAAAAATAAATTTCAAAGAAACTATTGAAGATATCGTGCATGTATATGCCATAAGAAAACCTTTTTAATAACAGTATATTCATACAGGATAAAGTATCTGACGACTGATGAAAATATAAATATGGTGAGGGAGTGATAAAGTTGTTGTAAAAAAACTAATTAACATAGGTTTTAAATTCATGACATTTATGCATGAAATATTTTATTTTTGTTTTTCTAGATAGTACAGCGACGAGTTGACGATTCTGTAGATTTCTACAGATACTGGAAAGATTACAAGAATGGTTTTGGAAGTGTTTCCGAAAACCACTGGCTCGGTGAGTATCATTATCCATGATTACAAGAATGTTTTTGGACGTGTTTCGTAAACCACTGACTGTGTGAGTATTTGTGGCATATCACTTTTCGTGGAATATGTTGGTAAAGGTGAACCACACTTGTAAATGTTCAATGAATTACAAATTTACTATAGCCTTGTAGACAGACTTTGGCAAAACCATGAAATTAAATTTCTTTGAAAATGCAAGTTTTCCGAATCCACGATAATTAATACTCACGAGAATAAATGAATCCACAGTTTACATTCTGATCCAAATATTTTATAGGAGCCACTGAAGTTTGCACATTACTTACTGTTTCAAACATACGGTATGAAAAACTGATGCTGGAATACTTACATGACTTAGGTTTTTATATTAAGTATCAATTACTAAAGTTGGTTTATTGCTGATTCTGATATGCAATATGGACCACTGCAGTTGGTTTCCACATTCGGTATAAACTGCTGAAGTTTAAACATTACTGATTCAAAGATTTAGTATGCATAGCTTATAAGTTTGATATAATTTTTTGATTCCAGTATTCAATATCAAATTTAACGTTGGTATATTGCTGGTTCTAGCACTCATTAAGTTCAAACCTCGAAATTGTGTGCATCAACTGAGGTTTATACACTACCTGTTCTAACATTCGGTATAAAACACTGTAGTGTGTACATTACTGGTCTTTTACATTCAGTATGAACCGCTGAAGTGTGTACAGTACTGGTTCCAACATTCGGTACCAATCACGAACATTTGTACATTACTGGATCTAACATTCGATATGATAAGCTGAGATTTGTACACTTCGGGTTCTAACATTCGGTATGAACCACTGAAGTGTGTATATTACTTGTGTCTTTCCTTCGACATGAACCGCTGAAGTGTGACATCACTGGTTAGATTTCGCGGTATGAACCACTGACGTATGTACACTACTGGTTCCAACATTCGGTATGAACTACTGTTTTTTGTGAAATATTTGTTCCAAAACTTGGTAATCAGGGCAAATAACTTTCTTAATTTGCATGATTTAAATTGCCAAAAAAAAAAATGGAATAAAAGGAGTAGGTCCAGTAAGAGCCCATTTTGGCCCCAAAATATAGCAGTTTTACAAAGTTGATAAAATGTAAACTTTTAGTTATTCATTGAACAGTAGAATGTTTCTGCAACGTAAATATGGGCTATTTTTGACTATACAATGAACATGTATCGGGTACTAGCACCTTAAAGTCATGCTTAATTACTGAAATCTTCACAATTCTAGCATTTTAGTTAAATTTTAGACGGTTTTCGTGTAAAACGAAAGTGGCCGCATTCGTGTTCATCCTTAATATTGAAATGGAAGTTGTATTTTATAATAATACATAACATATATAAAGGTTGAGGATGAACACGGATGCGGCCACTTTCATTTTTGACAAAAAACATCTGAAAAGTGCCATTTTTCTGCATATTTGGTTGATTTTTCATATTTGAGCTTCAATCGGATCGTTTTTAATGACTAAATCAGTTCAAATCTTTCACATAAACTAATTGATTCAAATGAAATAGACACTTAAGTGTTTAAAAAGTAGTCAAAATCTTTTGTCAGATGAACCTGAAATTTGAGGCCAAAATCGGTCCTTACCGGACCTACTCCTTTGTCTTAAATGGACATCTATGAGAAAACCATGCAGATGGTGCTCCATGCAAAGTTGTTTGATTTTGATGAAACTTTGCTGACATGTTCAAGTTGACCTCATATGAAAGTCATGCAAGTTTGAAGCCCTTACACTGCTGGTAACCATGGCAACGATAGGGATTTAGGGTATTTTCGAGTTTATTTATAGATGCATTTACTGAAATGAATAGATTTCATAAATTTCTCAAATAGAAATAAATACTATTATACTTCTGAGTGTTTAAATACTTTAATAGCACAGATAGGATGTGTATGAAGTATAAATCACATAATTTTATTAAACATAATGATATATATAGAAAATAAGGGTGTGGCAAAACACATAAAATGATAAAAAATATGGCCTTTTCATCAAATCACACTAAAACAGACACTATGTAGTATTGAATTCGGTATCAAATTTATATTAATCATAAAGCTTCATATCTTGAATATTGAAAACAGGTATAAATTATTTACATGCATTACGATTGATATAAAAACATCCGGTTCGTTTTGTTTTTTTCTTCATCTAGATTTGAGAAAGAAGCAACTTTGTTACACTCAAACAATTATGGACCAAACAATAGATTTTTAAAAAATGTTACATGTTGTCTTCTTATGTCGTCTGGATTACAATATATTATTGATCTGTAAGTGATATATCCGCCATCCATTATAACTATCTAATATGTTTATTTGGCACGCCATAATCGATAAAAGTGCGGACGTGATAGAAAGCACTCTTTACCAAAATGTCAACGGAGATTACATTCCACGGAGGTTACATTTCGACGATTTCGTCAATTATGAACCATAATATGTATATCTAAAGATCGGAGTTAAACTAAAATTTAATGTTGACATCCATATCGATCTGTTGAATGTGAAATTTGTTTTCATAATTGATGTTTTTTTAAGAATTGGCCATTCCACGGAGATTACACGCTTAACAAATCTCTGCAGTTTTCAACTTTGCTTCGTTTTTCAGACTGATGTAACTTGGAATAAATGACCATTGTTATAAACAACATTATTTATGGTAACCTTATGATCAAATTTAACTCATATTACACTCTATACTGTACTAAATATTTTGTCCTGCTTGGTCTTTTAATCCATCAATGGAAATTTCAGCTTTTCGAAGAAAACATTATGGACGGCCGGTACGATCACGATCGTTGTGCAATATGTACTAAACTTTATAAAAATTAAAAATATAGATAATAAAGAATTCTAAAATTCTCAAATATAAGTATAACAAGCTACGGGTATATAACTGGAAGTCGTTGGGTTTGCTTTCTTACGGAGGGACAAAATAACGTCATAAAATGGGCGCTTTAACGGAGAACCAGTTTATACGTAGTACAACCCAAAAGTCGCTTTAATTTACCCTAAATTTCAGAAATGCTTTGCATTTTCTTTGCTTCAAAATAATTTGAAGGGATTTCGGTTGCAAATTAATTTTATAGATTTTATTGATCATTTAGATAGCCTCCCCCTTTTTTTGTATTTTCGCAATAAATTGAGGAAAGTCTCATATTTTAATGAAACCAAGCATTCAAAAATAAATACTTGAATTATACAGATTGTAACATGCAATATAGTTAAATCAAAAAGAAAATTCAAAGTGAAATGGATTGTTGTGTCACAAACAATAGTAAGCATTAGGCTTAAAAAAGGGGGAGGAGCTGCCAAAGACAATTTTTTTTTTTTGGTATTTTTTTTTTATTCAAAATTCCTTCAGTACACTTGTCCCTATTACTTTAAAGAGTAAAATCCATTCATTTCTTCCTAGTAATCCCATTTTTAGTTATTGTAGCTTGCTAATTACTAAAGTTGTATTCTGGTTACTGAAAAATGATATGAAATTCAATGTCAAGTTCATCATATTGAAAAATCTTAAGTATTGACATTCAGAAGTTGCGTCTGACAGGTAAACAAAATTAAGACACGTTGCAACCTTTTACTTGCATGCTGGTTACCATATAAGTCATTTTGATCATGAGTACCTAAGACAGTGTGGATAAAATCTGAATTTCTATTGTACAAAGGGAGATAATCCAATAAAAATGCTGATTTTTAAAACCTTAAAATTGCATGTACATATTAATTTAAACTAACATACACTGCATCAATTTAATCAAATATAAACATATCTCTATTTGGTTATCTGGAGAGAGAGTTAATAGTGCATTGGTGCATTTGTGCATATACTATTGGTTTGCTTTTGTTGTAGTACTTTCTAAAATTCTCCTAAAACAATGTCTAAATTTATAAATTCTCTTTTAGCATTGATAAATTTTTAAATATCTCAATCTGTATAAATGATCATAAAAGTTATTATTTTTTATAGCATTAGTATTATATTTAACAATCAATGAAGATAATACAATAACACTAAATGGTGCTTACATGCAAGAATAAGCTTATTATAAACATACATAATACATAATTCGAATTGACTTAGCAGCACAAGACAATTGTTGCATTAGGTATGGAATTTAGGGAAGTATTAAATTGTTTCCATACTATCTTATAAGAATTTACATACATGTAACTGCATGAACTATGAAAGGTAATTTACTAATAATTCAATCAATAAAACTAGTAAGTCAATCTAAGAAACAATTTCTGACAAATGAAAATATTATTATGTTTATAAAATGGCCAAGTACATTCGTAATCTTCTTGATTGTCTTCAATACTGATGACCTTTTAATACAGAAGTAATTCTAGACTTCTTATTCGCTGATGAGAAAGCCTTGCTGATGGTGAGACAGTGAGAACATTCTATTTCCTAGTAAATATCTCTCTCTTCTCATTTGTGTTGCAACTGTGTGTTGACTTGGTGATTTTCAAGACTTCAGCGAGATTCACATTGCCGTTTTTTTCCTTTTTTTCAAAGCATATGAGTTCCATTTCAATTCATTTTTATTTAAGCTTGCAATTTTTCAACATCAACAGGAAAAATCAAAGACAGATCAGAGCCTTATTCAAGTATCAGTAATATTATCTAATTTTTTTTTCATCATAAACATGTTTATCAACAAAAATGTGTCTCAGCAATCAGTCTTCTTTCATGAACTCCAGTTATTTTTGGATAACCAAATGTCTGTAAAAAATAATAAGAAATCAATTGTTATCATTTAATGGTTGAAATTCCCTAAAAACAAGTTAATTATTAACTTGGTCTTAGTGTGAAATGTGTTTCGATTATCACAACTCTGACATTCCAGTACATAGAATAAGAAATAAAGTATACTAGCTAAAAATGGACCTAAATTTGATTTTTTTTTTTATTCCAATCTGCAGCAAACTTAATTTTAATGAAGTTAATTTTGCAGATTTCATCTTGTATTCATGACGTTATGACAATACAAAAATAGGGAGATGAGTATTGATTGCAAATGAGACAAATATCCACAAAAGTTCAAATGAAATGAATGTAATGCCTCTGTACAACCTTCAACAATGAGAATAAAACAGCTCAAGGGTACATTCTATTACAAATGCAGAGATTGCACCTTCATCAGGTTGGGGGGTGGGGGGGACTATATAGACACTACATTCAAACTTGATTCACATGATACAGTTAAGAATTTGGATTGTGATGAATTATTAGACTCATCATACATGTAGGTTTCTGACACAGAATAAATGTGGTAAAAGAACTGATGATTTTGAAATTGGACAATATCCAAAATCTAAAGTCTAAAAGACATGATTAGATTTATCATATCAAAGAACCCCATATATGCAATTTTTAATGAATTTAAACAAAGTTTAAGTTTGGACCCCAATTTGAATCAACTTGAAAACTGAGCCCAAATCATAAATCTAAACATGCTAAATGCATGATAACATTTAGCATAGAAAAAAAAATCATTAATATTTTAATAAACTAACAAAAGTTTTTTTTGCCCCCATGATCTTTTTTGCAATTTGAAAACGAATATTAAATATCTAAACATATAAGAAGTATTTAACCCAAAAAAGTACAATACACCGTTTAATTTTGCATAATATCAAAGAACACCAATTATTCAATTGTTTTATGAAATCAAGTTTAACTTTGGACCCTTTTGACCCTATAGCTGATATAGACCAATTTAAAAACAAGCCAAAGCATTTGAAATTGGTAAAACAATAAGCATTGGAAACAAATATATAATTAATTTTACAGCTAATTTCCTACGGCATGTAAATCTAAGACTTCGGTTAGCTTGCATGGTTTGTTTGTATATTGTACAATTGCAATTGACATAACGTCTAATCAAATTTAAAAGTACTCCATAAAGGTTCAAATATGCCTATATTTATTGTTTGAAGATATCAACCTTAATTACAAAGCTTGAATCAATATTTATACAAACAGAGCAAGCAAACCTACCAAAGTTTTACTCTACACGCATTAGGAAAATAGCTGTAATAATGGTAAAAGTGTTTTTTCAAAATTGAAAAATACAAATGTAGTCTTCAGGTTTACCATAAATGCATGTATACTATAAATGAGGATCTCAGAGTCAAGCTGACAAGAACACATATTTTTTTCTAGGTTTCTAAGAAAACAATTCCAATGATGAGTAATGAAAATTTTGTTGTGTAAATTGTACTGATATGGCCCTCAATTGATCATAAAATAATAATTTGAGTGTTCTGTGTGTTATTTTTACTTTTTGTTTACCAGATTGAACTTTTAAAATTGAAGGGTTAATCTAATTTATTTATTATTTATCATGTTTTTACAATAATAAATGTAACTGGTCAATTTTCAATTTCTATATATATGATTATATTTCACAAATAATGCCACAACACAGGTCTTATTTGCTGTCTATTTAGTAGTCTCTTGTTATGACTTGTTTGATTAATCTTTTTTTTTATCAATCATATCATGCATATATTTACCTATATGATCTCCTATCATATCTGCTTTCATTTAACATTATTTTTGTGCTTTTCCATCTTCAACATTAACCTGTTGATTAAGAAATAAAATATTGAATATTTGTACATTTGCATGATCAGTACAGTGAGTTACATCTACATGTACATTGTACATTAAGTTGGTTTTTGTTTTGTTTTGTATTGTTATGAGTTACAATTTATGACAAAAATAAGCAAAGACCCATCGAAACAACATCTGATAAACAAATTTAATAATACTTTTAGATATTTGGATGATATTTTGGCTCTCAATAATGACGACTTCAGTATGTATATTAATGAAATTTATCCTGTTGAACTTACTTTAAATAAAGCTAATACTAACAATGACCACTGCCCTTTTCTCGATCTTGATATCTATATCACTAATGGAAAGCTGAATACTAAAATTTATGATAAAAGGGATGATTTTTCATTTCCTATCGTTAATTATCCGTTTTTAGATGGTGACGTTCCCTTGTCACCATCTTACGGTGTTTATATATCTCAACTTGTACGATTCGCTCTTGTATGTAACAATGTTTTAGATTTTAACGAGAGAAATTTATGAATTACTGAAAAATTATTACACCAGGGTTTTCGATATCATCAAAACATTTACTAAATTTTATCATCGGTATACAGACATCATTCGTAAATATAGCTCAACATGCAGACTTCTAATACGTTCAGGTATTTCACATCCAATTTTTTATGGAAATATTCTTTATAAAGCACAAAGGTGTCAGTATTCACCTCAGAAACTTACAAAACCTTTGAATAGACTTATTAAGAAGGGATATAATTACGATACTGTTGTCAAGTCATTAAAGATTGCATATTTTGGCGTTAATATTGAGTCACTGATAAGGTCTTTGCATCGGAACTAAACACATTTATTCTAAAAACAGTTGTTAGCATGACACGGGTTGTGTTCTTCTCATATATGTTATGATGGTATGATACTAAACCCCTAACGGGAAGGATTGTGCCTGATGTTCATATGATGAAATCATAATCTTTCAGTCAGTTTAATTGAAGTCTGGAGCTGGCATGTCAGTTAACTGCTAGTAGTCTGTTGTTATTTATGTATTATTGTCATTTTGTTTATTTTCTTTGGTTACATCTTCTGACATCAGACTCGGACTTCTCTTGAACTGAATTTTAATATGCGTATTGTTATGCGTTTACCTTTCTACATTGGTTAGAGGTATAGGGGGAGTGTTGAGATCTCACAAACATGTTTAACCCCGCCGCATTTGTGCGCCTGTCCCAAGTCAGGAGCCTCTGGCCTTTGTTAGTCTTGTATTATTTTAATTTTAGTTTCTTGTGTACAATTTGGAAATTAGTATGGCGTTCATTATCACTGGACTAGTATATATTTGTTAAGGGGCCAGCTGAAGGACGCCTCCGGGTGCGGGAATTTCTCGCTACATTGAAGACCTGTTGGTGACCCTCTGCTGTTGTTTTTTATTTGGTCGGGTTGTTGTCTCTTTGACACATTCCCCATTTCCATTCTCAATTTTATTAACATAATGCATTGGTTCATTGAAAAAAAAAGTTTTGTAGATGTGATAATTAATTTGTGTAAATGTCACAAATGCTATGATATCAATCACATCATCAAGTAATTCATTTCTTCAGTATTGTTATTTTGAATTTGTTTTATCTGAGTAATCTGTAATGTTATAATCTCATGTTGCCCCTTCTGGGCCCTTTAATTTGGAATACGTTTGTAAGCATATTCTATTCAGATTCTATTTTATTAACGATAGAAGTAAAGACATGTACAAGTTCTCTTTCCATGTTTATAACTGTGATACATGACCTGCACTAAGGAAATGTAAAGAAAAAGTCTCACAGTAACCAATTTTTAGAGAGAAAAAAACCCAGCTCATAGTCTGTAAAACATTTTTTTGAGTTTGAGAACCATATATTGTATCAATCTAGCTGCATTGTACAATGTACATGTAGTACTGGTAAAGGAATGAATAAAGACAGGAAATTCACAACTCTTTTGGAGCTATATTGTGACTTTAACAGTGCTTAATCAAAACCTGTCACAAAAATCTTTAGGGTAGGGATAAAAATAAAGGTAGGTAAGGGTAGTGCGGTTAACACACATACTTTTTAGTAGGCATAAATGTACAGTAGTTTTCGTATGTTTATGTAATTTATACGTGTTTCTCGTTTCTCCTTTTTTAATATAGATTAGACCATTGATTTTCCTGTTCGAAGGGTTTTACACTAGTAATTTAGGGGTACTTTATCATGTGTATAGCTTGTTGTTCCGTGTGAGCCAAGGCTCTGTGTTGAAGGCCGTACATTGACCTATAATGGTTTACTTTTATAAATTGTTATTTGGATGGATAGTTGTCTCATTGGCACTCATACCACATCTTCCTACATGTATATCTATCTACTGAATGTTTTCTATTTCAATGGGTTGTATTTGAAAAAAAACGGGATTTGAAGCAACCATTATTTTTAAATTAGGAGAAAAAAACCAGAGTCAATGGACCCTATTGACAATTTTGCAAACAAACTCAGGGCGAACAGACCTGATACCGGAGGGTTTTGTAATAGAATATTTTATCATGATTATTATAGATTTCTTGAGAGACTGAGAGAGAAAAAAGTTTTTCTATTAAAATTTAGAAGGCAAACACATAAATCTTTTAGTTTCAGAAGAATTTTAAATCATTATAAATGTATGTCAATGAAAATTAAATCACGTGTTTGCTTCAAGAAAATTATGTAAATACCTCCCCCCCCCCCCCCTTTCCCCCAAAGAGAAATGGTCTATGCTCTTCTTCCTATATTTATGTGTTGATGTGATGTTTCCACAGTAGGTCTTTTTATGGTGTCAAATTGCTTTATCTTACCACAAAAAAAATTAACAAACTTACCAGATCCAACTGAAACTGAAAGTTTTGCTTTGGAATTTCCGTTGCTAGATTTGGAAGGGTCATGAAAGGATGGCAGCAACTCATTTTGTCTTCTTGTCTACTGCAATCCAACTCCTGTCCATGTTTGCAGCATATGCATTTTAAAATGTGAGTCTGAAACCTAGACATGCTAGTGATAGTCTAGCCTCATGAGTCATGTCTAGACTATCTGATCAGGATCAGACTTATTCCAGTAGCAGTGGGCATGTCTTTGCCACATGGTTTGCTATGTCTTTGTTACACTCTTTCAATAAAAATAAGTTTTTGGCTACACCATATTCATCAAAAATACCATTATTTCCTGTCCTTCTGCACATTTGTTGATTTCCCTCCTTCTGTTTTTGACACTAAATCTACCTTTTATTGTGAAGAGTTTTACAAAGGGAGATAATTTTAGCTATCTTTTTCAGTTTTTCATCTTTTATTCAAATAAGCTTCTATCAATTTGCAACCAAAATCCCGTTAAGGAATACTAGTTTGTAGTGAACCATAACGTTTAACAAAATATTTTTTTCAATTTGAGTGACTTTTGAGGATTTATGGACATTTTCAGTACAGGCTGACTTCAAATTTAAAAAAAACACAATTATAAAAACAAAAATAAAGGTTGAAATAAGATCCAAATTACAGTTTCTTTTAGTAGAATGTCTGAATTTTAAGGCCAAACAAATTTTTTTGTCATATGATACTTTGAACTATTCAATAATAAAAACCAAAAATGTCCATTTTCAACAACATTTTCCAGCAAAATTGGTACTAAACTAGAATTGCCCTGTATTCACATAATTTGAGATAAATTGTCATTTTTTAACCATAGAACTATTAGATGTACTTAATACTTTACTAGGAACCCAAAATCAGCTGAAAATTCCACAACCCCTTTCATAATTTTTTTTTGATTTTGCATGGTTTTCCCGTAGACATCCATTTAATAATAGTCATTTAAAATTAGACCATTAAAAAAAATTTCACCAAAGTCACTGTGGTCAATGTCATCATGTTATACACTATACGCTTAAAACAATATAGTTTCGAGCGCAGGTAGGATTTGAACCGAATGTTTTAAATAATTTATCGCTCTACGTGTCTTATATTTCGCGACACGTGGCTTTACGACCTTTTGTTTTGATCATGTTGATTATCATTTCCGAATTCACAATTTCGAATGACTATTCTACACATCTAAGTAAAGGTTCATAATGAGAAACGTTATCTTCAAGTGCAAACAAAGAATCTGTTTTTTTTTCGATTCTCTGTCGATCGAAAATATGGTTCTCAATGTTTTACAGATGTTTAACAGATGTTAGCAGATATGTTCCAAATATCGTAACTACAATCCCGTCCCCTTTTCCCCGACTGTGACCTACCGAATTAGATTTATTACTGGGTTTGTGCTAACATGAGCAAACGATGTGGAGCAGGATCTGCTTTCCCTTCTGGAGCACCTTATATGACCCCGTTCTTATGTTGTTTGTGTTGCTTAGTCTTTAGTTTTTTTATGTGTGTGTTGTGTAATGTTGTTTGTCTGTCTGTCTGTCTTTTTTTCTTTTTAGCCATGGCGTTGTCAAATTATTTTCGACTTATGAGTTTGAATGTCCCTTTTGTACCTTTCGCCTCTCTTTTACAAAGTCTTAATTTAATGATAAGTCAGCCGATGACTTAAAGCTATCACAAAAGTTTGGGTGCGAACATGTAGATTCGATTCGGAAAACCGTCTTTCTTGCATTGATGTCTCTTTGTTAATTTGATTATTCTCAAAATCTCTTTTTTAGGTAACGACAATTTACATATTTTAACCAAAACAAGAAATTATGTCGTGAGATTTGAAGTGCAGGATTTCAATAACAATACTGCTTACGCAGAATATCAATCATTTAGAGTCGACAATGAAGCTTCACAATACAGGGTTACCTTTTCTGGATACACGGGCACTGCTGGTAAGTCAACGAAATTTCATAATAAAGGGTTACATTTTCTGGATACACGGGCACTGCTGGTAAGTCAACGAAGCTTCACAATACAGGGTTACATTTTCTGGATACACGGGAACTGCTGGTAAGTGTTAGTTTCTTAGTAATAGTTAAAAGGGTCTGTTGGAAACGATCAAATACCTGAATTGGTATATTTCTAATAGTGAACATTTCAATGTCGCAATATCCCATGTACAGTAGCACCTGTATATCGAACAATATATCTCCAAGTTGAAAACATATTTCAGATTTTGCTTTTCCGTTCACCATTTCCTGGATAATAGAGGATAAATGAGCAAAACCCATACCGTAAAATAAAATATAAAAGGCCCAAACATAATAATATTCAAAACGGTTAAAAAGAGAAAAACAGCGTCCTGATTTATGATAAAGACAATACACTAAAACCATATATGACAGACAACAACTAACAGCAACTATAAAAATACTGTTCATCACCCATACCTAGGATAGAGGTATAAAGATAAGAATTAATTAAGATTTGGTATAAATGGTAATTTGACAACCAACTGTAGTTTGTTTGTATACAGATTACCTTCGTCTTACATATAACAAAAAGCAGCAAAATGCATTTGATCCGTTATTCTGGAGCAAAATTACCAAACGTAACATCTATATATATATTGTGGTACCAATTTTTCGGTCACTACACCAAATGTTTCTGGATACAAAGATACAAAAGATACAAAGGATATTCTTGGAAAAAAGCAAATACAGTTACGAACAGGTGTTGCATTTTTCTTGTATTGTTCCTTCAATGAATCAGACCGTTGTTTGTTCCATTTTACATTGTTTTATGAATTGTTTCACACTATCAAGCCGCGTCCTTTTGTAGCTTGTCATTAGTCAGCATGTGTGTTTTGAAATATCATTGATATGGTCATATTCATACATTTAATGTTTCCAACGTTATTCGAACACTAAGGGTTTTCTACCACTGGAATAAATTACATAAGCTGTATTTGGGAAAACCTGCTAGTATTTTTTGGTTTCTCAATGCTCGTCAACTTTGTTCTTTTGTTTGGCGTACACACTCATAAACCTGCTGTCAGATTTTTACTACTAGTATACGGTATTGGATTCGCTAACTGTTGAAGACTATACGGTGTCCTGTAGGTTTTAGTTACTTCATACGTTAGTCTCTGTTACGTGGTGGTTTCATTTGCTCTCAAACGCTTCTCCTATACAACTTGGAATTCTTCAATTGAGATATAGAAATTCATCGTAGGCAAAGGGGCATTATGTGTTGCCTTTGACTGTCTGTCAGTATTTTTGCCCAACTGTTTGTCACATTTTCGTTTTTTTTAAGCTTAAGCGGGACATTCGTGTCGTCAGAAACATTCTTTTTACCAACCACATGTTTTTACTCAAAGATTAAACTCATGTCTATAAAATCTAGAATTTTCGCTGTGTTTGGAATTTATGATATTGATGTACTTGGATAAACGACGAAAATAGTCATGATGAATTGCTATTGAACTTCAAAAATCGTTAAAAATTTCTGTTGGTTAGGGTAAAGTCTTGAGTGTAGTGTGTATTTTCTTTATGAAGTTAAACGTCCCTTCCAAAAAACGTTTGATCGATACATTTTTTACACCTTTGTAATTTCAATATTACTAGACTACACCCGCAAAATCTCGGGAATTTAGAGCGTGGTTGAAAGTATATGTAAACGGTTGTCACGTTTTTTGTAAAAGATTATGACTGGAGAATTACAGGAAAGGTATCAAAAGTCATATAGGTACTTGGGGACAGGACAATTTTTGTTTAGCCCTCCCCTTTTTCCCCAAAATCAGTTATTTTTTGTTTTCTTTTTATTTCAATTATTTTCGCGTTTTTCTGTAGACTGTATACTATGTCAAATAAAGTGTATTTGCTACATACTATCAATTCCAAGTTTACTATCCACGGTGGTCACTGATATATTATATAGAGACTGTCTTTATATATCAGTGACCGCCGTGGATAGTAAACTTGGAATTGATAAAATAGCAAATACACTTTATTTATTATAGTATATATGTATGTTCATAGTATACTGAAATACGCGAAAATAATTGTCCTGTCCCCAAGTATCCATGTCGGTTAAAAGCTCATTAGAGCGTATGTTATGTCCTTGTTTGTACACTATGCCCACTCTAAATAAAGCTTATTTTTTTATCTATTTTTATTATTATAAAATAATGTGTAATTCTAAATAGTCCTAAACGGAAGTCTTGTCTATGACTTAAAAGTCCGTCCGATGACGGAAACAATATCCGGACGCCTTAATTTTGGTTTCCCTCCCAATATA
Organism: Mytilus edulis; assembly: GCF_963676685.1. Classification (NCBI taxonomy): domain Eukaryota; kingdom Metazoa; phylum Mollusca; class Bivalvia; order Mytilida; family Mytilidae; genus Mytilus; species Mytilus edulis. The sequence continues at coordinate 54,184,014 of NC_092349.1, read as the reverse complement.
TCACAAACGGAATAAGGATAAGCGAGGATACATTTTGGAACAAATGCGACTATGCATGGTACATATTGGACACAAAGGCATGATGATTAATTTCTTATGAAAGGAAGAGAAGCGACACACAAAATGAGGTCTTCTCATTTAATAGTATAGATTTACCTATAAAATCATCTTTTAACTATAGTGTTGTAAATTAAAACATTTTTAACTAATAACCGGTTGCACAGATAGTACTTCGACTGATTTACCGGTTAATCGGTACTTAAGATTATGTTCAAAAACATTGTCTGCAGACATTTACGAATGCAAAACTATATGATGCTAATTGCATATCTGAGTGGATGTTTATCCTGACATTCTGCAAGTTGCTGGTACGACCAGTGTTTAAAATAAATTTGCGCATGCATTACACAATTTTTTAATTATGATATTGTTTGAAATATGGCAACGTCTTGTGTAAATGCTTAACATTATTACATTGACATCTGCGAAATATTCAGTTTAAGTAAGTAATGAAAGTCGTCAACTTTGACCAGCTTACAATTGTTAAATGTATTGTACACTCTTATACCGGTTAAATAAACTATGTTTAATTTAGATTTTGTCCCAAGCTGATATATGTACGTGAACTAATTATTTAGGATAACATTGTCAATCACTGATTATCTAATATACTTAATCATTGATTTAACGAAGTAGATTTGTCTTATAATATCAATCAGTCGTAGTGATGATATGTCATTAATTACAAGCATTTCATGGTGTGAACATTCCCTGGACATTCATTTGTTGAAAGATATTATATATATATAAGTAATATACAGTTGATATGGTTACACAATATACATACATAAATATATACATAATAAACGAATTTGGGAATCGTTATTGACAGTATTTGTCGGGATAATTAAACGGGCGTATGACATTTGCGCCGATTTTGAAAATTTTCATCCTTTCATTTGCGCCGATTTCATTTTTTCATTTGCGCCGATTTTATATTTTAATTGGATTTACAGGTAAGTTACAGGTAAGTTCATACTTTTACATTGGCTGAGCACAGAGTATACAGACAAATCAAGGGACATTGTAATTGGTAAATGGCTATCCCAATGTTTCGGGTTACGGTTCCTTTCCCTAAATGAAATCGATGACTGCTTCACGTTTGACATTGTCTGACGCTCCTTCTGATGGCGAATGTCATACATTCTTAGACAACGTACAAGTACACATTCCATAACGGTCAACCAATTCGTGATGGCGTTCATAAATTAAAGAAGGGATTATTTCAACTTCACCATTTGGAACTCTTGGTTTAATAGCTTCCTTGTGAAAAAATGCAAACTCTAGAAATGTCCCCACAAGTACGTATGCCAGACAAAGAAAAGAGGCCTTCGTTATCGACAATTTTGCCAAATATAGAAGAAATAGAGACGAAATCATAAGAAAGGAATACATTAGATGTGTTGCCTATAAATACTCAGCAAGAACAGATTTATGATTTGAATGTATTCCGTTTTTATGGATTTAAATGCTGCTACATATATTTTTAATTCGTCATTTTAGTATAAACAAAGTTCTTTTATCTTAGGTTTTTTACTTCTTGATTTTAAGCAGGAGACAACAGTTATATACATGTTATGATCGACAATTCATAACACATGTACAACTGGCTAACGGAAGAGGTCTTTAATGATAAATGAAAATAACATTACTGGGATGGAGAGTTGTCTCATTGGCACTCATACCACATCTTCTTATATCATTTCACCTGTAATTTACCTGTTATTTACCTGTAAAAAAATCGGCGCAAAAGAAAAAAAAATCGGCGCAAATGAAAGAAAAAATCGGCGCAAATGAAATGCAGATCGGCGCAAATGCAAAACGCCGAATTAAACATATTTATCACCTTATATTATTAAATCACCTTACCCGGGGGCAAATTTTGTACGCCATGGACATTAAATGATTGCTAGTGTTTTTAATTCTTTTAATTGAGTTTTAACTTATCCGGATACAATTTTATTAAATACAAAATTATAAATATCGGAATTTCTTCATATATTAGCATAAAAGGTTTAACTGAGAAAACACAATAAAGAACGTAACCCTACCGAAACACAAATACATTTTGTAATACAAAATTTATAAATAAAAAGCTAATTTACATGGTTTTTCGTGTGAACTTTTTTCATTCTATCTTGGATACAATTAAAATAAACAAAACAATGTTTTTGTGGCTAAAGGAGAGGCAAAAGATACCAGCGGGGCATTCAAACTCATAAGTCGAAAATAAACTAACAACGCCATGGCTAAAAAAGAAAAAGACCAAAAGATAAACATAAGTATACAAAACACAACATATCTATTCACGGATTTGACAAATATATTGAAAATCGTTGTTTTTGTCAACTTACTATGCAGCAACGGATTGAACATTAAGGAACTCGTTTACATTTTATAGAAATAAGAAGATGTGGTATGAATGCCAATGAGACTACTCTCCATCCAAGCCACAATGAGTAAAAAGTAAACAATTAAAGGTCAAAGTACGACCTTCAACAAAGAACATTGGCTAACACTAAAATGCAAGCTAGTAAAGCCCCCCATAATTACTATTGTAAACCAATTCAAACAGGAAACTCAACGGTCTTATCTATATAAAAAACGAGAAACGAGAAACACTTATGGACCACATCAACAAACGAAAATCACTGAACAGGCTGCTGACTTAGGTCAAGTGCATACAAATGCAGCGGGTTTAAACGTTTTAACAAGCACCACTTCACCCTAATCAGAAGTCTGTTTAAACAATATTCGTTTACTCCAATCAAGTTCGATGTTTTGCTTGAGAACTAACGAAACATTAAAAAATAATTGTGCCTTGTATTTTTACAGAGATCAAAATACAATTCCTTCTAGAACAGGCACCATCTAATGATCAGATAGTATAATTTACCAAAAAGAAGTACAAAATACGTTTTCGATTATAATATATCTTGCAATGTGAAAACTATATTTTCTATGAATGCAAAAGAGTACAGTCATTAAAGATGGCTTTTTGGGGAATTAACATTGATTCACTCATAGGGTCTTTGCATCAGGAATAAACCCATTTATTCAAAAAACAGTTGTTGGCATGATACGGGTTATGTTCTTCTAGCACATTTATGATGTTATGATACTAAAACCCTATCGGGAGATATTGTGCTTGATTTTCATATGATGAAGACATAATTTTTCAATCAGTTTAATTGAGGTCTGGAGCTGGCATGTCAGTAACTGCTAGCAGTCCTTTGTTAATTTACGTATCATTGTCATTTTGCTTAGTTTCTTCTCATACTTATTGAGACATTGGACTCGGAACAGTCTCCGGGACAAGTTTGCAATTCCGCTGAGTGCAAAAGTTGTCACCTTAATTTTTGGAGTTAATTCAAAACAAAGTTGATAACTTGGTTGGTATTGGTTCCCTGATATTTGTCCTAAATTTTTTTGGATCTAGCACCACTGTTGAAAAAGTTATGCCCCTTTTTTCAACAATTTCCTCAGAGGAAATCAAGGGAAATCAAATTTCCCTGAAGGAAAAAGATTTTTCCTCAAGGGAAATTGTTTTTTCCTCAAGGGAAAAAGATTTCCCTTAGGGAATTTGCTGCATAATTATTTCCTTTGAGGAAATTCTATTTCCTTTGAGGAAATTCTATTTCCTTAGAGGAAATTCTTTTTCCTTTGAGGAAATTTGCAGCTTCAAATTTTCCTTGGACAAATGTTGGAGGAAATACTTTTTCCTGTGAGGAAATTTGTAGCTTCAAATTTTCCTTGGAGGAAATACTTTTTCCTGTGAGGAAATTTTTGACAAACACTTTTCCTTGGAGGAAAATTCAAGACAACAAATTTCCTCTAAGGAAATCATTGATCTTCAAATTTCCTCTAGGGAAATTTCTGAACATCAAATTTCCCTTAAGGAAATGTTTTTCCTCTATGGAAATTTCATAACAGTACAAACAGTATTAATATATTTTCTCCTAGACTGAATTATTGATACAAAAGATAATTAAAACTTTAATACTGTAATACAAATTTTCATGGTGAGTATTAAACATACAAAAACAAAAGGCTGACTGTTTAGCATGTTTAAGACAATACAATAATAAGCAAAATGCTATGAATATCATACCATTTGTGATGTTATTAATATTGTGCTCATATTTGCATATTAAATAAAATAAACACTTTTCATGTCAAATTAACTTGTCTTCTGTTTCAGCTGCTGTGTATTAGACCCCCTACATAACAGTTCAGTGCATAAATAATTCAATCCACAAGACATCTTCCTTCAATTGGTTGAATAAATTTTGGCAACGTATGTTCTTCAAACATCTTTTGTATATTTGATATGATGGAGCCATGTACATGAATTGATAAAGCAGGTGTTTATTTCGACAACAAACATGACAAAGATACTATTTTTTTTCTTAATTTCTCCATAATCCATCAGTTAATATGAATGTAGGTTGTTACATTTTACACAATTGTGTTCTTTGATAGTACTCCATTTTGTTTATAGCAATTTTGTAGGATTTTTTCTATTTCTTTTTCCAGAAAAACACACAGTTGAGTTCATTTCACATTAATAATCCAATTAGCACATTATGTAGAAAAGTATTAACAATTAAGTTTCCTCTTCAGTATAGACCTGCAGGACCTGTTGATGATCATAAAAACCAAGATATCTGACCTATAAATACACAAAATAAAAAAAAATGTTATAAATGGAGAAAAAAACAGCAATATAAATAAGCTTATTTTATCATGTTTTTATGAACATTTTGAGAAACTTTCATTTGATATTCTTACTTGTCATGCTTAAGAGTTCTCTTATTTCAGTGCTTTGTGTCCAAGATTTAATATTCGTTGTTTAGTGCCTTGCAGTGATATTTAAAGTTGAGCCACTTGCAATAGTTGTTATAGAATGTTCATATGTTGTGTTAATATTTGAACCACTGTCCTATATTATGGTCAGGTTGAGTGCTCACAGACATGAGGCCTAAATTAATTTATTGTTTGTTTCCCTAATCCCTATTCTGACAAGCCAGGTGTGGGTAGGTAGGTAGGTAAATAATTTTATTTTTCCCAAAAGCCTGAATATTATCGGATGATCCGGCAAGCCTGAAAATCAGAAATGAATAAAATAATATTTGGCTTAGTTTTGACAATAAAATTTTATGAGTAGGGCCATTTTTGCAGGGTCGGTCAGGATTGGAGAAACAAACAATATTTTATATTAGGCATGATTTTTTTTATTAATTGTTATTGACTTTGAACATGTTGAACTATATTGGATTGTTTAAATCTTTATATGTTGAGATCTTTAATGGATGACCTATAAAGGAAGTGTTTTCTCATTATTGAAGGCAGGCCTATGATTGGCCTTTAATTTCTTGCATCCGCTTCATTGAACTCTGGTGGATAAGTCACTCATTTACCATACCACATTTTCTTATTTTTATATGAGTCATCATTCAAAGGCAATTTCTTTTATTACTGTAATTCAGAAATTATCGAAACTTTTTAGTAATGCGAATAATGTGACTGGGTGAGTATCGCAAAAATAAGAAATCATATTTTGATAACAGAAACATAACTATATAGATCTTTATGCAGATTTTTTTTGTAATCACAATAAGTTGTCCCTTCCCTGAAAAATCTGAATTTACAGTATATAGAAGTGGTCTTACCATTTAGGCCTTGTTGTATTCTGTTTATCTTGTTTTGCGCTCATATCTATTGTAACTGTTTATATTTTTCATCATTTTTCTATATTTCTTGTCCTATAAAACATAAAAAGGGTAAAAACTATTATAAAACATCAGTTTGTGTTTTTCTTTATATTCAGTTATATTTAAAAAGAATGGAATATTTGTGCTATTTCATTTCACAAACTTTTTGCCAGTCATGACTTTCAAAGACTCTCACCCTGGTCAATAGTTTAAAAAACAAACATTCCCATACTTTTTCTTGGTGTTCGTACTAATTTTTCATTTGACAACAAAGACATGATTCAACTATTCTTCTAAAATTTGTTTCGCTTGACTACGTTAAACTCTGAAATATTGTTAACAGTATAATCTGTATGTGTCTCACTTGTCAAAATTTCAAATTAATATATAAATCAGATAAAAATGCTATGCATGGCTCAGCTTGATACAAACGTACAGGTTGAACCCAGAACAGTTGGGGCAAGTATGGACACAACATTCAAGCTCGATACAACTCTGAATTTTAAATTTGGATTGTGATTCAATAGTTGATGCAGCATAGGTTTCTGACACAGAATGAATGCGGTCCAAGTACTTAAAAAATTTTAAATTGACAATTAACCTCTAAAATGGTCCAATATTCAAAATCTCAATACATGGTTAGATGCAGCATATCAACATGATCAAAGAACCCCAATAATTCATTTTTTGGTGAAATCAAATAAAGTTAAATTTTGGACCTTTTAGAACTCAATGTGGACCAATTTGATAATGGGTCAAAATATAAAAAAATCTTAATGAATGGTTAGATTCAGCATATCAAAGAGCCCCATATAATCAATTTTTGTTGAAATCAAACAAAGTAAAATTTTGGACCCCGATTTGGATCAACTTGAATTTGGGCCCATAATAAAAAAATCTAAGTAAATATTCAGATTCAGCATATTAATCTGAAAACCAAGAATTTAAATATTGTTAAAATCAAAATAAGTTTAATTTTGGACCCTTTGGACCTTAAGGTAGACCAATTTAAACAGGACCAAAAAACTAGGAATCTAAATACACAGTTAGATTTGGCATATTAAAGAACTCCAATAATTCAATTTTCTATAAAATCAAACAAAGTTTAATATTGGCCCCTATTGGCCCCTAATTCATGTAATTCCTAAACTCTGAACAAAAACTCTGGTCACAAACCTAAGTCCTTGTGTTTGAATTTCATAGATTTCTATTACTTGTACTAAAGTTATTAAGCGAAAACTAAATGTCCTGGGACAACGACGACTACATGATAAAATTGAGAATGGAAAAAGGGAATGTGTCAAAAGAGACAACAACCTGACCATAGATTTGAGGGTTGGAATCCTTTTCTTTTACCGAGCAATGCATTTGAATGGGAGATATAGTTGGAACCCTTCTTTGCTCTTGGTTGGGACCCCCCTTTTAAAATGGCTGGATCCGCCCCTGAGAAGCATTATAAAAAAAATCTATAAGCTTTAACTCAAAATAAGGATAATTTTATTTTTAAAGGGCAGGCACAGATCCAGAGGGGGGTTCAAGGGATTGGAACCCCCCTTTTTTTGGATAATCAATGCATTTGAATAGGGACATGTAATTGGACCCCCCTTCCCCTTTTGTCCTGGGTTAGAATCCCACCCCCACCCCTTTTTAAAATGACTGGATCCGCCCCTTAAGGGTCTATAATTAAGTTTGACAACATCAGACGACATACTACTTTATCAAAAAAAAAATGCCACATTTCATCCAATTTAATTTCATCCCTTACTTGCTACATGTATTTCATCCATAATATTTAAAGAAATAAATTTGGGAGGAGTATGATTTTAATTCATTTGTAATTTGCAAGTTATTAACTATCCAAACTAGAGACCTAATAGAGTAGATATACTTGACTAATTTAAATCAAACTTGGGGTGACTGGGAACAAAGATTTAAGGGAATAGATGACAGTTTACCTACAATGACCTAGTTTCATAGCAATAGCATACATTAATAAAGACTACATGGTCATTCTTATGTTTAAATGTGGTTTAAACTTTGGGTGTTCATTTTTTAATGTTTAACATGTTTAAAGCTAACAATTTCAACTACATACATGTATCAAGATTTGATCCTACATTATTTAAATATTGAAAAAAAATAGCTTTTTAAATTTGGATCTATATATAATTGTGAATGTCACATGGATGTATTTTAATGTAAAGCATCTGAAAAATCATTAGCCGTCTCATATTTATTTCAGTTCTTCAAAAGGCAAATTTATATGAGCTTATGCTGAAAATAGAGATTTCTTATTAAGGAGAAATCCCTGCCCCCCTTTTTGTGTGAAAAATTTTGTTGATTATATAGGGAATCACAGAAACATGACTGAGGCAAGCATCCCCCATCTGAACCCCCCCCCCATGAATATGTTTTTTTAGCTTGTGTAGGTGTAAGTCAGTAAGGAGGCAACCATTTGATTTGTAGGCCGGGTGAAAAATGTGATTAATCTTGCTTTGTAAACTTGTGCTATAAATAAAAATTACCAATCCATTAAAAAATCCGTGAGCCCAATCTCATCCAGTGAAATAGATTATAGTCTGTTTTCGAAGTTATATGGAAGTAAGTTAGTAGTCCAGATAATTATGACGCATTGCAAGGCATTTTTCTAAGGAGAAGTGTAGAATGGGGGAATGGAACCAATAAATTGATCGGATCCGAAATGTTCTTCCCAGTAAAGGAGCACCTATTATTTTGTAGGTAATTATTATTAGTGTCGGTGGTCTCACAAGTAAATCAGAGTGAATATTGCATGCACATTAAAATTAGCAGAGAAGAGACAATTATCAACTTGTGTATTATTCATTTTCTCGCAGTTATTTACGGTAAATCAGCTATATAGACATAGGAAGATGTGGTGTATGTATATATATATATATCCGAAAACAGGTGTTCGGTTCTAGTACTATATAGTGGCTATAGTATATGACTTTTAAATAACAATTATCAATTATATCTGTATTCTGTGGCGGGTCGAAGGGGATGGAATCCGGGGTTGGCCTCCCCTAGCATTTTGTGAGCAATCATTGCATAAATGATAATCTCGGGAATCCTCTCAAGTTTCTATATACAAGGTGACAGGACGTTCCGTTGGAATAGGTTACCTGTGCATCAGGAAAAGTTTTAAGGCATAGCGTGAAAAGGTAACCTATTCCAACGGAACCGAACGTCCTATCACCTTGTATATAGGAACCTTAAAAATATGTGAATAGGTCGGGAAAAACTCTCTTTTGACACTTAGGTATTGCACTGTTGCATTACACACCAATCAAAACGCAAACAATATGGGAAAAGATAACATTTTAACCTACACAATATATGAATAAGGTATACACTTTTGAAATCTAAATTATATGAAAAGGGTGGGGTAACAGAAAACCAGCGGCAACGACACCCCTTATTTAATGGAGACATGTAGTTGGAACCCCCTTTATCATGGCTGGATCCGCCCATGATTTTACATGTAAATCAAGCCCCGGGTATTTGTTGGCATAACGGTAACCACGAAAGGGGGGGGGGCTAATTAAAAGCACGAGGAATTATAAATATATACAATTCAACAGGGGTAGAGTGCATCGAGGAATGGGAATTAAAATTGTCTCTTCACGATGATCGAAAAAAGTATCTTGCACGTTATTTTCATCATCTTGTCTGAAACACTCTGAATAATGAGCTTCAAGGCGAAAACAAGGCACGTGAAATACTAATAACATACACTTCTTTTTTTATACGTTGTATGGACAAACCCATATATCCCTCAACAAAAATTGCTTGATTCATGTCATATCAAATAAATTACAGCGCGGAAAGGTAACTTTAATTTAATATCAAAACTAAATTTTTGTTATATTTTTCAATAAATTTATAAATCTTAATTAGGCATGCGTTGCGTGAGTTCCATTTCATGAGACCTACACAGATTTCTATAAAACAAATCAAAAATTATAAATACAGTTTTTCAATTCTTTCCGGCATAGATAAAAAAAAAATATGTATATAATCTATATACGATTTGGTTGAATTATTTCACTTCATTTTAATGATAAATCCTTTAGTTCTTAAATTTTTAATTAAAATGAATTTATCATTTTGATATCTAACGATAAACTTTTTAAATTGAAGTGACATGGTCAGTAACCTAATTAGTTGCATGGCTGATTACCATCTTACAGGTGACCCAGTAATTTTCCATATGACAGTAGCGTGTACCCTCGGGGTTATATCGGGGTGTGTATAACTTATTTTCTGGGGAACATCCTGTCCACGTGTAGTACTTAGCATATATTGCAACAGATGACATTAAACAAATTTTCTTTGTAGCATCGGAGGCAATTTCACGTTCGACCACACAAAATATTTCACAAAAAAGATATATGATAAAATCAAAAGAAAAAGATAAAGAAATATTAACAAATAAAGGTGGAATTCAGTAAACGGTGATTCGTGTTTTTATGAGCTTATTTTCAGTGGACAACAACAAATGGAAGTTTTTAACGACCTTGTGTGACCTATTGTTGTTAATGTTTGTGCCATTTTGGTCTTGTGTGGATAGTTGTCTCATTGGCAATCATACCACATCTTTTTGACTGGCTATATACATGATATAATATATATAGCACTTACACGGTCGGTCCAGTGGACATATTTCATACTAGATAACTTATACAGTAATTCTTTTTATATATATATGAAAATTATTGTCCGATCTGATACACGTACCTATAATGTACAGAATTTTGAACAGCTTCAAATATATGGGGTCCGTAGAAACACCGCAAAGGACCTCCTTAGTGCACTAAGAACAAAAATGTGCACTAAGGACCTACTCCTTTCATAATTTTAAATTATATTTTTTCTAATGTTTTCTCGACACGTGCCTCAAAAAGTTGATTGTCACCTTTAGTATAATCGATAGCAATTCATGTTCGCTCAACCTTGGCCCGTGAATAATCTACTAGTATACTGATTAAACATGTATATATGGTATTTCAAATTGTTCTCTATTTTTTTTTTTCATTTGTTTGTTTTTGCCGTATTTATTCTGTCTGCTATATTTTTTACTTCTAAATTAATAGCGTATTTTCAACTCTTTTCAGTTTGGGATTTTTCATCCTTTTAATTTTAAAAAGACAAATAATTGTGAACACTTCACGGAAAAGTGAGGATTGATATTTGGTTGCTTAACGTCCAGTTGCCAATACTTCATTCATTTTTCTAATGTTAAGAACTATGCCATTTATCAATATTTCGATTTGAGCGTTACTGATGAGTCTTGTGTAGACGAAACGCGCGTCTGGCGTACTAAATTATAATCCTGGTACTTTTGATAACTATCACAGCAATGTTTTTAAACATGTTTAGGAAAGGAACATATTTCTGATTCGATGTTTATATACAAATGCATTACAAGTATAAATATGTATAGGTTGATGTTTAGTCCCTTCGATGTTTTAGACTGTAAATAAATTATGACCAATTTATTTCTGACATCTTCTTCATTTTTAACTTTTGTGGATAGGTGTTTCATTGACAGCCGTACCACATCTCCTTTCGCTTATTTTTGTTGTATATATTTTTTAATTCACTTTCCTTGTCTTTTAAAATATATTTATTCCATTATTTTTATTTGATGCCGAAAATAAGAATACGTACGAAGTTATTTGTTAAATGCTATAAATAAACGAAGTAAAACAACCGTTAATAATTATGTATATGAGCATTATATCTATTTATAAAATATTTTAAATACAAGCAGACATACCATTTGTGACACCAATTTCATTTATTTCCAAATCATAAAATCATACATTTCCGTTCTTTAGCGTTTCTTAATAATGGCAGAACGGGCTTAAGAGTCATATATGATTAAGTTAACTAAATAATTTAGTTTTCCCACATCATTAGCGGATTTAGGGGGTTAAAACTCTTGTGTTGTTAGTAAGGAAATGAAATATCAAAAGCATTTGTTTCTCAATTTTTATCTCAAAATAGGGTTCTTTAAATAAAAAAAAAGCTTGCATAGCAATTTCCTTAAAAACTAAATATATAACAAAGGCAAAGTTTTAAAACACAAAATTTATTTTTCATTTTTCTTTCATAAACTTGAATTTATACCACGCTAAACCGTTAGGTTAACAACCATTGATTAATCAATAAGTAACGATCAAAAGACAATTGTTTATTGGATTAGGTTGATTGAACATGATGATTCGGGAATCTGCAATAAACCGTTGGTCACGTGGCGAGTGGCAGGCGTTGATTAAAAAGTCATTTAACTTCAAAATTACAAAATCTATTGATACCTAACTTTATAGATTTGAGGTATTTAATCATATCCTCTTATATTCATGTTCGCTGTGATCTTAAAACATCGTTTTAGTGTCCTTAATGCAAAAACTTTCTTCTTAGTGCACTAAGAAGTCTTTTGCGGTATTTCTACACACCGAAATATATGGCCTTATTATTGGTAATATACCATATTAGTGTCACTAATGGCTTAACGTGTTACCAAATTAAAAAGAAGAAATAGGCTCAAAACCGCATTTTTAACTTTAGATTTTTTTTCAATCCCAAAATAGAGAAGAGGTCCGGTATACAGACTTATTAAAAAGTCCAGATGAGAAGTTTAACTTGCTTTTCTATTCCCGGCACTTTTAACTTAACGCATGCAAAAAAAAAAATGCAGTACCTGGTTACAGTTGCGCATTGACAAATTATAATCTTTCGATTAAATGATCTTAAATCTATATAGTCTTTATTTTAAAAGTTATAAAATCTAAATGTAAAGTGATCTAAAATGTTCAATATTAATGAGTATTTAATTTTCGCTGTGAAATGAATCTAAGGTCGTCTAAAAGTGTATACATGTGTATTTGACCCGATTACTGACTACATAGTAAACTATTCATTATGTACCTATAAGGGGGGTCTGAGCGGGACTCGGGATTGCCGAGGCGTATTTTTTGTAAACGTGACACATGAAAGTCAAATTATGAGGGAGGGTAGGAGGGGTACTGATCCCGAAATCCCGAGCTTAAAAACACGAAATCCCGAAATCCCGGGCTTAAAAAACACGAAATCCAGAGGTCCCGAAATTCGAAAAAAGAATTATCGTATCCCGAAAGGGTCAATCCCGAAATCCAGAGCTTAAAAACACCCGATCCCGCAGTCCCGATAAAGGTCCTATCCTCCCTCAAATTATTGTGCCATGAAAACGCGAAATGAAGTTTAGCGGGACATAGGAAATTACAAAAATAGCAGAATTGTTCACTTACATAGTGTACGCGGGATGGCATCATGCGAGAATCTAAAAAAATAAGTAGTAACTAAGCGGGATCCGTGAACAGAACCCCCAATGAGACCCCCATTAGTTGTGGCTTATTTTGGTCTTTTTAGTTAGTTTCTTTCCCCTACATTACTTGACCGTTTTTGTAATACAACAGCACTCGAGGTCTGACAGTATTTTACCAAGAAATGCACAAAATATTCAAAAAGAAGGCCTAGAAAATTTAAATATTGGTATGCACACATACTCCCCTATCAGCACAGACAATTATATTTTTGTAAAGGCGCCAAACTCGTTTCTAATATTTATAATAGAACCGAAAAGAAAATGGAAATGGAAATGGGGAATGTATCAAAGAGATAACAACATGACCAAAGAGCAGATAACAGCCATAGGTCACCGATGGGTCTTCATTGCAACGAGAAAATCCCGCAACCTGAGACTGGGGTGGATCTAGTCATTTAAAGGAGGGGTTCCTAACCCAGGACAATTTTTTTTTTGGGGGGGGGGGGGTGGTTTCCAACTACATGTCCCCATTCAAATGCATTGATCGTCCAATAAAGAAAGGGGGGTTCCAACATGTCCAACCTTCAGCCCCCCCCCCCCCCCCCCTGGATCCGTGCCTGTGAGGCATGCTTTAGCTTGCCATTAAACAAAAATGTATTCTAGTTGAGTGATAATGGACGTCATACTAAACTCTTCAATATAAAAAAAAGAAACTAAAATAAAAATCATACAAAGGTCACAAAGGCCATAACTTCTGGCTCCTGAATTAGGAAAAGTGCAAAATGCAGTGAGGATAAAAGCCTTTACTGTAAATTCCTGAAATTACAATTATATAAATCATCTCACATCTTTGTGCATTTCTTGAAATTGGTCATATTAATAATTGCATGCAATATTTTCAGAAAATTTCAATATATAGGCTGTCAATCTTGTGCATGATTATCAATGATTATACTCACACAATTAACACATGTGGTTCTCAAAACTCAGAGGTGTCTATGCTATTTATGACAACATTTTAATCAAGTATAAATTTACAAAATATGTTAAGAACTATATGATTTTTAGATTTTTAAGCATAGATATAGTAGGTCAGGATCTGCGAACTCTCACTGACTGACTGACTGAGCACATGAATTCAACACTAGTTTTTTGGTGATGTTGGTGTTGCTTAGTGTTTTGTTTTAATTGTTTTTCTTTTCTGCATCTTATGTTTTGCCTTGGCATTGTCAGTTTCTCTTTCATTGCCTTTGGTTTTTTTTGTTATGTTAAATAACAAGTCACAAGAGAGAAAAAACAAAAAAAATATGTGAAAAAATGGCTTAGTTCAGTATATATTAAGGACAGAGATAACAAATAGCTAAATAAGAAAAAAGAAAATTCCTTTTCTATGTACAGTCAATTGTCTGATAATCTAGAAGATAGCCTGATTTGGTATAATTCTCCTGAATTCTAGCAGGTACTTTATTCCAACTTTTTTAATTCAAACAAACCATGTCTTAGATAGTCTTGGAATTAGAATACATTAATCATAAAATTTTCATAATACTTTGGTGAATTATCTATTGATATAATCATGATAATTAAGCTCCTTTTTAATTTTTAGGGATTTTAAATTTTTAATTTAAAGTTAGGGATTTTATTCATAAAAGGGGGGATTTTTCCAGTACGTATACTATTAATAATGCTTTGAGCAATTTTCATGAAACTTGGTGAATTATTTTTGTATAACATAAACATGATAATTTTCCTTTTAATTTAAAAAAAAATCTGATTTATGTCATTGTACTATCATGACTTGGGATTAGGATAGTCTCAAGAATGCTTTCACAAATTTTTATGAAACTTTGGTGAATTGTTTTTATATCTTGACAAACTCCCTTTTTATTGTTATGACCCAAAGTGGAGGGGGCATAATGTTTAACACTTGTCATATCGTTTGTCCGTCTGTCCCAAAGTTGTTTTTTGTTCTCTTACAGTACTTTAGTTTGCCTCAACCAAATTCAATTAAACTTTTACAAAAGCTTGTTATCACAATTCTCATATCAAGTTTGAATTTTGATGATGTCAGTGTTACTGTACTAGAGTATCAGAGTTATGCCCCTTTAGAAATGGGGAAAATATGCTGAATTTTTGGTTTCCTGTTCTCTAAAATTTAGTTTGTCTCAACCAAATGTTATGAAATCAATACACAATGCTTATCATCACAAAATACAGATTAAGTTTGAATTTTGGTAGTGTCTCTTTTACTAAATTCTATAGTTATGTTCTTTAAAAATGGAAAAAAATGTTTCGGCCTTCTAACTTAAGTTTCCCTCAACCAAATTTTATTAAACTTTAAAAAAATACTTTTTATCACAATTTTAATCAGATCAATTTTAAATTTTGGTAGTAAAACTTTTACCGTTCTTCAGTTATGTTCCTTTAAAACTTTGAATAATATGCAAGCTGGAGTATCATTCCCTATTTATCATGTATATTTTTTTATAAGATGCAGAGTTAAGGAACTTTAGTTGTTGCAAAGTTATTTTAAAATTGTCCATTTTCAAAAACTTTGAAAGGTTTTAGAAATTTATGGATTTGTTAAAAAAATCACAGCCTTAAACTTATAGTCACTTGAGATATATATCTATAAATGGAGCCAAATTATATACATGTTTTATGTCAATACCACTGTTTGTGCATGTTTTGTTTTTTTTGGAGGGTAGGGGTCTTATTTGCACAGTGCTCATAGTTTTTTAGTCGATCATTAAAATTCATTTAAAGCTTAAAGACCATGGTTTAGATTTTTATTAAACACACATTAATATACATAATGTACATTAAACAGAAAAAAATATTGATGCAAGATGTCATTCAACTTTTACTCTTTTATGTATAGGACAAGAACTATAGAAGATACAGAGAAATTATATACAGCAGAAATGATAGGCAATGTAAAATTTGCAGAAGCCAACTAAACCTAAATGGTAAGGCACCTTTTAATTTAAAAAAAGTTATTGAACTTGAAAGATGATTACTAGTATCATGATTACTATAAAAATTAAAAGATGTGGTATATTAAATATGAAAACTATCATGGCTTTGAGAAAGCAATTGTAGGCCTGTTACGACCTTCAATAATGAGAAAATCCATACCCTATACTATAGTCAAAGTAAGCAGCTATAAAAGACCTAAAGATGAAACATTGAAACAATCCAAACAACAGTAAAACTAATCATGGTAATTGCCTAGTTTATAACAAAATAAATTACAAAAAATAAATATGACCGGTATGAAACAACAACAACAACAACCACTAAATTTTAGTGTCAGACTAAACTGACAAAAGCTACAGGCTCTGAACTTTGGACAGGCACAATAGGAATATGGCAAGGTTATATAAAAATAAGATGTGGTATGATTGCCAATAAGACAACTCTCCACCAGACAACCAATGATGTAAATTTCCTGCAAACACGGACTTGACTTCTGTAAATCAACTAATTTTTCGTGAATACTTTATTTGGCATTTTATACTTTCTAGTCTACATCGCAGTTATTTATTTTTCTCGAGTTCAAGTTTACTTAATGTATTTTAATAAGGAAAGATACACATGAAAAACATTTATTGCTGTTTCTCTCTCCATTTATAACATTTTATTTGTTTATTTTGTGTATTTGTAGGTGATCAGACATCTTGGTTTTCATGATCAATAGGTCATTACTGAAGAGGAAACTTATAGTTGAAATTTATTTACATAGTGCATAATTGGATTAATTTGAAATGGAATGTGTGCTTTCCTGCAAAAAAGAAATAGGAAATTTCAACATTATCACATGATAATGACCATAAACAAAATGGAGTTCTATCATAGATACACAAAAACACTATTGCATAAAAGCAACAACATATCTTAATCAAAAGAAAGGAGAATGCTGAACAAATACTATTTTGTTGTTGAAAAAAGGAACACCAGTTTTATCCACTCATTTACATCGCTCCCTCATATCAAATATACAGAAGAAGATCATTGAAGAACAATTTGCAAAAATGATTTCTCTTAGAATTGAAGGGAATTGTTTAGTGAATGGACTAATGTATTCACTGAATTCTTACGTAGTGGATTGAATAACTGTACACAAGCTGAAACAGAAGAAATTCTAATTAAAATAACACGAAAAGTGTTTATTTTATTATTTAATCTGCAAATATATAAACAAATTCTTTAGAACACCACAAATGGTATGACATTCAAATTGGTTGCTTATTAATGTATCGCATTGAAACAATTACAAAGAAAATAGAAGCATTTGCTCCAAAAAAAAATTATAAATCAAAGTTAAATTTATAAAAAAAGTATAAACAATACCTAGATCTAAACAGTCAGACTGTATTATTTTCAATGTCATTAAAATGTTGAGTCAAACATTTATTAAAGTTTTAAATATCATTTGCATCAATTATACAGTCTTGTAATAAGTATATTCATACTGTTTGTATACATGGTGTAGTGAAGAAATGTTCAACAAGTAAAAATAAGGGAAAACATTTCCTTAAGGGAAATTTGATCTTCAGAAATTTCCTTAGAGGAAATTTGAAGAACAATGATTTCCCTAGAGGAAATTTGTTGTCTGGAATTTTCCTCCAAGGAAAAGTGTTTGTCAAAAATTTCCTCACAGGAAAAAGTATTTCCTCCAAGGAAAATTTGAAGCTACAAATTTCCTCACAGGAAAAAGTATTTCCTCCAAGGAAAATTTGAAGTTGCAAATTTCCTCAAAGGAAAAAGAATTTCCTCTAAGGAAAAAGAATTTCCTCTAAGGAAATAGAATTTCCTCAAAGGAAATAATTATGCAGCAAATTCCCTAAGGGAAATCTTTTTCCCTTGAGGAAAAAACAATTTCCCTTGAGGAAAAATCTTTTTCCTTCAGGGAAATTTGATTTCCCTTGAGGAAAAGTACTTTTCCTCTGAGGAAATTGTTGAAAAAAGGGGCATAACTTTTGCAACAGTGGTGCTAGATCCAAAATTTTTTAGGACAAATATCAGGGAACCAATACCAACCAAGTTATCAACTTTGTTTTGACTTAACTCCAAAAATTAAGGTGACAACTTTTGCACTCAGCGGAATTGCAAACTTGTCCCGGAGGCTGTTTCGGACTTCATTTAATCTGAATTTTACTGTGCATATTGCTGTGTGTTTGTTGGTTCTAAATCGGCTAGAGGTATAGGGGAGGGTTGAGATCTCACAAAACATGTTTAACTCTACAACATTTTTGCACCTGTCCCAAGTCAGGATCTTCTGGCGTCTGTTATTCTTGTATGTTTTTTTTTTTTTTTTTTTTTTTTTTTAATTTTGGTTCATTTATATGTTTCTGAGTTTAGTTTGACGTCCATTTTTGCTGAACTAGTAGACATGTTAGTTAAGGGACCAGCAGAACCCCGCCTCTAAATGCGGGAATTTCCCTTTGTGTTAAAGACCCATTGGTGGCCTTGGGCTGTTTTCTGCTCTTTGGTCGGGATGTTGTCTCTTTGACACATTTCCCGTTTCCATTCTATTTATTATTTGATATTAAAACAAAAACAAATCGATCTTTTACAATATTCAAAATTACCACACGGAAGCTGAAATCCTACCATGTAACCTGACTCATTTTGCAAGCAGCACCTAGTCTGTCGTCCCTCCCTTAATAAACATTCATACTTAATTATTTAAATTTTTGTATTTGCGATAGCGCTAATTTTTGTAAATTGTGCACCTTCATTTGGAAATATTTAAAAAAATAATTTTCTTTAACTTGATATTTTTGGACATTCGCTGATCGGTCATAAAATATCAGTATATTGTTTTTCTAATTATTAATTTATCGGAACCATTTGATTTGCAATATTTGTCCGTCAGTCAAGGTTATTCTATTAACATGTAACGATTTTTCTTTATAAAGCTTTTTGTGTTATGAATAATAAATGAGTGTCAGTATATTTTCACGAAGACGTAAATTTGTTTCAAGATATAATACTTTTGATAAAAAATAGATAAAGTCACAGCTTTACACAGTTCTCAAGTTTTCTGATGTAAAGAATAATTAATCCTTTGATCAATTCAATTAGCGCTTATTTAGCCTAAAACTGAAGCCACAGATGTTTTTTTTATATTCTTTTGTTAATCCTGTTAGTGCTAAATGTATTATTTAATTGTCATTCGATAGCCTTGTTTCTATTATGAGATTGTAACCTAGCAACATATATGATTTCTGAAAGTTTTACTTCAGTAAGAGTCAGATAATCATACTGATAACTTCCGCCAGTTTGTAAAATTACATGTATTCGATCCTGAAATCATTTAATTTGGACTACTGAATAGGACTTGTGTCTTATTGTACCAGTGGAATTAAAGCGAGTTTTTTTTCCAGGCAAGTGACTAGGTCAAATAAACGCATCATAGATACCAGGATTAAAATATTGCATTTACGCCATACGCGCGTTTCGTCTGCAAAAGACTCATCAGTGACGCTCGAATCAAAAAAAGTTAAAAAGGACAAAAAAAGTACGAAGTTGAAGAGCATTGAGGACCACAAATTCCTAAACGTTTTGCCAAATACAGCTAAGGTAAGTCATTGTATATCGTTGGCATTGCTAATTTTTGCAACCGGTCGTGTTGCATCTCGTTATCATCGTTATTCCAGAAGCCAGTTGCCCGGTTACATTTATAGATATTCGGTCCTTCTAACGGTTAATCGACTGACAGCACTACTGTTAATTGTTAGTCAAGCATTCCCTATGTATCTGTAAATCGGTTGTTCATAATTAAATTGAAAGCGAAGTTTTCGTGATTTAATATTTAGTCATTTATTCATTATTTGACTGTTCGAAAGATAGATTTTTATGATTAAGTCATGCGTTTGCGTTTTTTTTTTAGGTAATGGATTTGAACTAAACAATGGAATGAAATTTACTACAAGAGATCGCGACAACGACCTTCACAAGTATCATTGTGGACAGGGACAGAAAGGTGCTTGGTGGTACAATGCATGCGCAAAATCTAGTTTAAATGGCATTTACGCACCAGAGGGAACCACAGGTGCAAAGACGATATATTGGAAATTATGGAGAGGAACTACACTGAAAGCTACCGCAATGAAAATAAGACCTATCAATTAAAATATCCCTTAATTTTTCGCCTCATCTTTTAGTTTGCATAGATGTTGTGGCATTTATTCAATTAAGAAATTGTGTTGCTTTATGATTTTTTTAAAGGAAATAATTGAAAATATTTGTTTTTACTTTATTGTTATTTGTAACTGTTTTGTATCTTTTTTGTTTTTCTTTATTTAAATAAAAAGTTGGAATTTTGTAACTTATAAATGTCAGTTGATCCTGGTATGTCTTAAAAAAACAAGATACAACTTTTTTGATTCGAGCATCACTGATGAGTCTTTTGTAGACGAAACACGCGTCTGGCGCAAATACAAAATTGCAATCATAATATCTATGATGAGTTTATATACACAATCATAGGCATGGTCAACGGCTAGTTCCCCCCAAATGTAAAATTCATGACCAAGCTCTCATAGAGCCGTTCTTCTGTTGAGACTCTGCAAAGTATCGATACATAGCTAACGTTACAACAATCCAACAAGACTATATCGTCGCTGTTATACAAAAACCTCGTATCTAAGGTTTTGATTATTTTACACCAGGCAGTAAAAACTGAAATCTTTTTATCGATTATTTAGAATTAAATGTGTATGTTCCACTGCGAAAATATCTGATCTTCTAACCAATAAATTACCAAGACGAGCAAAAATGTCTGCACCTATATTGTATTTTAAAAGCTTTTCATATTATTTCTAAGCTTTATTAGCTTTATTAGCTTTGAGAACCTAAAATTGATTCAGTAAACTGTAGCTGTTATGATGCCAGCTGCCGTGCCGTGTGTTTTTCTTTTGAGATACGATATTTTCGAACAACAAAATGTCTCACCAATCCGACTACACTTTTTCGTCACATGTCAGAATTCAGGTTAATGATTGGTAAGAAGATCAGATATTTTCGCATACAGTGGAACATACATATTTAATTCTAAATAATCAATAAAAAGATTTCCACAAAAAATTGAGATACGAGGTTTTTGCATAACAGCGACGATATAACATCTACACGAATAGCACCGTCATCCTTCTCTTCTTAGAGACTCAACAGTTTGTATTTTTATGATTTGACAATATGCACGTCTTTCAACATAGGTATATATATTCAAATATACACAAAACGTTCATAGTATACATCAACAGATGAAGTGTATACTGGAAAAAGTATAGTTTACGGAAACGTCGCCATGCAACGTCCACAAAAAGGTCATCTTTTAAAAATAAGCAAATAAAATATGTTACAAGCCTCCATTTCTTAACAAATGAATAGTAAGCATAGATTAATGTCTATAATTCGATTTTTAAAATTAATGTCTATAATTCGATTTTTAAGGATGTGAATTTTAGCATGGATGCAATTTGGGTACTCGTCATTACAGAATCATGGATCGTTTGGAGGTCTGTTCAAACTCATTTTTTATGAATCCATATGGATTCAAAATTTAATTGGTGGAACCTTATAGTGAAAAATGATTCGTCTACAAAGTAAACACAGATTGGAAACGTTTGTCTGGATAATAAATAAACATAGGCGAAAAATAACCCTGTCAAAATAGGTGCAATTTGGGTACCCTCACGTTATATATCCTTAGTTTCAAATTTTGGGGTTATTAGAAAAAGAAGAGGAGCAGCAAATGATACCAAAGGGATATTCAAACTCATAAGTCGAAAATAAACGAACAACGCCATGGCTAAAATAGGAAAATACAAACCGACAAACAACATTACACAAAACAATACTTAGAAAACCAAAGACTGAGCAACATGAACCTTTACCAAAAACTGGGGGAGGGGGTCGATCTCAGGTGCTCCGGATAGGTAAGCATATCCTGCTCCACATGTGGCAACCGTCGTGTTAGCGTGTCTAATGCCAAAAAAAACAAACCAAACCCGATTCGATCGTTACATATGTATAAAAGGTTTTTCCGTTTCATTTGAGATGGTAGGCCGAAGTATAAAAGGAATATTTTAACGGTACTGTTTTTTCACGTGCTGAGAAAAGTAAACATATCCAGCAGTAAGGAAATACTTTTTTTGATTTTTAACTGATGTGAAACAAACAAAATACACAACTAGTTTTAGGTTCAGTAAGACTAGTGTCATCTTCAGATGAATTGCAAAAAACAGTACCTTGCACATTTCGAAACAACAAGTAAATACATAAACGAAAAAACAAAACAAAAAAACAAAACAAACTTGCATATATGTGATGTAGTTATTTTAAATTGCCAAAACACAATCATTCGAACATGGTATACAAAGGCATAACAAAAGTCATTGTTCAACTTATGCCGTTCGTTTCTACTTTTTCAGATTCGAATAATTTTATATCCTAGAGGTTATATTTTACTTTTTATTGCTATTTTTCTCATCAAGGAGTTATTAATCCAACAGTGAATAACTGGTCAATCATCTTTTCACCTTTTGTTTTTTTTCTGATCGATCTCTTTTTAGTTATTAATTATCTGTTTGCAAAATAATTTTGCATTCAAATCTCATATGGCTGGCCTTCCTGATACTTTAATCTATTCTGGTGCTTTACTGAATGTTAATAATATGGTCATTCCATTTAAACTTACTAATTATAAATGCTGAATTATACAAAACATCAAGGTTTTCTACTCCCAATCACAGATGGACTAAATCGTTTTTGGCACAATATTTTGGAATTGTTTAAGTGCAATGCTCGTCCACTTCGTTATGATTTCATCTGCCAGCTGCTGTGATATGAAAGCCACTGATGTGTCTTCTTTAGACGAAACGCGGGTATAATGTACTTTAATGTTTGCTTGGTCTTTTTGATGTGTTTGTAAAGTTTGATGAAACACAATTATCTTTTTAAGAGACATGTTTCAATGTGAGGTATTCAACAATCATCCAGCTATACAACAAGACAACATAATCAGCCGACAGCAGAAAGTTTAGACGATGTTACAAATCAATAATTCCCTGTGTCGTTAATTCTATCCTTTTTCCATTTCTTTTTTGTTCTGAAAAAAATCACATCATACGATTTATTTATTTTCAATAAACAATATCCCAGAAAAACTCGATCGTAGTTTTTGTGGAATTAGTAAATCATAAAATTAATTAATACATTTCCGTTTAATATCCTTGCCATTATTGATAATACTGGGCCAGCGGAAAAAATGGTAAGTTACGTTAAGTCAGAAATGTTTAAAAATTAGGCATACACAGCTATTGTGTAGTTGTAATGGAATTTTCAGTTAGACAATATTAAAGTAAATACACTTTAATAAACTTTAAATTTGATAGAGGGAAGGTCACAATAAACGCATTGTATACAAATAAACGAAATGAAAAAATCTTCAGTTTTCAAAAAGTTTTAGAGCCACTGGACCGGAATGCAATTAACAAACCTCATGGACGTCAACAAACACGTGATTATCATTAGAAAAAACGACACCATCGTCCACAGAATAGTAATCACTTTCAAGAGAAAGACAAATCCGTGAGTTAGATGGACAATGCATATCAACAATAGTCAACCAATTCATACCATGGGAACCAGGGCTTTACCCAAGAGGGCCCTCATGGGGTTTTTGATTATGTGATTACTTGGCCGTTATTTTAATGATTACTTGATTATTAAGCCAAATATTTCATGATTATTTGATTACCTAGGACTGTATTTTTAGTTTATGATTATTTGATTACTAAAGATAAGCAAATATTTAATGATTATGTGATTATATTGGCAAAAAAATGGTGATTATGTGATTACTAGGACCCCCCATGAGGGACTTTACCCAACCGTTTCATCAATAGAAACAATACATTTTAAACTAACTATGATAATACATTGCCGCGTATTGCAAAACTGTTTTGTGAATTCTCGACATGCTCGTCCAAATTTAAAGTACAGTACCAGTATAGATAAGAAAAAGAATCGAATATAGATTTGATTGCTCGCAGTAACTTATTCATTTCTCTTCTAAACAATGTAAAATACATAATAATCTAACTAGATTAATAACAATATTCAAATTGACATGTTCATAAAACAAATTGTCCAACACATCGTTATAACTATATTAATGAACTTAAACTCTATATGATTCATTTTCATATCGACATTAGTCAATTGAATCATACCATATGAACCATGGCATTAGCATACCTCCTCGTCAACTGAGATAATACAATTTAAACTAAGATACTTGAGGAACTGCTCGAACATGTCGAATACGGTAATTAACTTTGAATATAGTAAGAACGAGAAAATAAATAGTCACTTTTGTGACAGAAATTAAATTTGTTTTTCATACGCATAATTTATAATTATCCTCCGATAGCATTTTTAAATTTTTGGTCCTCCAAAAATATTTGAGCCTGAGTTTGGGGATGGTTCTCAGCTACAATATCACCGGAGGATGGTTTGGCGTTAATTTTCTTGTTTTTTTTCCGATTAGAATAATCAAAAATCAAAAAGTCATATATTGAGTTATTTGATTAAAATTTTTTATCAAAGGTTTTTGTTCTTTACAAATCAGCGAAGGACCAGTCAATTATACTACAACCAGGAGTTCACATACATATATCAAGTTTTTTAAAATAGAAAACATTCATACTTTTGTCCTCCAATTTATTTAAAAGTTTAAAGAATAATCATTGAATCTTGTACTAGGAACACTCATACCAATCGATGTCAACAACCTTAAAAACTACGCATTGGTGTTCCGACTCTGTTTGATAGGATCTTCTGTAACACTTTCCACATCTACGTCAGTAAGCAACACAAATTAACATGGGAAAAAATAATTACATTATTTGAAGATATATTTATTGTTGAAATGTGCAACTAGTTCAGTAGAATTGGTACTCTTAATGTTATAACATCATTTCTCTAATTCTTCGTCAATTTATCCCTCTCTGCACCCATTGTATAAAAATTTAATCAACGTGTGGTTCGTTTGATCTCAGTTCTTCATTGGTTAAAATCCGATTATGACGTCGAATTTTCTTGCTTTCCTTTGAGTTTCCTATTGTGACGGCATTAAAAAAGGCGACCATGCCTGATGACGTCACATAGAAAGAACACATCTTTTTGCAGATCATTCGAAAAGAAGGTATACGTTTGCCTGCATATTGTTTGAAATTCATTAGAGAAACAGATTCTACCACCAAAGCTCGTGTAATATGATATTTATCCACTCTCGACAGTTAAATTTTAAATATTTAAAACGCTCGGCGAGCCTCGCGTTTTAAATTTGAAAATTTAACTGTCGATAGTGGATAAATATCGTATCACACTCGATGCAGTGGTAGAATCTATATGTATCACGCAGTAATGTCAATTTACAATTGTGTTATGACCCCTTGTTTTAAAAGATATTAAATAAACAAAATGACTTATAATTTTTTATTATGCAACCAAAGTATTATGAACTTTTTAGACTATAACAAGCATAAACAAGAATGCATTAGTTGTTATTGTTTTGCCTTATATTCATGGTGCATATTTTTCAAGCATCTTAATAAATAAAGATATAGAAAATAAAAAGATAAATAAAGTATTCACACATTGGTAACCATATTGATAGCTTTGCTTAGAAATTCATCAAAATTGTCAACAGTTATTTTGACAGACGCAAATTAATATACTGTGAAAGTACTTTAATTCGTGGGTATCAATTTTCGTGGTTTGAGCAATATTTACATGTTCGTGGGTTTTTAAATTCGTGGATTTAAGTTTTCTAAAAAAAAAAAAAAATTGAAAAATTGAAGCCTTTAGAAACGAGGGTTACAAATAGTCTAGATTGAAGGAAATTGCAAAGTAAACATTGACCCGTGTAAATCGTAGTGATAACACTAATTAACCCATGATAAAGTGATCAACAGATTAAAGACCATCAAAGGTGTTAATTAGGTCATTGACATGTCACCTAAAGAAAACAGTAACATAAACAAATGCTATGAATTGCCAAATAATTCTTAGCAAAATCAAGACCAGCATAATTTTTTTATTTCTTATATGTACGAGAACTATGAGGATATAAAATGAACACTTTATCATACTAGCATATCAATACCGGAAATCTGACTTTCATTGATCAAAAACAAAAGTTGTACATTTTAGGTTATTAAAGATTAAATGGGTATAATCCTGCATGCAGTTGTAGTTCTGTGACTGCTACTAAAGTATTCTCAGAGTTGGTGCTATTCAATATCTTCTCTTAGACTAGATCATACATGTCATATCAGTAGTCAATCCTACCGATTGGAATCTTTCCAGGTCTTGATTTAGACAATGGTTATTTTATTTCGTTGGACACTTAAATTCGTGGATAAAGTCATCCACGAAAACCACGAAAATTGGTACCCCACGAATAAAAGTACTTTCACAGTACAAGGCCACACCAATTTCATTTCTAGTTCTTTGGAATTTTGGAATTTTGTTTTGGAGAAATTGACTTTTCAATAAAAACAATTAATTAACGCTTCCGCAAATATTTGATCCGCATGCCGCTCCGAAATTAATTTCTCCTTGATTTTTTTTTCTCACATAGACGCTCGTCTGTTGTACATAATGCTCCGATCATTTCAAACGTACGATTTGTAATTAAAAGGTCCAAAATCGGGTTGTCAACATGCAGTTGTGTCAACTCACTGCTGTGAACAAGTAGTTATAGAACACACAGTTATCCGATATTCTTCTCGCTAAAGCTTTGAAGAACTGTTCTAGGATGCAGAAATAAAAACAAAATCGTTTTTTAGATGACACAAACACACCAATATGTGAAAGAACCATCGTCATCCCTGATCCTTGTTTCAACAGGCATAGATAGACCTATCTATCGTGGATGAATTGAATTGTAAATTCCCATGAAAATCACAAAAGCATTTAATTTTGATGCAAACTGATATCCCTTGTTATTGTTTTGGCATGCAAGCAAAACACTTTTGTTGTATGGGGGAACTTTTAAGATTTCAAACGACCAAATTGATGGTATTGTGATTGACATGCTCATAATTATTAGAGGTGTGTAATTGGTTCAACCACTTCTCTCAAGCAAAAACGTTTTAAATGCATTGCAGCATTTAAGAGCAAAAGAAATTAATATTTTTGTCAGTCAGAATAATGCATGTGAATGGGGTAAGAGGTATTTTAAGGGAATATTTTAATACAATGGGATCTATATGTATAGCATATAACTATCTTTCTCAGGATGTTGTTTTAGAACGCAAGACATATTCACCTCACTCATTATTTTGCTCCCAAATATGGATAAATAGTACCAACTGGAAGTCAAACAGCCAATAAAAAATCATTACCATATATAATGAAACAACTTCTATCAAAGGTTTTAAAATGCAGAATATGTTTTGTTTGATTGTGATTGAATTTGTTGTAAATGTATCTATTTTGCTGTTATGCAAGGAGAAAACGAGTCCCTCGACCCAATATTTTTATTTAATTTCCAAAATTTAAAAGCTGTCTTCTCATATCTCACCTTAAAATTATATCGCTGAGTTTCTTGCTATCCCAAAAAAGTTGTCGTTTAATTCATCATCTATTTGAGCTACTGAGTGACAGGACATCATCGATATATCTTGAAATAAAAAAAAAATGCCATATTTGTTTCTATTTGTCTTGGAGAAGGTCTTGTATGAATTCTGCTTGATAACAGTACAATCAAGATTCTGCCAGTATGGATGCACATATATTACCTTTTTACAAACCGGTTTTGTTTATAATATAAATTCTCCTATCTCAAAAAAGTTCTTTATCAACATGTCCATGTATGATAAAAATTTCGGATTATTTCTTTGACAAGTAGTTTGGTTTTTCACAAAGTAAGTTTTGTCAAGAACTAAAACATGAAATATGTATCAAAGATTCCCATTATTGAAGAAAAGAATTGAATTATGAGACAATGAATTCAAATAATATATTTTAATAAACTATAAGAAAGAAATCTATTGGTAATTATTAAAATGAGTTTTTATCCAGCTAGGAAATAAGTAAATACTCGCTCTGCGGCCACTCCTATTTTTCAAACTTGAAGATTTTCTTATCATAGATGAAATACTATTTGCTGAGTTCCGAAGAGATCTGCTGTTCACAATTTCTTCCGGCGACCTCCACCATTTCTTGTTAAAAAGACATTGACTTCATCTCGTTGTAGAGCTGCATGATATAGTGGAAAGTGTAATTTCACCTTTAGTTATGTCTGATGTTTTCGATGATGTTTGTCTCACCAAATGAAAACTGTTGTTGGAGTTCATAGTACATTTTCTAATAGCTTCGTCTGTTTTATTAATTTTCAATTCTGTTAAGAGAACTAGACCTTGACTTGTAAACCACAAATGATCTTGGATGTTCTAGGCTATTCGAGCATCTTATTATCATTACGTTACCACTGTGAAATGACTCAGTTGTAGAAAGTTTACCATTGTTTACAGACTTAGTTGTAGAAAGTCTAAGTGAAGAACTGACTGACACAGACCTATTTTTATGAAGGCTTACTGTTTTCCCTAACGATTTCTTGGTAATGCAACTGATATCTCTAGCAGGTCGAGTGTTAATTGCTGTTTGCTTCATAAACAAAAAGCAAGCGATCAAATTCAAGCAATCCTTATTTCCAAAAATGCCAAAGGTTAGAAAATGTAGAAGAGGTAGCTTTGCTTGTATTAAGCAAAATGATATTTTTGTTCGGATGCCATTGTATGTGCAATAGTAGTAAATATGTTCCATGATGGAAATTCTAATATAAACAAAAAGCAATATGGAAACAGTATTAAAATACATGCTGTATAATCGAATACACGACTCTACGAAACAAATGCCCCCCTCTTGTCCTGTATGTTTTTCTTCTCGCACTGCAGACCACCTGTCTCCCTGATGACGTGCTTTGTTGACTTACTGTACTACAGAACACTCGTCTTCCTGAAGACCTTTTTTCTTGTGTTTTCGTTCCGCTGAGCACTCCTACTGATGAATTCTTGTTTTGGCTTCTTGTATTGTAAACCACGTGACCTCCAACCGACCTACTTGTTTGTCTGCCTCTACTTATAGTTGACTGCTTAATTATTGTCATACTTGTGTGTCTCATCAAAATTGCATTTCGTAAACATAAGCTTAACAGAAATGATAGAACTATAAGTATCAAGAAGGGCGACTAAGTAACAGTTATGTTGAAAAATGTCTTTGTAAAGAAAACTGATATTCGTGGAAGCTGTAAATGTGATAATAGTCCATAGACAAAAGCTAGTGATACAATAACAACAGTTAAAATCCACTGGCCAATTTTGGATTTCCTGGTTGTGTTATGCTCGACTGGTTGTTGACTGTTTTCAGTCACTAAAAGTCTCCATAATGTAAGCAAACTCGATAACCATATATATATTCCTTTGCAGAAAAAAATCTAGGGAATCTATATAAAAAAAAGAGAAAACAAATAATTACCGTAATTTTTTCTATCGATGACTTATGCAATGCCATTTAATTGCTAATCATGTCTAATTGTGTTGTGCTACAAAAAATAATTCTAAAAAAATAATGCTGTTTGGTTTTTTTTTATATCAGTTAGTTGATTTGATTAATGATGGTGATAATTTTGTGTCGTTAGTAAAAAGTAAAATAACAAAAATACCAAATTCCGTGGAAAGGTTTGAACGGAAAATCGAAAGCTAAAATACACCAAATGAAGGGATAAGAACTGTCATATTCCTGACTTAGTACAGTCAGTTTGTTATGTAGAAAATGGTAAATCAAACCTGATTTTAAAGCTAGCAGAATCTCTTACTTGCATGACAGTCACATAAGATTACATGACAACGATGTGTGTAAAAACCCAAAACAGATACAAATTTTACGTTAAGGTTAAGCATAACTAAGTGTTGATTTGGATCTTATTTGTAATAGATAAACTAGTTAGTATGGTGTTGTTTGAATAAGAGTTTGATTCTAAATATGTCTTACAGCGCTAGACAAATTATAATTTTTTGGTCTTTGATAAAGCTCAGGATAAAAATCGTACAAAGTACTGTCAGATAATTAATTATCTCTGTTGACGAGACTGTTGGTTAAAGCCCTGGTTCCCACAGTATTATTTGGTTGACTTTTGTTGAAACGTTTCGACCTTCTTACTCACTGTTTTGTCTTTTTTTGTTAAAAGATATTATTATTCTGTTGACGATGGTGTCGATTCTTTGGATTGTCAGTACTTGTTTATCGACGTCCATGATGTTGTTTTTGTCATTTCTTTGTGGTTCAGTGTTATGATATATGTTGTATTGGTGTAAAATTTAATGTGTGTTGTTGAATAATATATTGTGTAATGATGTACACTGTATTATGTAATGGTGAATTGTGTAATAATTCTTATATGATTTGAATATCTACAAATACTTCAATTGGATTGGTTAGTTAGCGTGTTTTATGTTGGTTGACAATTCGACAGACCATGCGTCCGAAACTATTTTCATAACCTTTATTGTGATCTATTCATGCGTGATACATATATAGGATTCGGGGGTTCTATTCTAATGAATCATGAATAGAAATAATGCATTCGACATTGGAAAATGTATCATTGACTTACAACAAAAAATTGACAATGAGTGTGGGTTGAAAACAAACCTTTACGACAAAAGAGATGATTTTAGCTTCCCAATTCTGAATTTTTCATTTCTATGTAGTAACATTCCAGCAGCGACTGCATACGGAGTATATATCTCCCAATCGATACGATATTCCCGGGCTTGGATTTTCTATCATGCTTTCCTTGATAGAGGGTTGCTGATCACAAGAAAGCTATTAAACCCAGAGTTCCAAATGGTGAAGTTGAAATATTCCCTTCGTAAATTTTAAGGACGCCATAAGAAATGTGTTGACAGTTATGGAATAACCGTTTCACAGTTGATATCATTTATGTTCCTTATGTTGTAACTACAATCCCCTTCCCTTTTCATGAATGTTACCTACTGAATAAGACTATTTACCGGGTTTGATATAACACGAGCAACACAATGGGTGCCACATGTTGACCAGAATCTGCTTACCCTTCCTAAGCCTTCATGGTGTAATGTGTAATAGTTCCTGATGAAATGTTTATTGTGTCATATCTACATGGATTAAGGTGTAATGTGTTATCATGTATTATGCAACGATGTATGGTGTAATGGTGTGATGATGTATTGTGTAATGTGTAATGTGTATTGTGTATTGTATAATGTGTATTGTGTATTGTGTATTGTGTAATGTTTATTGTTTATTGTGTAATGTCTGTTGTGTAATGTATATTGTGTATTGTGTATTGTGTAATGTCTGTTGTGTAATGTGTACTGTGTAATGTTTATTGTGTAATGTGTATTGTGCATTGTGTAATAAATTCATGTGTTATGTGTAATGAAGACTGGTGTTCTGTTGACTGATGTATTGTGTATGTTTTTAATTGTAACACCAATGAAGGAGCGTATACTAAATGGTTTAACAGTAAGCAAGCATTCCAATTTGCATTTCATAAGGGCATATCGCAAATTTATTTGAGAAAACTGCATTATTGTTGCAATAAACTAAACGCTTCAACAACTGCGTAGACATTTGTAAGATTAAGGTAAACTTAAACGAGAATTGAATTTTTGACATTTGGCGTTAATCTTTCCGTGTTTGATTTGTAACAATTCAGTAGAGTGGGATCACAACGACGTCATAAACTAACATTGCTCATGATGCATTGGCAAAAAGCGATTTTACTAGAGGACGTTTGTCGAGTAAAACTTTTTTCAATGTTATCACTCTGCGGCGAGTTTATAATATGGACACTCCAACTCAAATCAAAGCTTTAGGAATTTTCACAAATATAATTCAGACAATCAAGTAGATTTCACCATTTTCTACATAAAATAAAACCTGTGCCAAGTTATGAATATGACAGTTGTTAACTATTTTTTTTTATGTGTTTATGAGTTTTTGATTTTTCATGTTTTTGTCTTTCTATTCAGGACTTTCCGTTTTCAATTTTCCTCGGAGTTCGTTTTTAATTAATTTATGATTTACTAAATCCACAAAAACTTATAAATTATTAAATAAAGGAGGTAACATTACAATTTAAATGTATATTCTTGTATAAGCTAATACAAATTGAATATCTCTCTGCGATCTATCGGCGCACTTTTCAAGTTTGTCTGGGATATTGTTAATTGAAAATAAATAAATCGTATGATGTGATTTTATCCAGAACAAAAAAGAAATGGAAAAAGGATAGAGTTAACGACACAGGGAATTGTTGATTTGTAATATCGTCTAAAACTTTCTGCTGTCGGCTGATTATGTTGTCTTGTTGTAAAGCTGGTTGATTGTTGAATACTTCACATTGAAACATGTCTCTTAAAAAGATAATTGTGTTTCATCAAACTTTACAAACACATCAAGTAATGTTCAAAAGCCCATAGAATTAATATTAGTAGATATTAGATGTAATAAAGATCTGTTTAAGGTCTTTTTTTATTATCAAGATCTTAACTTTTCTTCGTTTTTGTAGATCCTCGACTTTCAACTGTTTATGTTCCCGACGAAGGTTAATAGTGTATCAAAGAGAAGGATGACGGTGCTATTCGTGTAGATGTTATATAGTCTTGTTGGTTTGTTGTAACGTTAGCTATGTATTGATACTTTGCAAAGTCTCGACAGAAGAATGGCTCTATGAGAGCTGGGTCATGAATTTTACATTTGGTGGGTACTAGCCGTTGACAATGCCTATGATTGTGTATATAAACTCATCATAGATATTATGATTGCAATTTTGTATTTGGGTCAGACGCGTGTTTCGTCTACAAAAGACTCATCAGTGATGCTCGAATCAAAAAAGTTAAAAAGGCTAGATTTTGTATGGCGTTGTGGTTGGTTTTAAAACATACTAGGATCAACTGACATTTATAAGTTACAAAATTCCAACTTTTTATTAAAATAAAAAAAAAAATACAAAACATTTACAAATAACAATAAAGTCTAACAAATATTTTCAATTATTTCCTTTAAAAAAATCATAAAGCAACACTATTTCTTAACTGAATAAATGCCACAACATCTATGCAAACTAAAAGAGGAGGCAAAAAATTAAGGGATATTTTAATTGATAGGTCTTATTTTCATTTCGGTAGTTTTTTTGTGCTCCAATATATCATCTTGGAGATAGCGGTTCCCTCTGGTTTGAACATGCCATTTAAATTAGATTCTTCGCATACATTGTACCACCACGCACCTTGCTGTCCCAGCCCACAATGATACGGGTGAAGGTCGTTGTCACGATCTCTTGTAGTAAATTTCATTCCATTGTTTAGTTCAAATCTATTACCTAAAAAAAAACGCAAACGCATGACTTAATCATAAAAATATATCTTTCGAACTGTCAAATAATGAATAAATGACTAAATATTAAATCACGAAAACTTCGCTTTCAATTTAATTATGAACACCCGATTTACAGATACATAGGGAATGCTTGACTAACAGTTAACAGTAGTGCTGTCAGTCGATTAACCGTCAGAATATCTATAAATGTAACCGGGCAACTGGCTACTGGAATAACGTAGATAACGAGATGCAACACGAACGGTTGCAGAAATTAGCAATACCAACGATAGACAATGACTTACCTTAGCTGTATTTGGCAAAACTTTTAGGAATTTTTGGTCCTCAATGCTCTTCAACTTCGTTTTTTTTTGTCCTTTTTAACTTTTTTTGATTCGAGCGTCACTGATGAGTTTTTTGTAGACGAAACGCGCGTCTGGCGTAAATACAAAATGTCAATCCTGGTATCTATGATTAGTTAATTTGACCTAGTCACTGGCCTGAAAATACTCGCTTTAACTCCACTGGTACAATAAGACACAAGTCCTATGCAGGAGTCAAAAATTAAATGATTTCAGGATGGAATACATGTAATTTTAAAAATAAGCGGAAGTTATCAGTATGATTGTCTGTCTCTCACTGAAGTAAAACATTTTAGAAATCATATCTAAATTAAGAATTTTGCTAGGTTACAATATCTCATAATAGAAACAAGGTTATCGAATGACAATTAGATAATACTTTTAGCACTTATAGGATTAACCAAAGAATATAAAAAAAAACATCTAAGACTTGAGTTTTAGGCTAAATAAGCGACCAAAGGATTAATTATTCTTTACATCAGAAAACTTGAGAACTGTGTAAAGCTGTGGCTTTATTTATTTTTCATCAAAAATATTTATATCTTGAAACAAATTTACGTCTTCGTGATAATATTCTGACACTCAATTGTTACTCATAACACAAAAACCTTTATAAAGAAAAATCGTTACATGTTGATAAAATAACCTTGACTGACGGACAAATATTGCGCAAATCAAATGGTTCCGATAAATTAATGATAAGAAAAACAATATAATGACATTTTATAACATTTTATGACCGATCAGTGAATGTCCAAAAATAACAAGTTAAAGAAAATTAATGTTTTTAAATATTTCCAAATGAAGGTGCACAATTTACACAAATTAGCGCTATCGCAAATACAAAAATAGTTAACTGGTCAATCGGACTTTTTGTTCCGATTTAAATAATTAAATATGAATGTTTATTATGCCGCATTTAGAGGCGGGCTTCAGCTGGCCCCTATACAAATATGTCTACTAATTCAGCAACAATGGACGTCAAACTAAACTCAGAAACATATAAATGAACCAAAATAAACAAAAAAAGATACAAGAATAACTGAGGCCAGAAGCTTCTGACTTAGGACAGGTGCAAACATGTCGCAGGGTTAAACATGTTTTGTGAGATCTCAACCCTCCCCCTATACCTCTAGCCGATATAGAATAAACGAACACACAGCAATAATCACATTAAAACTCAGTTTAAATGAAATCCGAGTCCAATGTCGGAATAAGTATAAGAATAAACTAAGCAAAATGACAATGATACGTAAATTAACAAACGACTACTAGCAGTTACTGACATGCCAGCTCCAGGCCTCAATTAAACTGATTGAAAAATTATGTCTTCATCATATGAAAATCAAGCACAATCTCTCCCGTTAGGGTTTTAGTATAATAACATCATAAATATGCTAGAAGAACATAACCCGTATCATGCCAACTACTGTTTTTGGGTTTATTTCTGATGCAAAGACCCTATGAGTGAATCAATATTACTTCCAACAAAATGCCATCTTTAATGATTGTACTCTTTTGCATTCATAGAAAATAAAGTTTTCACATTGAAAGATGTATTAATGATCGAAAACGTATGTTATACTTCTTTTTGATAAATTCTATTATCTGATCATTAGATGGTGCCTGTTCTGGAGGGAATTGTATTTCGATCTCTGTAAAAATACAAGGCACAATTATTTTTTAATGTTTCGTTAGTTCTCAAGCAAAACATCGAACTTGATTGGAGTAAGCGAATATTGTTTAAACAGACTTCTGGTTAGGGTGAAGTGGTGCTTGTTAAAACGTTTAAACCCGCTGCATTTGTATGCACTTGTCCTAAGTCAGCAGCCTGTCCAGTGGTTTTCTTTTGTTGATGTGGTCCATAA
Source organism: Mytilus edulis (assembly GCF_963676685.1). Taxonomy (NCBI): domain Eukaryota; kingdom Metazoa; phylum Mollusca; class Bivalvia; order Mytilida; family Mytilidae; genus Mytilus; species Mytilus edulis. The sequence goes on along the minus strand of NC_092349.1, from coordinate 54,148,232 downwards.
GTGTATCTCGTTTCTCGTTTTTTATATAGATAAGACCGTTGAGTTTCCTGTTTGAATTGGTTAACAATATACAATAGTAATTTTGGAGGGCATGAAAATTGGTACCGTTAATTTTATTATGTTCGCTTCATATGCTTCAATTGTGCTTATTTGGGTGGTACCTAGCTCTTTAACTAAAATTAATTTGGTTCGTTTAATTTCCTTTAAATTTTGACAAAGTATTTACTTTGACCCTTTGACAAAAATATAAAAATTTTAAAATATTTGAACCAACCGTTTAATCAGAAAAATTACACTGGTTATATAGCAGTTTGACAAACACTTATTTTGATCATTGCGAAGCTTATTATTCCCTTATGCACACAATGTCATTAAAACGTTCTGCTAATTTTACAGAGTTATCTGACTGAAGCACCTTAATTTATGTGCTTGATAACATTATTTATTTTGCCCGATGTGCTTTATGTTTTATGTGTTTTATGTATTGTGCTTGTCATATATGTATGTCGGATAAAAGCTCTACAGAGCTTATGTTGTATTGTTATATGTATAACCGACTTTAAATAAATCTTTTATGCTTTATGGTTATGCCTAATATCGGTTTAGGTTCTTCATAAAATATGTTATACAACAAAGTCATAAGCACTACAGAAAGACTTGATCTGATATATCGGTCATTTATTTCTATACAGAAAAAAATGAAACACTCTTAAATATTGGAAAGCCATAAGGCATTGCAGTGATATTGTTTCTAAATATAACAGACATAGTTCACTGTGACGAAGAAACAACAACAGCGCACACACTACCATGCTACAAATGTAGTAGCTGCGAAACTAGCTACTCGAAGTAATATGAGTACATTTGAGGTATATACTATTACTAAAACGAGCATGCAATGAGCTGTTTGGAAGGGTTGGTCACTCGAATTGGTCCATAGTAAATAGCTACTTTAAAGAATATGGATACATTAGAACAATCAATGAATTGTTTCGAACAGACAATCTTTACTTTGTCTTCTAATTGTATCGTAGTATTCAAATTTTGAACGTTTCTGCCGTTAACGTTATGCAAAGAGTCCTTACTAAAGAGATACAACAAGTTTAAATGATTCATTTGGTCAATCTTCATAAAACTGACACACTAAGATACGCAGTTGATGTTTATGCAAAGAACATTCATACTTTTAGAAAGTGTGTTTGGCTACAAATATTTGGGAAGTTTCCTATACGTGTTTACGCCCTAATAGAAAAAAAAATCAACCATTATAGAACGCTGAAGAACTGATAAAACCGAAAATGCCCACATGGTTTAGAAGTTATTCCAAACACAACCAATTTTCCAGTTTTAATTTTTGAATTCATCTGTTTTTTAATTTTTTATTTTGTATTTCTTGACAATCAGTGGTAAGTGTATAAGTTTGTTTTTATTGAAAATTTGTTGATCCTGGATGCTCTTAAACGAAATTGAGTTTAGAGGGAGAAATGTGAGTTGAGACACCTGCTGTCAAATTTCCATGTTATGGTATGATGTTTACTATAACTCTAAAGCATTAACCCGATATGGAATGGACTTATGCATGTTATGGTATGGACGATTGGAAAAACGGACGGACAGAACTGTATGTTGGACAATGTATTTTGTTACTGATTCATGTATTCCATTGGCATATTAACTCTATACAAAATTCTTTCCATTGATTCTGACGTCACAAGTTCAATCCCCGTTTGTGGCATTGCACGATTGACTCTAATCTAATATGAACATTATAGAATCTTAAGGATTATTGGTAGTTTTCATTGATCTCCGATCCTAAAGTGAAAATAACGTCATGTCATTGGTTTAATGTCAAAATATTACCAAGAATGCATTAGATTCTTAAACGGCAAATTGACTAGGTTATGTCAGATGTCTTTCTCAAACTAAAACCGACAGTCGTGATGTTAAACACCTTAAATCAATCAACAATTGACCTTATTGACCAGACCGCGTCTGGCGTGTTGAATTTTAATATTGGTACCTTTTGTTAGCTATTATTCGTGTGTTTCTCTGTAATATATGTTCTCCTATGTATTTGTATTGTAGTCCTGTCATGTAATGTTGTCATTTTAATGTTACAAGTACATACCCGTGATATCGCGGGTCCGTGACTGAATTAAAGTATATAACTATGCCTAAGCCTTATTTTAGTAATTGGTATTGTCATCTGATAAAGTCATGTCGATTATAAGATACACAGTTTTCTCTGCTTTCAAATCTTTCTGTTCGAACCCGTCGACCTGGAACTTATCAATTATTTGAAATATTAATTATTTGGAAAACAAAAGGTCCAGGCTATCCAGGAATGGTGTATTTTTTAATCAACAGCATTGTCCTATATTAGTTATCTTAGAAAGTCTTGCTGATTGCTGAATAAAGCTACAATAGGGAACAATTTGACAATGATTGAATTTAGTAGTGTCAGCCCTTTGATTATGACCCGTGTATATAGCAAAATCCTAAATACACCGTTTGGTGGTGCGCCTGTCAAATGCGGAACGTACAGATAAGGTAATAGCTAACAGGTGTATATACTATTGGTATCGGTATCGGATTAGACCCGGAACTTGTTAATTATTGGCAATATTAATTATGTGGAAAACAAAAGGGTCTGGAGTGGTGTAATTTTTAATCTACACCATTGTCCTATATTAGTTATATATAGAGTTGAATTCTTTGATTTGTCGTTTTTACCCGATGACGGCTGACAAATTGGACCTCGTAATTTTAGTATTATAGATATTTAACATAGCCATAAAAGCAGGATGATTGGCATGCCACAAAACCAGGTTCAACCCAACTTTTTTTTCTTAAAATGTTCTGTGCCAAGTCAGGAAAATGGCCATTATAATATTATAGTTCGTTTCTGTGTGTGTTGCCTTTTAATGTTGTGTTTCTCTTGTGTCATAGTTCTCTTATATTTGATGCGTTTCCCTCAGTTTTAGCTTGTAAACCCCCTTTGTTTTTTTCTCAATAAACTCTTTAATTTCGAACAGCGGTACACTACTATTGCCTTTATTTATACTGTCTGTAAATAAAGGATACGAAACAGTCGTGGTTATCTGACTTCGTGGTTTTTCAAATCTCTGCACACAAAGCATATATAAAATTTGAAATTCGTTAAACATTTGAATTCGTGGTTCCACGAAAATTGAAGTTACGGGAACAATAGTTAACATTTGATTAAACACATATCGAGTTTCACTGCTTCTATTTTTAAATAAAACATCGCTATCTATAAGTTATAATCAATGCTACGGTGTTTTGTTTTTAAATGTGTCGGTTATGTATTGAAAGTTTAAGATTCAGTTATCTCATTTGCAATCATACCACATCTTCTTTTTTATATTTATAAGACGTCGACAATTACTCCTCAAATACCAAGGAAAAACGCCATTAAAACGGAACAACTATAAACATATGTCAAACAATTGAGAGGTTTAGCTGGCTATAAAACTAGGTTGAACCCACCATTGTATTCGGGAAATGCCAATACCAAAATATAAATATGGCAGTTTTTCACCACTCGGTTGATAGCGTTTGATTTCGGCGATTAACATTTAATTTCTATTCTCGAATTTGCCTTGTAGATCTGTATTTTTGTTATACTTTAAGTATACTAACTACTGGTTTGAAACGTGTTTTGGGAATGAATGTCAAATGGAAACAATGTCAACAGACACAAAAATATCACACACTTAGTTTAGATCACATTTGTAAACATGTGAACAAAATTAGCTTGTGTTAAGCGGCTTATCATGAATATGACCTACCGAATTAGACTATTTACCGGATTTGTAATCACTTAAGCAACACGACGGGTGCCACATGTGGAGCAGGATCTGCTTACCCTTCCGGAGCACCTGATATCACCCCTAGTTTTTGGTGGGGTTCGTGTTGTTTATTCTTTAGTTTTCTATGTTGTGTCGTGTGTACTATTGTTTTTCGGTTTGTCTTTTTTATTTTTAGCCATGGCGTTGTCAGTTTGTTTTAGATTTATGAGTTTGACTGTCCCTTTGGTATCTTTCGTCCCTCTTTTATCACAATATAATATTGTTTTAACATGACAAAGTGAAACTGGAATACTTCCTCTTTTTCTTACAGAATTGTTGATCTTGAATATCTCTTTTTTCATAAACTGACACCTCCACAGAATTTGTCGTCATTAGCAAATTAGTAAGGCTTAAGTGGTCCGGTATCAATTTAAATAAAAGTTTAACAAAAGTACCTAACATCAATGTTAAATCAAAAGGGTATGTCCTTGAAAACAGACAAATTAAATGTATGACTCTCTTAACCACCGGAAAAATGCAAAACAAATATCATATTCCCGATATGATATATAGTTAAAATGCCTAAGGTACACATGAATAATTACCCAATACGTCTTGTCCAACTTACGATACTGTTTCTGGTCTGTGCGTCCATTTTTTCAATCGTCCATACCATAACATGCATAAGTACATCCCATATCGGGTTAAATTTTTAGATTTGTAGTAACCATGAGATAAAGATTTTATTAACGTGAAACTTACTAGATGTACAAACGCTCATGGTGTTGTTATTTTGAAAAAAAATATACACACATTTGAAGATTTAGGCAAGGAATTAAGACTGATTGTATATAGCTGTGAAATCCAAAATTTTTACGGGAGTGGTATCGGTCTCGACACACATTTCTCTCTCTCAACTCAATTTTGTTTTGAAAGCATATTACTGATTTTTATTATTAAGAAGTAAACAATTAAACAATTCCAGCAGCACCTGCATACGGGGTATATATCTCCCAATTGATACGATATTCCCGTGCTTGCATTTCCTATCATGGTTTTCTTGATAGAAAGTTGCTGCTCACAAGGAAGCTATTAAACCAAGAGTTCCAAATGGTGAAGTTGAAATCATCTCTTCGTAAATTTTACGGACGCCATCACGAGTTGGTTGACCGTTATGGAATAACCGTATCACAAATGATATCGGATATGTTCCTTACGTCGTAACTACAATCCCCTTCCCTTTCCTGAATGTGACCTACCGAATTAGACTATTTACCGGATTTGTTATCACATAAGCAACACGACGGGTGCCGCATGTGGAGCAGGATCTGCTTACCCTTCCGGAGCACCTGAGATCACCCCTAGTTTTTTGGTGGGGTTCGTGTTGTTTATTCTTTAGTTTTCTATGGTGTGTCGTGTGTGCTGTTGTTTGTTTGTCTTTTTCATTTTTAGCCATGGCGTTGTCAGTTTGTTTTAGATTTATGAGTTTGACTGTCCTTTTGGTATCTTTCGTCCCTCTTTTAAACAATTTAGGAACATATGTTCTCTCCCAAAGATGAATTCAAAAATTAAAAATGGAAAATTGTTCGTGTTTGGAATTACGTCTGTACCATTTGGGCATTTTCGGTTTTATCATTTTCTTCAACGTTCGTGTTAGATTTTGGACTCAATTATTTAAGTCTATATCAAGACTGAAGAGACTTAAATTGACGAAACGCGCATCTAGTGCATCAATAGCAATGAGTTCTTCACTGTTATTGTAATAAAATCATTTATCTTTAAAGACTTAACTGGAACTCTACCTTTACGTGTCACACTCGTTATAAAAAAGTAAATGAAGTTAAAACAGGTCCCAGGTTTTTATTTCAAATGTGGAACAATTAAATAGAGAAAACAGAATCGTCAAAACGAAGGTATAGCATTCACACATAGATATATTTACACAAGAGATAAAAAAAAAAAAGACACAAACAAAAAATAATTCAAATTCAGTCTACGCGAATTAAAAAATTAAACAAAGAATAGTTGAATGATAATACAACGTGGATTTTCAGTTTGAAATTAAGATATGGGCATATGATTCTTGTGTATTTACTAGCTACCATGTTTGTTGTTTATTTATATCTTATTTTTATCTGATGTTTGATATTGTCGCAGTTATGAACATGAGCGTATCTTGACTAAATCGTTTTAATCTTTGTCATTTTGTGGTCCTTTATAGTTTGCCGTTTGGTGTGAGCCAAGGATCAGTATGGAAGGCCGTTTGTTTACCTATCTTGTTCTACTTTTTACTAATTGTGATTTGGATGGAGAATTGTCTAATTGCCACCCAAATCCTATCTTCTTATACATGTTATATCTATTTAATGATTGGCGTTCATGATTTTTAGCCTGGTATCTATGGCAAGTTTATAAGTGGTCAAAACTACAGAGGATTTTGGTAAAATCTTGCAATCTTAATCTACACACTCCTTCAAATTATACATAAAGTTTATAGTTTGGCTCGTCAGACTCGTGTTTCTTCTAAATTACAGTCATCAGTGATGTTTGATTTTAAACATTGTAGTGCCAAATAAAATACATAGAGCAATAGTAAACGAAATTCTAAAACGTTGTGCAAAATATGGCTGATGCATTCTACCCTGGGGTATTAACTATTTAACTATATGGATTTTGTCTTTTTAATTAAACGTGCTTTGAACAAATATAAAACATGAAAAGATTGAAGAGAACGATAGAAATCAAAATTCCGATATGTCGTGCCAAATTAAAAAAAAAAGGGTAAAGCACCTGGGGTATTCGTTTCGATGAAACGTGCTCTCAACAACAAATCAAACATTAAGTGACAGTGTTTGGTTTTAATTGTGATCCTAGATAAGAATTTATTCGGAATAATCGGCGTATCGCATTTAATATCATACTGTGTTAGCATGACAAACAGCAAAACAATATGATTCGTTATACATATCAAACGCTTAAATTATCAGCATTTCATGATTGTGTACGCCATCAAGTGATCAGCTATCAATGTAAGGACATAAAACTCAATCTCCCACGGAATGTCATCTTGAATTATTTGTGAAGTAGACAATAAATATATATCTATAAGGGTGATACGCTCAAATATTAAACAAAACTATTTGGTCTTTGATCATAAAAAAAACTAGCTCATTCGTATTTTGCTAAGATTCCGATGACGTTTTAGAAATTATACTTATGAAAGTAACACATGTAACAGTTACAGGCTCTTAAATATGAGCTGATTTCTGTCCTTTTGGTCGGGTTGTTTTCTCTTTGACACATTCCTGTTTTAGTCCTCCATTTTTGTCATACATTATTGTGCTTTTCCATAAAAGACTTAACAACAAAGTTGCAGCCTATTATATAAAACCGGATGCAAAATTAATCTACTCTACACGTTATCTTCCACACAATTGAAAATACATTCAATGAGAAGTAATCGAAACTTATCACCGACTGAACATAATCAAGGTTGTTCAATCAATCAATCTTGAGAGGGGTTAAGTTATCTTGCTAAAACAAACAACAGACATGAAGTCGATTATGAAGAAATGTTTAGTACTTTAATTGCGTCGTACCTTATATTATACCCTATCTTAAACATCATATATTAGTACACCTGTTTAATAAAGTACTTCGGCGGATATTTTTAAAAAGAATTCTTGTTGAAATACACACCACATGTTTTAATCACATTTGTAACTTTGAATGGGAACCCGTTCGGATTAAACGGCTTATCAGAATATTACAATATGTGAAGTTGAAAAAATAATATACGAAGAGGAGTCGAGAAAACATTTCCTTGAATTTGACATTTGTAGAAACCAAATTGTACATTTTATTGCAGTCATAAACATATATTTTGGGTTTTTCAATTAACCATTCTTTTTTATTTTGTGTTTCTATAGAATACATTGGAAACCTGATGGTTCATGGTTACTTAAGCTTACACACAGAACAAAAGGGTTGCAAATGTGATTGACTCACTTCCGGTGATCGATTTTATCTTCTATGAAATACAATGTATGTGAAATTCAGTCTGTAGTACTGAACAGGGTAAAACTTTACTCATGCCAAGTATATCTGTATTTGAAACAAAGATCTATTCGGGCCAACTATTAGAACAGTGCAAATTTAACAAAGACTACAAAAGCGCTATTACTCCTATATGAAATAGATAAGATGTAGTATGGTAGCCAATGAAACAACTTTATTGCATAAACCAAATGACTTATGCCGTTTTTACTTACTTTACAGTAACTTTACTTGTCTAGTTTTTTTTTGGTCAAATAGCAGATCCTATCTTTTTTTACGTATTTATACATTTCTGCATTTCAAATATCACAAGTTGCGTTTTAACCGAGGCCCAAAACCAGAAAAGCACCTTGGTGTTCGATCCTAACCTTTAAAAATCTTAGTGAATTATTAATTGAAAAGGCAAACAAAACAACCTCCATTAAAAAAAAGTAAGATAATAAAAAACGTGGTTCTGTCCTTAGTTGTATTTGGCAACACTTTTAGGAATTTTGGATCTCAATGCTGTTCAAATTTGTACTTTATTTGGTTTTTTTTTTTTTTTTTACTTTTTTGGATTCGAGCGTCACTGATGAGTCTTTTGAAGACGAAACGCGTGTCTGGCGTATATACAAAATTAATTCCTGGTATCTGTGATGAGGTTTTTTTACAAACCCTAATAGTGTACAAAAAATGAAATAACAAGAAAAGTTAAATCACAAAAATACTGAACTCTGCAGAAAATTTAAACGGAAAGTCCATAATCAAATGGTAAAATCAAAAGCTCAAATCTATGGGGTTGATAAATCATTGCATCAACAGGTATCAATAGTCAAAAATAGTTTTATTATATTACTTTTTAGTCATCTCTTATTTCTAGTATTTTCTCCAGATATTTAACGGCTTCTTTTATACAAATTACTATGATTTCATTATTATACGTTGAATATAAATGTTCGTGAATGTCGTCGGCACAGATGAACCACGAATTTAAATGATGAACGAATTACAAATTTTCCATAAAGTTGTATGCAGATTTGGACAAAATATCAAATTAAATGTCCATGAATATACAAGTTTTCATCAATCCACGAAATTTGGTACCCATGAAAATAAAATTAATTCACAGTTTATTGTCTGTTTTGGCAGTTGCTTATCTTAAATAAGTCAAAATATTGAATAAGATTTATTTTAACATGCTTTATAAGGGAGAACAATCAGAATATGCATCACGTTAACAGACACAGTTACGTCTTTCTCATCTCTTAAAATTGACAATGACGGCCGGTTAAAAACAAAACTAAACGACCAAAGTATTGATTTTAGCTTCCCAATTTCGAACTTTCCATTTCTATGTAGCAACATTCTAGTTAATTCGATATTCCAGGGCTTGTGGTTTCTATCATTATTCCTTGATATATGGTTGCTGTTCACATGCGAGCTATTAAACAAAGAGTTTAAAGTGGTCAAGTTGAAGTCATCCCTCCGTACATTTTACGGACGCCATCACAAGTAGGTTTACGGTTATGGGACATCAGTTTCAAAGATGAAAGCGGATATGTTTCAATCGTCTTAAAGTCAATTCCGTCTCCTTTTAAACTAATGTGACCTTCTTTCTACCAGATGTGTACTAACATGAGGAACACAACGAATGCCGCACCGGAACACTAGAAGCACTACAAGTTTTTTGGTGGAATTCGTGTTTTCAATATTGTTTTGTGGACTTTTTTTTCCTTTTACTTTTCTTTTAGCCATGGCGTTGGCAGTTTATCTATGACGTATGCGTTTGAATGTGCCTTTGGTATTTTCTGCCTCTCTTGTCTCTCTTGTCAAAGAAGATTCCCTTAGTATTTATTCAATGACAAATCAGAACATTTTTATAGGCACATGGTAATATATCATGTTGACAGATATTTGTGATATAAAGACAAGTTGCGAAATTCGTACGCTCTTTTAGTTGATTATATATCAACTCTTTTGTAAATTCAACCAAGTATAAGTCAAACATTCCTTATGTATCTCTTTTAGCCTTTTTTAATTGGAAATAAACTCCAATATGGTACTAAGTATGTTCTGCATTAAAGCGGTTAATATGATTATCATTATTAATAGAGGTGATTCTTATGTTGTCAGTAGCAACATTTCGTACGAATTTTTATACCAAATATTTCTTTAGGTCTTCCCTAATGTTAAATCATAGGATTATCTATTTCCCTCCATTTTTCAGATAAACTATAATACTATTAAATAAATTAACATACTGGGTGTTTTTTCTTAAAGTCATCCAACGGATTTACAGTGAACCTTCCGCATATATTTTATCTGTGACAATTTGCCAACGTGTTAAACACTTCAATATTTGATTAAACACAATATCAAGTAATTAATAAGTAGATTATCTACGTAGGACAGGATTGCTTTTACATGTGTCAAATGTCGCCACACAACACTATATATTTAGTAGATGGAATTCATATTTTATAAAGACTAACGAACGTCGTACTAAAATATAACAAGCTGTATCTGAAATAGTGTTGAGAAAGCATGGCATTATTAAAATTGAGAAAGGAAATGGTGAATATGTCAAAGCGACAACCACCCGACCATAGAGCAAACAAAAGCCGAAGGCAACCAATGGGTCTTCAATGTAGCGAGAATTCCCGCACCCGTAGGTGTCCTTCAGCTGGCCCCTAAAATATGCATAATAGTACAGTGATAATGGACGTCATACTAAACTCCGAATTATACACAAGAAACTAAAATTTAAAATCATACAAGACTAACAAAGGCCAGAGGCTCCTGACTTGGGACAGGCGCAAAATTGCGGCGGGGTTAAACATGTTTATGAGATCTCAACCCTCCCCCTATACCTCTAGCCAATGTAGAAAAGTAAAAGAATAACAATACGCACATTAAAATTCAGTTCAAGAGAAGTCCGAGTCCGATGTCAAAAGATGTAACAAAAGAAAATAAATAAAATGACAATAATACATAAACATTAGCAGGGTTTGGACTACAATGTAAGAACACTTTTAATCATCATTACACACAAAATCATGAAAGTGGACAAAGAGACATATTGCTTTATATTATGGAAGGTGATTTTGCCAAAGCTGGAGATTTGCTACAGAACAAATCAGATTATAACCTCAAGAAAAAACAGGAAGTATCGGTTTTGATGATGATATGTAAATTTTGTCCTGCCAACAGAGAAGTGGAGGCTATTTCGCTTGTTGAATATTTGATGAACAGAGGTGCGCGGCTTGACAAAAAAGATGAGTGTGGAAAGACAGCAATTTATTATGCAGAGAAAAACGGTTTAAGAAAAATAACACAACTTTTCCAAACTCATGTAACCGATATGCTGCTGGACCAAAATCTGTTTTAAAACGATTGTTTATTGTTATGGACAGTAAATTCACTGAATTGTAAGTACACAATGGTTGAAGGTAGATAGAGTGTCTTCCTCCATCTTGGACTTGGAAAACCAGAAAACAAGATCTAGATCTTTAATAGAATGTGCAAATTGTAAGAGTAGTAGGAAATTCATGTGTAAGAACTTCCATTTCAATATAGAAAATGACATGTTTTATCATATTTATGGTTGTATTTTACAAAAAACAAAAAACTTTTATTTGATTAATTTTTTTCCAAATTTGCCACATAAGGGGAGGCAACTCAAATGCAATGGCAGATAATTCAGATAAAGGTACTTTTACAATAGAATGTGTTAGGAATTTACCTATTTTATTATGTAGCAAGAAAACGGTCCCAATGACTTCATTTTTTTCTTTTTCTTAACTGAAAGCATACTAGTAAATCTATCTCCTCATATGTTATCTCAAAATTCTATAAAGTAGTTTTCGATTTATTGCAGATAATTGGATTTTCCATGCATAATCTATACAAAATCTGTCAATTTTGAACAACGTGTAGAGTGAATATAAGCCCGGTAACCCATTCTTTTTATCATTATTTTTTAAAAAGCATGATAAAAACTACATTTTGGCAAATTATTAAGAAATTATATTGATTATGATTTAGACACCCCATCAACCTTAATTTATTTGTAAAAACATTCCGAATAGAAGATCATTTTTAGTTTGTAGAGTTGTAAGTGAAAATAGTGCAATGCTTGCGTTTGTAATAATAAAAAAAAAACTTTATCGTATGATGATGGTAAATAGTATATCTGCTTAAGTATGTTTGTAAGTTTTGTACAAACTGTATGTCTGCCTAACTGTGTTGAATCTTTGTGCAAACTGTATATCTGCATAAGTAGAGTGACATTCTTGTACAAATTGTATGTCTGATAAAGTATATGTGTAACATGTGTACAAAATGTACATCCACTTTACCACTATATGTGTTAGGCTAGTATTATAAATATCAATTTTACAAAATAAATGTTAAAAGATTCTTAATGTATGATTCATTTGTCGTCGTGTCTTTGGACAAGCTTAACAGAGTCTCAAGTGATATGAATATGAGAAAATGTGTTACCAGAAAATAATTACCAAACATCCACTAGACTGTAACGTATGTATAAACAAGTTCACTCTTTCTTAAAAGAAACAAACACTCGTATCATTTAAAAAATTATGAATTAACCAATTAAAAAAACAAAAAACAAACTGACGGCTCATTGTAAAATGTCTCCAGTTATCATTTATATTTCTAATTAAAAAATATCGGTTGTAATTGTTTTTGTGTTTATAGGAGGTACGTATTTCATTTTATTTCTGCACTTACATTTTGATACGTTCTTAGTATTGGAATATATTTGCAATTAAAAGAAAGGCATGTAAACCTGAATAACAATCATATATACCGAAACACTTACTAATGTATCTACATCGATCAACCATAGAACTCGTTTATCTATGGTTAAGCATTCACACATATATATTTACACACAGAGATATACACATTACAAAAATCAGTATACACGGTAAAAATTAAACTTAGAAAGAAATTATTAATGAATACCCATTAAGTTTTCATTTATGCGGATGTTTCTTGCTGATATATTTAATAGACTATGCTATTACTTTCGAATTCGTACCGTAGGTTAAATATCTTAAAACATATGCAATGATCCTTAGCATACATCTTGACTGAATCGGTTTTTTAATAATAGGTGTACAGTTATTTAAGCCAGATATCTGTTATGAGTTTATCAGACGTTAGAACTATGGAGGATTTTTACAAAATCATGAAATCCAAGTTACTGAAAACCAACTTATTTTCGCGAGTGATTTATTTTCGCGACTTTCGCAAGTAGAAAAATAACGCGAATATGTAAATCTTGGATCTATCCTTATATACTAATATCGACTAAATTAGAAAATCGCAATATGAAACCGACACGAAGTGGGCTAGGAAGGGTTAAACGCTAAATAAAGTAAAGATCAACAGAAACCAACATGACAAAAAATTGAAACAAAGACATCTTTTGCCATGTATGTCAAGGATTATAAACCATAGTGTAAACCATAGTATAACCCATTTTGATGAAACGTGGTTTGAACCAAAATAAATGATAATAGATTTGTAGAGCAATAGAAACAAATATTTCGAAAAGTTGTGCCAATTACGGTGTAGGCAATCGATACATGGGGGTATTAGCCATAGTGTAAACCATAGTATAACCCATTTCGATGATATATGCTTTGGACAAAAAATAAACATAGAAACATGATTAAGAGACATTTACTTCGTTTTTTCTAAATTTTGAAAAGAAAGTATTTTGGGTTAATCAACGTAACCCTACATCATATTGTGTAAGCATGACACAGATAAATGATATCTGATTGGTTCTACAGCTTCGACATTTAATTATGATGTCGTGTGATCAGCTTTCAATGTAACGATTTAAGAGGTTATCAACACAACGGAAACTTAAACCTGGGGTAACAAACTGCTTACAACATTAATGGTACAGCTGAAATTTATTCATTATTACTCAGCAAATTTGTGTTTAGCATCTACTAAAGAAGGGGCGAAAGATACAAAAGTGATAGTCCAACTCATAGATCGAAAATAAACTCGCAACGCCATAGCTAAAAAAAAAAAGAAAAGACAAACAGACAAATAATAGTACACAAGATAAACATAGAAAAAAAACTAATGAATAAGCAACATGAACCCCATCAAAAACTTGGGGTGGTTTCAGGTAATCCAAAAACGCGTCACTGATGAGTCTTTTGTAGACGAAACGCGCGTCCATGTTTAAAAATTTCGTAGAAGTTATCAACTATAGATTAGCAAAAGGCTTTCTACAATTAGCAAAACCAAATAAACTAAAGTAATTATTAAGGAATAATTGTTTTATATATAATTTGAAATAACTTAAATTTGATAATAACAGTAAGCAGAATAATATGACACAATGTTATATATGTATGTATGTTTGTTCTGTTTTGTTTATATTTCTGATTTTGTAATTTTCATATTAAGACCATTGTATATTTCCTGCCCTGCAAAAGTATCAACTTCTTCAATATTCTATCTAAGCGTATATTTACCCTAACAAATATAGCATGATTGCCAATGAGACAACGCTACACCAGAAATTAGTGATATAGAAGTTGTCAACTAAAGATCACAGTACGGCAGTCAATTAGTAAAGCATAGCAAGATAGAAAAGACCCAGAATTAAAACATATAAGACAACTCGAGTGATAACACCAAATGTCTGATTTATGTAAAGGACAATTGATATGATATACAGCTACACACAACATAATGGCAGGTTCCTGACTTGGGACAGTCACATACCGAATCTAACGCGGTTTAATATATAAGCGGGCGCAAAATATTGCATCTGTTCAATTTTTTACATTAACGAGAGTTTTGGTATGGTATTCAAATTTGCCATCAACATTTTGCATTTTTTAAAGTTACGGACTGCTCATAATATGTGACATTACTAATACAATTCTAAATCCTAGCCCAAAACTAATTTAAAAGCATATGCATTTGTCAGTTATTTATCAAGATAACCTATCAGAATTAAAGGGAAAGAGAGGCGGGTGATAACAAAACGATATTCATAATTCACAAGTCAACAAAACATACCTACGCAATGGCAGAAATGATAACGTCGAAAAAACAATTAACGGCCAGAAAACACTATCCTTTTGATTTATATTATTGATGGATGGTGTGATAGATGTGCCATCATATTCTTGTACATATTATTTTGATTTTAAACATTTAATATTTCACTAAGAGATTATTTGAAGACTTGATTGAAGCAAGTTAGACCTTTCAAATTATACCGCAGGAGTAGTTGAAAATTACAAACGCTAGTTAAATATTTAAAGTTTACTACTACATGTTTCAAACTAAAAGTGAAACAGACAAAATCAAACGTATGATTCTCTTTACCACCGGAACAAATACAAAACAATTGTCATATTCCCGAAAAGAATTTTGTATAGAGTTAATATGCCAATGGAATACATGAATCAGTAACAAAATACATTGTCCAACATACAGTTCTGTCCGTCCGTTTTTCCAATCGTCCATACCATAACATGCATAAGTCCATTCCATATCGGGTTAATGCTTTAGAGTTATAGTAAACATCATACCATAACATGGAAATTTGACAGCAGGTGTCTCAACACACATTTCTCCCTCTAAACTCAATTTCGTTTAAGAGCATCCAGGATCAACAAATTTTCAATAAAAACAAACTTATACACTTACCACTGATTGTCAAGAAATACAAAATTAAACAATTAAAAAACAGATGAATTCAAAAATTAAAACTGGAAAATTGGTTGTGTTTGGAATTACTTCTGAACCATGTGGGCATTTTCGGTTTTATCAGTTCTTCAGCGTTCTATAATGGTTGATTTTTTTTTCTATTAGGGCGTAAACACGTATAGGAAACTTCCCAAATATTTGTAGCCAAACACACTTTCTAAAAGTATGAATGTTCTTTGCATAAACATCAACTGCGTATCTTAGTGTAAAGTAAAATCACAAAAATACTGAACTTAGAGGAAGATCAATTGGGAAAGTCCATAATCACATGGCAAAATCAAATAACAAAACGCATCAAAAACGAATGGACAAGAACTGTCATATTCCTGACTTGGTACAGGCATTTTCAAATGTAGAAAATGGTGGATTAAACCTGGTTCTATAGCGCTAACCCTCTCACTTTTGTAATGACAGTCTCATCAATTTCCGATATTTTTACATTGATGCGTTAAATAAACAGACACAATAAATATAATAGTCAAAATATGGGTACATCAGTCATCATCGTTTAACAATTTTAAAAGGAACAATTTAACAGAACACAAAAACATCTACTATCTACGAACACATTTATTGAGTGTCTGACGTCAGAAAATTTTATACGTCACATAAATTTGTCGTTCAATGTGCGTACAAACAATTTTAAAATTTTCATGGGAATGTTAGCATACAGGGTTAAAAAATCAAAAGTATGTAAGAATAAATTTAAGAATTAGACCGAGATTTAAACTAGTCCAAAAGTTATATATAGAATTTATAAGAATCCAAAAATAGTTAATACCACTACGCGATTGAATGATTTTGACGTTTGTGGTTCAACGTATATTGTAATTCATAATAGAAATATATCATAATGACATATAATAGAACAATATCATACTGACGGGATCTTTTAAAGTACAGAATCATGTTATAAGAACAAAAGAAATACAAAAAGTCGCAAATACAAAACAAACCACAAAAAAATGAAAGCCAATACAAACACATTGACGAGATGTATAAGTACCGAGCCACGTGAAACGAATATCACATGAAACCATTTAACAGTAAAAGTAATATTAATAATAGAACAAAGACAAATGAAAGAACTATAAAACACGTTGTTAAGATGATAAACAACATCAGTACGCAGAATCTATACATCAAGACCATCGTGTATTATTTGAGAAGTTGATACGGAATATTTATCAACAAGGTCTTGGTACCTTCCGATGAACTTTTTTAGAAAAAGAACGAGACGTTCTTTGACATACCCCTGTTTCATCAACTTTCTACTAAGACACTGATGACGTATTACAAAGTCTGAGTAGGAGCTGCAAGCTCTTGAATATCGAATAAGTTGGGAAATATATATCCCATATGCAGGTGAAGTTGGTATATTGCTACTAAGGTGGGGGAAATTTATGATTTCAAAATTAAAATCGTCTCGTTTGTCATAGATTCTGGTACTGAGATGACTGTGTAAGTCAAATTCGAGATATAAGTCTAAAAATGAGGCGGAGGAAGCCGTGTCTGTTGTTTCTTTAATCTCTAGTTCTGGGGGATATATTAATGGAACCCAATCAGAAAAGTTCGGATTGTTTATGGAAAGAACATCATCAATATATCTGAAAGTGAAATTAAATAATCTGGCTTCTTTGATTCTCTTGTTTTTTACAAGTGTCTGGAGGAACTCCGATTCATATGAAAATAAGAAGAGGTCGGCAAGAAGAGGCGCACAGTTTGTTCCCATAGGAATGCCGACAATTTGTTGGAAAAGTCTACCTCCAAACTCAACAAATATGTTGTCGATAAGAAACTCCAGCATACTGACCACTTGTTCTTCTGTGTAGCATATCTTACCTTTTTGTTTGTCACTATTTACGAAATATGCCTTATGAAATCCCAAAGTAATAAATTTATAGCGTATGCTACCATTTTTATGTTGAAAGGCATTGTGGATTATTTCTTTAAGGCGATTTTTCAATTTCACATGGGGAATGGTGGTATACAGGGTTGAAAAATCAAAAGTTTTGATGGAACTAATTTCTGAAAAAGACCGAGATTTAAAATTGTCTAGAAGTTCTTTAGAATTTTTAAGAATCCACATATGGTTAATACCACTACGCGAGTAAACAGTTTCACAGTATTTCTGAAGACCCTCTTTCACTGCGGACAGAATTTTAGTCAATCTAATGGACAATTCTTTAGTAGAACATGAAGATGAGCCAGCAATATACCGTTGTTTGTACGGAATTTTATGAAGCTTTGGTATCCAATAAAAACAAGGTAAGTCCTCCGATTTGGTGTTCAATGCAATGTTTATTGAAGCCATGAAGGACTTATGATTTGCTAAAATCTCATCCTTGTCAAATGATATGTCTTTGTATGTGGGATTACCTGAGTGCTCCTTTATACCCAATTCTTTTACAAGACATTCGTAGTAATACGATTTACATACAAAGACAATATTATTTGAAGCTTTGTCCGCAGGAACAACAACATACTTATCATGAAGAGTTGATAGACATTTCATGGCCTCTTTGTCTCAGAAAACGGACTTTGGTCGATCGTTCACACAGTTTTTCAACTTGTGAACGCGACGCTTTATCAGAGACCTGATAGTTTTAACCCATTCTGACAAAGTGTCCAGTTCAACTTCTTCTCGCTTAGCCCATGCTCTGGCGTAGTCCTCAATGGAATCCATAATTATTTTGAAGTTATGGTTCCAATTGATGTGTTGGGGTTCTCTAAACTTAGGACCATGAGAAATCACCTTTCGGAGATTTTCATGTTGAATTATGTTTAGATCCCCAGTTATAACATGACCAGAGGGGCTGTAATTATCAGGCGAGTGGGAACAGTCACATGTCGGAGGTTGTTTCAGGTATTGTTCTAAGTCAAGGTCCTGCAATGCTTGTTTATAGTTAAATATTTTAGGTGCAATGGTTTTGGTGTAACTGTAGGATACAATAGGAACAGACTGATTTTGAAAATAAATAGGAATTTTAGATGTTACCTCCTTGTGATGTAGAACGTTGCAGATATTGATTGCATCAATTCCTCTATTGGCAAAATCAATAGGAAGGAATCTCCTCTTTTCCTCATGTAAAGGTTCCGATCTTACTGGTTTGAAAAGACGGAAAAGAGCTACATCACAAATAATACTGACTAGTCTGTATGTTGCAGAAAATGTATTGGTGCCTCCTTTGTCAAGTGCATAATCTCTCAAACGTTTTAGAAAATTAACTGGCAGTGAAAAGAGAATAGTTCTTATGTAATGTAACCCTAGTGGATGATGAAGATGTGAAAGAAGGTCATCAAATCTCCCAGATGGTGATCTAGATTTGGAAGACTTTTTTACATTAGGCCGATGGTAATGTTTTTGCCCATGACTACGTTGTTGTCGTAAGGTAGTATTAAATAAACTCATTACATTAACATCACTGCAGGCAGGACTTGACAAATTTCCTACTCCTTTAATATTGTCATTGCAACCATATGGCATTGCAGTCCCTAACTCCCTTATCCAGAAATTTTCTCTATCTTTGCGGAAAGGAGTACTTAGTACAGGGCTATTTGTGTGGTGATAAATTTTCTCAATGATGCGTACTTTCATAGATAAAGAAGGATCATGGTCCGGTTGATTAAAATGGTTATAAAGAACCCTAAATTGAGGATCTTTATTATCAGACCGGTGTTGGTTCATTCTTTTACGCAAAGTTTGACGAGTGTGTCAGTTTTATGAAGATTGACCAAATGAATCATTTAAACTTGTTGTATCTCTTTAGTAAGGACTCTTTGCATAACGTTAACGGCAGAAACGTTCAAAATGTGAATACTACGATACAATTAGAAGACAAAGTAAATATTGTCTGTTCGAAACAATTCATTGATTGTTCTAATGTATCCATATTCTTTAAAGTAGCTATTTACTATGGACCAATTCGAGTGACCAACCCTTCCAAACAGCTCATTGCATGCTCGTTTTAGTAATAGTATATACCTCAAATGTACTCATATTACTTCGAGTAGCTAGTTATTTTAAAACAAATATTATTTATAGTAATTTGATGGACTTCATTTTTACCGTACATATTGCAACAGTAGAATGGTAACAATATACATCATTTTCTATTAGATAACACAAGTTACAGAAGGTATAATAACACACTGACTTTTTATCAAATGCGGTACATGCACAAGATTAAATTAAGAGCACCGACACGAAACACGGTAAATAAATAAGGGGAAACACGAAGCACGCTAATCGAGGCAAACACGAGAAAACAAGAAATAAAACATCAAAACACGAAAATACGTGAAAGAAAAAGGCCGAAAACGTTGCACGAAAATAACCCTTTACCACCCTCATATATAAAAATGTGGTAAAAATAATTAATTAAATGACTTATTTTAATTTGGTCCTTGCTCAAGAAGACATTTTCAGTATGTTTTATCAAATAATTGCTGAGTCATTGGAACCAGGATAACAAAACATGAATATATTTTATAATAATAAAGCATTGAAAATGAATATTTATTAGACATGCTAAATGGTTGGTTTCATCATGTAACTAAATAAGGATTCATATTGAAAAAGTGTTATGGAGGTTGCATCTTTTCTCAAAATGAAAAAAAAATATCTGTAAGTATTATATCATGTTAAAGTAGAGTAATGACACTCTGCACATGGCACGCAGATGTGTCTTATATTATCAATCCAAAGAACTTTTAATCAAATTAGTATGGCCTAAACTATTTATGTTCATGTGAACTATGTCAGTTTTTATGCAGTTAAGCTGCAATATGCGAGCACCCTAGATTTGTGGTCTACCCAATAAATGCTGAAATACTTGCCATTGTTATTATCTAGCTGGCTACTATGTTATATATTACTAATTGAACACTTTTTAAATACTTTTAATTCAGGATTACAAAAAATTTGACTAGAAACACCTTAAATGATCGTCGAATCACCCAAATTTTGAAGTTGCAAATAGGAAGTAATGCTCATTAGGAATTCTAATGTAGTTTATTATCGCCTGTGCTTTCAGCTAAGATTTAAAAAAAAAAACAATCGTATGAAATATTTAATCGTTGAAAATCTTTTAAGACAAGTAGTTTAGATTTCCCAAATGGCAAAAGTCGTAGAAATATTGTTTGTCGTCAATACGTAGTACAACTACGTTGACTCAGTAGTCTATTATATAATAAGTTCAACTGTTCATGCTGTTGGCGGCAATTTCAAATAAGGAGACGCAATTTTCTTATCTTTTCTATTTGGAGGCAGGAGTTCAAATTAGCGGTGGTCCGAGGTCCGCGACCTTACACTTTCGACTTGGTTACTAGCCACGCCCGACGGACCTTCCACTCTGAGACAACTATATCACAGTTACAGTAGTCTCAGTTCCATTTGAAAGAAAGGGTCTCACTAATTAGCGACAAGAAGCGTCAAGAAGCGACAAGAAGGATAATTTTAGCGACAAGAAGACTATTTAGCGACAAGAAAACATTTTGTTTTATTTTAATACAAAGAAATATGCATTTAATTTTTTTATAATATACGGGCAGAAATAAAATTGATATTTTTTTTATTATATTGATAGATGAAAAAATAAAACATTTGTGAGGAAGAAAGGCATTGTGTAGTTTTTATAAAATATCAAGATTTATTGTTACAAAAACATGAAATATTATTTCCTTTCTATGTACAATTCATTGTTCTTGATAGGAACAACATTAGATGTGGCTTCACCCTAGGTAATAACAGTATACACAATGTGGAACATCAAATGAGATTAACGAGGCGCGTGTCACTGTCCCTTGTTTTATTGCTACAATAACATCCAATTAACACCTTCAACTTTGTACACGCGTCTGACTAAACAATTTACACGCGCCAGAATATACAATCATTGTAAATAGTAAACACCTATTGAAAACTCAAGATTGTTATTAATTTTCTTTACTCTTCAATCAATATGCATAAACATAATAAATATCGTTAAATGAGCGCAATACACAAAATAAAGATGAAAAATGTTCACATTTTAATTTTGTTTCTCTTGTTTTCTTTTGTATATTCGTTTAATATTTATTTGGAATAAGTAACTTTAATAATAGAAAAATGTTTTCTTGTCGCTTCTTGTCGCTAAAATTATCCTTCTTGACGCTTCTTGTCGCTTCTTGACGCTAAAATTTTTCTTATCGCTAATTAATGAGACCGGAAAGAAAATGAAAAATAGCTTTCCAAACTTTTTCGCCAAAGTCTTCAAATAAACGATCTTAAAACTTATTTTAATCATTATTATTTATGACAGCGATGTCAATTTTGTTCAATCGCTAGCTATACACAGAAAATCGCCGACAAAAAATGTGTTAATACGAGTGAAATCGTATCTGACTGACAAAAACGGAGAGCACTATTATGGAACCAGTGAGGCCGGCAACTAGCGAGGGAGGTTTTTGGTCCCGCCTACTTAAAATAAAACATGCCTTCTTTCTGAACTCTTCTTTGTTGGAGATAGAATAAGATTGCAATATACGGGATTGAAACATAATTTTAGCATCCTTTATGAAAATGGCGACATAACATCGAACATGCCATCCTCGTTTCACTCGACATATGAATTTGCCAATACGGCAAACGAGTTAAATGAATTACAAACGAGAAATAGATATGTTGTTTTAAAAACAAGAAACCGGGGTTTGAATGGTAGGATGATTTTAATTATAGTGATAGTACACCAGCGGCGGATCCAGGGGGAGGGTTCCGGGGGTTGGAACCCCCCATTTTTTGGCCGATCAATACATTTTACATTTGAATGGGGACATATGGTTCCCCCCTCCCCTTTATCCTGGGTTGGGAACCCCCTTTTTAAAATGGCTGGATCCGCCCCTGTACACACATACTTGTTTCTATCCATAGGCATATAGGAAAACCAACTATCAACGAATATTTACCAGTTATTTTTATGTATATATATGCTGATAGTGGGTATTCAAATGGATAGAAACAAGTGCCTGTGTAATAGTACTGCATGTTCAACTTGTCTCCCGTCCCTCATTTCACGAAATTGTAGTATACCACATGTTTGCGCCTGTCCCAAGTCAGGAGCCTCTGCCTCTGGCCTTTGTTGATCTTTGTTAGTCTTGTAATATTATTAATTTTAGCTATATAGTTTCTTGTGAATAATTTGGAGTTAAGTATTGCATTCATTATCACTGAACTAGTGTATCTATTTTTTAGGGGCCAGCTGAAGGACGCCTCCGGTTGCATGAATTTCTCGCTGCATTGAAAACCTGTTGGTAACCTTCTGCCGTTGTCTGTTCTATGGTCGGGTTGTTGTCTCTTTGACACATTCCCCATTTCCATTCTCAATTTTATGATACACATGTAAAGTTCCCCCTTGCCAATTGATAGAAAAGGTCATTTTGGTCTCTTGTGGAGAGGTGTCTCATTGGCAATCATACCACATATTTTTTATAAGTATTATCTATAATACTAAAATAACGAGGTACACAGAACATTGAGTATAATGATATAGATATATGAACGTGATGTTCCATTGTGATCTTGAATAATAACCGTCATTCAATCTATAGGAATTTCATATACTTTCCTTGTATGGAAGCGGGGCAACTATATGGAGGTATAAAGATCAATATCATTACATAGCGCAAGACAAGTACTACTGTTTCTAGAATAAAATTTATCGGGTATCATTTTTATGGTAAAATTTTAGAAAAGACAAGAGTTTTCAAAACGTAAAGTGAAGAACAATCGAGATCTATTTTAGAAAATAACCCTTTATTGTTTTACTATGGTAGCTTCAATGCTCCTTACATTCACATTGTTGGAACACAATGTTGAATACTGGTAGTTGATTTCCTTACCATTTTAGAATTAATACTAGTAATTAGTATTGTTACAATTATAGCCGTTAATTTCTGGTTGCGAAACTAAACGTATTTTGTAGAATTTTTTTAATTGTCTTTGACTATATCTAAAATTATGAACTTATATGTACGCAAAAAGGGACTTACCTTTTTGTTTGAACTGACCAAGGACGTATATTAGAAATCAGAAAGTAGAGACCTTATAGTACTCGCAGTTATTGAAGCTAGTTCAAAGCCATTAAAAACGTAATAAAAATATATATCTAAGATAACACACATCCAACATCCAATGGATTTAGTATAGAGACGTTATATAAAAACATGATCTTGTGCAATATCCAAAACATTGGCATCGACATATCGTTGAACCGTGATTGTGCATTTGATTGTAACAATGATAATTAGTACGGTTTCAATTTACTGGTAACAAAATCAGTATACCAATAAAAACATTATTCAAAGATTTGATTTCAGTGTTGAATCGGTAACCTATACGAATAATTTTATTTATAGGATCGTATGTTTACGCGGATAGTATCTTAATTTCCAGGCTCGGTTTACAGAATCATTGTAAAATTTAAGATCTGCTATTGCGTTTTACATATGTTTTATACAAGTACTTGCAGACAAAATACGATAATTACGGGGTTAAAGAATTCCATATTGGAAGAAAGCTACCGAAAATTTGTTGCCATTAGGTATGAAACTGTTCATAGTTTTTTTTCTTAGCTTTGTATCATTTTCGTCGTCCGATCTTTTTAATACACAGCAGAACCAAAGTTGTCCTATTTAAATGGGTTCATATGAACTCTTTAGAAAACGTTTCCACGAAAACTTTTTTTAGAGAAACAAAGAGACAGTCCTGCACTAAATTCAGTACAATAAGTTCGCTTTATACACAACTAAAAGTTTTATGAAGTATGAGGTTTTTTTTTGTTTATAGTTTTATTATCAAATAACTCATAATATATATACTTCAAATGAAACCTTCATTGATAAAGCATGAATTTTAAAATGTTGGTAGGCTCCTTTTTTCTGCTTTTTTGCAGCGTTTCTGTTATAGTATCACTCTTTGTTAGGGCGAGGGTCTGCTCGATGTGGAAGTAGTTAAGACTACTGTTAAAAATATAAACTTGTCCATTATTTCTCAGTGGTCTGGAATGATATCAAACTTAATATAATTTGACCCAACGGTGATGTGACAATCTGTTATACTTTTCATTAATAAGTCAACTTTTCGTACGCTATGCATAACCAGTATTCAAACTATCTAGTGGGTAAATATACTCATCATAGATACCAGAACTAAAATTGTGTACGCCAGACGCGTGATAAAAACATACAAAGACACAATAACATAACAATGTGAAGAGTATTCACAATTCCTAAAAGTACGTTGACCTATAATAGTTTGCTTTAACAAATTTTGACTTGGACGGAGAGTTGTATCATTGCCACATATACCATATCTTCTAATATCTACAGCTACGGTAATATAATATTTTCCTGGGGTAGAAAATGATAAACATTTCGAAAAATTCAGTTTTGTTGACAGTTGATTCATGTTATTATTGCCATATCAATGATATCTCATTGCTTAGGTAATATATTCCCACGCATAGGAAGCGAGGTGGTGAATCAAATATTTGTAATACAATATCAAAGTTGTCTTATGTCGGAGCCTTCTATAGCTTATTTCACGGCATTTTGACAAATAAATGCTAAAAACTACGTCATTTGGTCTGTGGTAGATATTTGTCTCATAGACAATAATACCAAATTTTATTTCGTTTTTATAGCTGAAAGAATTTTACAATCATGGCTGCTAAGAACAATACAACAATTTTATAAAAGTGAGAAGTGAAAAAAACTCGATGCCAAAAATGGAAAACCAATTACAATTTGTAATGTTATATGATATACTTAAATATTTGTTTTGAATATAGATATAACGTATAACACACGATTCAGTGTTAGAATCTCTATGTATACAACGCATTAGCAACATATATGACTGGTGTGTATGACATCATATGAGTGGGAAAAACTACAAACTTCTAGCATAATTGAAACATTGGTATTAATTTGATTGGATAATCCCAGTAGTGCATTACAGCTATGTAATATTTAAAAGTATTGATATTGAACGTATCTTAGTCACATATGTATGGACAGGATCTTTTGTGCGTATATTGAATATCTTCAACATGGTAACTTTTTTCTTCAAAATTTGACTTTCATACCTCAAGGCGTCATGTTGAAGGCCGAACCTTGACCTATAGTGGTTTACTTTTACAAATTCTTACTTGGATAGAGAGTTGTCTCATTGGCACTCATTCCACTTCTTCCTATATCTATTAAAGTTAAAAGAATTATCTTTTTTATTTTGAACAAACAGCACAGGTTAAGAATGCATTATTCTTATACGGTGGACACCTCAGTGGACCACAAACAGCTTTTACAGGAACAAATAACTTTCCATTTTCGTCGGCTTCTCCACCTTCTAAGGCGATAGGACTGTAATCAACGCAAACATATTCGGAAGCTGCAAATTTTCCATGCCCGTCATCGCCTCCAGCAGCGAGTCTTCCATAATATTCTCGTTTCCATGTCCTAGGGCATCTCGATTTCCCTGGTATCATCATAATAGAGGATGCTTTGGTAGCTCTACATACAGCGCATGGGACGTCCTTCTGAAACATGTTTGGACCGAAATAATTATCTTCATACTCTGCGCCATACATAGAATTCATATGACCAAATGGACTCATAGATACGTCTCCATCATAAAAGTCTGGGTCGTGTGGTAGGCATACATAATTTACTGCTGCTGCGAACTGCGAATATCGAGCTCCTCCAGCAAACCCTGAGAACATACGAGATATGTGAAACAGAATTTAAAGTCAGTTTATTTAGAAATAAACCTTAAAAAACCTGTGACATATGTGTGACAATATATAACGTCAGTTTAAAAAAAAAATCTTGAAAACAACGATCTCTTTGACATTATTAATAAAAATACAACTAGGCGATTGCACCATTGAATTTTGATTTACACAACACTTTAATGATTAAAGTAAGATATAGTTTTGACGAAAAAGAACGTCGGCCTACATTTATAAATGATTTTTTTTTCTCTTTTTTCACCACCATTTTACAGCTTATGATACTGTTATAATGATACGTAAGTTATAAAATATAAAAATGTTTTATTGTTAATTATGTCTGTCTGTTACCGGATCATAAAGATTTGATGTACCTTAGTTATACCTCCTTTATATCAAAACGTGTTTCCTTTACTGTGATACATTTCATGTTTGTTTGAAAGGGAACATAGTTAATCAACAAACAACACGAACTACTCTTATTCAAAGTCAGTTTATAATTTTTCGGGGCACTGACCTTCTTAAATTAAATATTTCTCATTCTGAGTTAACGTAAATAAAAGTCTATAGTCTATTTTTAAAAATTTAGTAGAGACACAATTAGTCTTATTACCTTCATATACTAATTCAGTGCCAGTTCCTGTACAGTCCTTTCTCCCCCATCGTGTATAAATCGCACCTACAGATACAACAACAGATATCAACATTTTTCATTCAAAAACGAGTTTGACATAATTGATGACGGCTAGTGATACAAGTCAATGAATGATAACTTATACATGATCACTATTAGTATCTTTCTACTTGTGAAATTGGCTTCTAATATAATGATAAAAAACCAGACGGCTTATGTAGCATCAATTTCATGAAAAAGCACATCATTCGTGTTATCGTGCTGTAAATATCCACATACCTTAATTATTAAGATTCTATTGGCTCTTTTGTACTCAAAATTATCAGTCAAAAAGTGTTCTACCGTAATAACCAGTAATTCACCTTGCATTTGAAACCCAAATTATCAAATGCATACTGAATTGGTTTTTGTCATTGTTGGAGGCCGTAGTGTTGCCTATAATTGCTTACAGCCACTTCATCTGCACTTTGGGAATAGTTATATGTCTCATTGGCAATCATACTACTTATAATTATCCTTATTTGTGTAATGTATAAAATTTGAAAGTTTTACTTATACTTCGGAACAATTTTGTTGTGAATGTGTACTTTCTGACCGGGGCAGTATTAGTGGTGATACCCCCTTTTACCAATTGTTCTTTCAAATACTTAAATTGAATTCATACAAAAGTTGGTAAACCGTTTAATATACAGACGATTTAATTAGAATTCCATTTTACAATACACCATTATACCTTTGGCAGATAACAAAGACAACAGCGATTGAATCTGGTTATGTTGTCCTTGAACAGTCTGCTTCAGAGTGTCAACATCATTTACTAGTTTTTGAATGTCAATGTCATCAACTAGGAGTCTTTTGCTCTCTGTATTTCCATAACAAGTCACAGTGACACAGGACAAAATTATACAAATGTAGACGATACTCTTACTTTGGAACATTTTAATCTTATCAATTATTATGATCAGATGCAAGGACGTATATATGTTAGTTGTGCGTCCTTGGAACAGACAAAGGTCAAATATTAGCGTGATAAGATTGTAAAACCGCACAAGTTTATGACTGTTCTTACATCATGCACTAGTAGCACGATTTCAGTCTGAAACGGTCATTTTGGCCTGATCATATCTTAAATGACTGGATTTACTGCTTGATAAAAACGTTTAGATTTGTAAGACTGTTAAGGCGCCGTTCCGATCGATAGTCTCAACAGGTAAATCAGTCCATTAAGGCATGTCAAGATTATCAAGACTGAATCTTCTAGCGAGCTGTTTAGACCCGTTAAGACCGTATCAGACCAACACAGACCATGGATAAAAAATTATGTTAAGATGTTGTCAGACCGTGTCCAGTCGTGTTCAGATTTTAATAATTTGGACAAAAAAAGAGTGAAACTTTCCGAGTGTTTATCAGGGGTTGCTCCCCTTTTAAGAATAAAATAAAAATTAGAAAGAATACGGTTTATAATAACTGAAACGTCTACCACGTCCACTTAATCATGTTAATTAAATAAAAAAATAATCAATTTTAATTCTTACTTCTTCCTATTTCTTGATATTATAAGCCCAAAGTTATACTGCTGCACAAATCGCAGCGAATTGAGTTAAAATTCAACAGATTCAGTGCCGAAATAATATTTATTTAATTTATTGAATATAAGCACCTGAAACTTTATATTTAATAGTTTACAAGTGATTGCAAATACATGTTTATGCTATAACAGCCTGGTGTCGTGGTGAAAAAAAATGTCACCTTGACGTAACAGATCATTTAATTTTGTATACCCTTAAAAAATGAAAAATTATGGATGTCGGCCGTGAACACTTGAGAACGTAATCTTAATATGTTTAAATCAATTTTTTATGTAGAATAACTATTTTTATTAAATATTATTAATGAATATGCATTATTATTTAACTTTTGATTTTACCTAGTATATAAATTGCATTTGAGTTATTGTAAATTTGAGGCAGGGAAAATCTATAACTTTTATATGTCTTTTGTCGTTTTTCGTTCATTGTCAAGACATTGTCCGTACATTTTTGCCAGACTTGTGCGTTTGACTTTCCATCTTTATTTTTTATTGTGTCTATAATTCAAGAGCCTTTTTTTTGTAACTTTTTTCACGTACCAGAAGCCTTTGTTAAAAAATAAAGTTTGAATATTATTGCAGAAAAGGGCATAAATGAATTAATTCAAATTTATATATTTTGAAATAGGTTTGATAAATTATTTGGAAAATGTAACGTCGGTGTACCTGAAGTAAATTTAATGACTGAATTACATATATAACATGTATGCAGCATAATAAAGCTGGTTTAATTTGAATTACTATCCATTAGGCCGG
The DNA here is from genome assembly GCF_963676685.1 of Mytilus edulis. Classification (NCBI taxonomy): domain Eukaryota; kingdom Metazoa; phylum Mollusca; class Bivalvia; order Mytilida; family Mytilidae; genus Mytilus; species Mytilus edulis. The sequence continues at coordinate 54,118,865 of NC_092349.1, read as the reverse complement.
CCATTAGGGACATTTTCCGATGATAATTAATCAAATCTGTCAAGTTTTATTAAAAACGGATAATAATTCTTCACCCGTAAATGATTTAACGTTACCGTACCCTCCTTTATTTTTGTTGTATTGATGTCGGCAAAACATTGCTTTGGCGAAGTTATTTTACTCTAAATCGACATAATAGAAGGGACACTACAGTACAATATAAGCTGAGCTGTAAATTGCAATTGGTGAGTAGAAATGAATAATATTTTAAAACATGTTTTAGAATAATCATGGATCCAAGATTTCGAACTTCATAGGAAAAATGTGCATACTGTTACATGTATGAGGGTTTGGATGGGGTTAAATGATTAAAGAATAATGCCCTTAAAAAATGAAGATTAGAGAATAACGGGTCAAAAAATGAATATTAGAGAAATTCGTGGTCTAATTTTTTGAAGATTAGAGAAAAAAGGGGTTAATTTTTTGAAGATTAGAGAAAAAAGGGGTAAAAATCAAATGTTTACAGAATAACAGACCCCCCCCCCCATCCAGACCCTCATGTATGAATCGACGTTCTTTATCACCACATTCGTGCATAGTAACCTGCTCAAAGGCTAAGTTAGAATGTACGTGGGCTTGTTCTTGGACTATTATACTAGTATAATGATCCCAGGCAAAATTGTTCCTGTGATTGGAACCCCCCTTTTATTTTGGAAGATCAATTCATTTGAAAGGGTACACATAGACGTTTATATACAATGTGACTTTCTGTCCTACATTCTTTGAATCTGCCCTTTTAAATGACTGGACTCATTAACTTACTGTTAAACCCTAACATGTGGGGCATCTTATTTTAAAACAAATATTATTTATAGTAATTTGATGGACTTCATTTTTACCGTACATATTGCAACAGTAGAATGGTAACAATATACATCACTTTCTATTAGATAACACAAGTTACAGAAGGTATAATAACACACTGACTTTTTATCAAATGCGGTACATGCACAAGATTAAATTAAGAGCACCGACACGAAACACGGTAAATAAATAAGGGGAAACAGGAAGCACGCAAATCGAGGCAAACACGAGAAAACAAGAAATAAAACATCAAAACACGAAAATACGTGAAAGAAAAAGGCCGAAAACGTTGCACGAAAATAACCCTTTACCACTCTCATATATAAAAATGTGGTAAAAATAATTAATTAAATGACTTATTTTAATTTGGTCCTTGCTCAAGAAGACATTTTCAGTATGTTTTATCAAATAATTGCTGAGTCATTGGAACCAGGATAACAAAACATGAATATATTTTATAATAATAAAGCATTGAAAATGAATATTTATTAGACATGTTAAATGGTTGGTTTCATCATGTAACTAAATAAGGATTCATATTGAAAAAGTGTTATGGAGGTTGCATCTTTTCTCAAAATGAAAAAAAAAATATCTGTCAGTATTATATCATGTTAAAGTAGAGTAATGACACTCTGCACATGGCACGCAGATGTGTCTTATATTATCAATCCAAAGAACTTTTAATCAAATTAGTATGGCCTAAACTATTTATGTTCATGTGAACTATGTCAGTTTTTATGCAGTTAAGCTGCAATATGCGAGCACCCTAGATTTGTGGTCTACCCAATAAATTCTGAAATACTTGCCATTGTTATTATCTAGCTGGCTACTATGTTATATATTACTAATTGAACACTTTTTAAATACTTTTAATTCAGGATTACAAAAAATTTGACTAGAAACACCTTAAATGATCGTCGAATCACCCAAATTTTGAAGTTGCAAATAGGAAGTAATGCTCATTAGGAATTCTTATGTAGTTTATTATCGCCTGTGCTTTTGGCTAAGATTTAATCGTTGAAAATCTTTTAAGACAAGTAGTTTAGATTTCCCAAATGGCAAAAGTCGTAGGAATATTGTTTGTCGTCAATACGTAGTACAACTACGTCAGTAGTCTATTATATAATAAGTTCAACTGTTCATGCTGTTGGCGGCAATTTCAAATTAGGAGACCCAATTTTCTTATCTTTTTTATTTGGAGGTAGGAGTTCAAATTAGCGGTGGTTCGAGGTCCGCGACCTTCCACTTGGTTACTAGCCACGCCCGACGGACCTTCCACTCTGAGACAACTATATCACAGTTACAGTAGTCTCAGTTCCATTTGAAAGAAAGGGTCTCACTAATTAGCGACAAGAAGCGTCAAGAAGCGACAAGAAGGATAATTTTAGCGACAAGAAGACTATTTAGCGGCAAGAAAACATTTTGTTTTATTTTAATACAAAGAAATATGCATTTAATTTTTTTATAATATACGGGCAGAAATAAAATTGATATTTTTTTTATTATATTGATAGATGAAAAAATAAAACATTTGTGAGGAAGAAAGGCATTGTGTAGTTTTTATTAAATATAAAGATTTATTGTTACAAAAACATGAAATATTATTTCCTTTCTATGTACAATTCTTTGTTCTTGATAGGAACAACATTAGATGTGGCTTCACCCTAAGGTAATAACAGTATACACAATGTGGAACATCAAATGAGATAAACGAGGCGCGTGTCACTGTCCCTTGTTTTATTTGTTTTCCATTAGTACGTTAATTGTAATTTTCTGATAGTTGTTTATTCTTTATGAAAGTTATACGAGTATGAAGACATTTATATGATTGAAGACCCATTGGTAGCCTTCGGCTGTTGTCTGCTCTATGGTCGGGTTGTTGTCGCTTTGACACATTCCCCATCTCCTTTCTCAATTTTATTATTTATAAGAGGACCATCCAACTAAACTACAATGTTATTAAATCACCTAAAGTTATCATTAATCATGGTGTTAACGTATAATTTAAAATGTTAATCACTATAACCCTGATCAACAAACAATATAATTTTCGTAATAGTACGAAAACTTACCTTCATAACGATTACAACTGTTACAGCTTTTACCATTATCTGTATATATAAAATAGTATAAGTATCAACAAGTGTATATGTCAATATAAGTACTAAATCGAATATTGAAATTGATGTAAGTATCAACTTTGCTTTACAATTAATCACGAACTTTATTGACGTTCGAAAGCTCCAGATATACATCTTAAACCTTTGGAATTATTCACTTTTGAAAATGCGTAGAATAGTATTACGTTATCCATAATGTAAACAAAGGTGTTATAGAAAAATTAAATCATAAAAACGAGTATTATTTTATTTAACTAATTTCACCACTTAAAAAGAACGAAACTATAGATAATTGTTATCGTAAAATAACGACACCTATTTGTTAAACTTGTTTTATCACTTAAAAGGAACGAAACTATAGATGATCGTTATTGTATAAAACAAGTTTTTTATTAAATTAAGGCAACAATTGTTTACTGATGTTCATATCTAGCAAATTGATCAAGAAAAGACAGATCAATGTCACAAACAAACACTGAGGGAATTACATGAACTCGAAAAGGAGGCTGACTGTATGCACCTACAGGGCAAGCGTCTCTTGCTATGTATACATGCACAAATCGTCATGCGAATTCATTTAGTCAAAATGTCAGTTATGGGGATTGGACACAATCTAGTATTATAGGTTAGACCCCTATACTAGTATTTAAAAAATGTATACGACTACGAAATTCTGTCGCTAGTGAATAGAGACACCGACGCATAGTACTGATTAATCATTTTGTGATTGCAAAACGTATGTTGTCGATTTCAGTCATTCTAGTCAAATAGTTTTTTAAAAAAAGGGTACACTGGCATGTACAATTAGGAAGATTCTATACATTTTAAGCAAAAGAAAAAAGTGAGAATGGTTCATAAAGCCTTTTTAAACTGTCAAGAAATAATACAAACAACGATATATACTAGTAGTTATAATAAATAAGTTATTACTTACTCTTCTGGCTCATGACCTGTTGGTTAAAACAAGATAGTACGACTGTCCAAAAACTATTCAAAACATGATACATACTAGTAGTTATAAAAATTAAAATATTACTTACTATGTTTGCTTAAGACCTGTTGAGTAAAACAAGACAGTACGACTAATACCAACAAGATTGCGAATAGTTTCATGACGTCACAATAGCTGGCTAAATAGATTGAATGTTCAAAAGCTTTACACAACTTATGATTAATTTTTAGCAAGGGATAGTGTTTATTTATACTTCATTACTACTGCAACATCTTTACTTGTTTTTCTTGCTTCACTAGGTTTTGACACACAAAAATACAACATCACCTTACATTTACAAATTTGTCCTTGTCAACGCTCCAAGAACAACACAATAAATTTCATTTTTTTTATATTCGAAACGCACTGATCTGATAAATGACGTAAATGCGACACATGTGTGTACTTATTTACCGTACTACGGAATTTCCTTGTTTAATATTTGAACAAAACGTGTTTTTTTTTGTTATTTTTGTAGAAGGCAACACATGTGACATCGATTTTCAATGGAAGGATTGACAATTTCTCACGTTGAATTGTAGTATGAAAATTATTCCTTGTGTTGATATACATCACTGTTAGTATCATCTTTTTTACGATTTCAAAGGTATAATTGCCAATTATGTTAGTGACCCTGTAGTTAAAGTTTCAAAACTGACAGTATGCATTGTAGGGGCATAAATTAGCATTTCCAAATACGAGCAAAAGTAATTGAGCGTAATGTATACAATGTGTAAAGTTTTGAAATCTTTTAATTATAATCAATCTTTTAATTAGCTAATAAATATTGATATCAATAACTATTTTGTTCATTACAATTGGTTCAAAGGCCTGTATACGATTGTCAAATTATCCTGCTTTGCATGAACATTTTTCAAGTTCAGAACCAGTGAATATTTGGCAAAGAAAATCAACATGTGTTTTAAGAGCGTTACATCAAAATCTGTAAATAGGCCATTGATATGTAATAGTGTATTCGACTGCACACATTCGATGATACCCTAGTCACTGAAAATTAAATTCGATATATAAATATATATATTTTAGTCTGGGTTTTTATCAACAAACTCTTCATCATTAATAATTTTTTCATAGAAGTGTGAAAATTACTTTGCTAAAATACATTTGAATAAAGTTTTGTATCAAAGACAAGGTGTATACTAATGTTGCCTTTATTTAGTGGAGTATTAAAATATTTGTTAGCTATGGATGGAAATATTTACATCAGCCTACATATTTTTGTGAATAGAGTGAATATTTTATCATCTTTTTTTTTGTTATCTTATAGCGGGTTATTTAAGCATTGTGTAAGAACATGGGCATTATCATTAAATTGTCGTAACGAAAGTGGTGTATACTTCGAAACATTCACTTATACTTGTCCATTCGTTTTTGATGCGTTTTGTTATTTGATTTTGCCATGTGATTATGGACTTTCCCAATTGATCTTCCTCTAAGTTCAGTATTTTTGTGATTTTACTTTTTATACATAATTGACTTCTAGATGAATTGATGTTCAGCCTATTTTGCATAAGAGATGATAATTTATCATGACCATGGTATTTGCTATTCATTGACAAAGAGTTGATGGTTTTTAAAAAAGTCATTGACAAACGTTTTTATAAGTTGATGTCATCTTCGATAAATTTTTAAACATTATTTTATGAATTATTATATTATATTTGAATACAAAAATTCCAATGTGATCTCCGTGTGTAGTTTCAACAGTCCTGTCTTTCTTTTATCGTTCATTTGATCATTTAATTCAACTCATCAAACCGTTACTTACCACAAATATGCTATTAATGGAGTAGGGACTTTAATTTGTGTAATATAACCTCAATGTTTCTATGTAGCTTTTATTGCTTTTTGTTTGGCTTATCCTACGTGTGTCTTTTTATTTATACTACTTGTCCAATGCAGTACTATGTTCTCAAATACAAATGAAAGACCCTTGACCAATATAATTTTCATAATATATATGTACATTATGTTGTTTAGATTTTTGAGAAGAAAACTTAAACAGTGGATGTCATAGTCAATTTATTCTCTCTTATACTTGTTTTGACCGGTTTAACATAAATAACCAGATATCCACTTATTGGTATACTAGTATTTTGCAAATATATATGCACTGCAATATGAGCAACGTTATTGAAAAATCTTATTTCGAATAAATCAATTTTTTTCAGGATTTATAGAACAAAAAGGAATTATACTCCATGGACATATTCATTCAGCCGGATGTGAGGTCCTTATGGTACAACAAACAAACATTTCTTTTTTTCAATCTCCCAATTAAAGTCCCTCAACTCTGGGAAGACAAAGTCATGCAAATTTGAGTTATCGTACGAAGTGTTGACAGACGAACAAACACACTTTGGTGTATCATCATGCATAGGTGTATAAAAACTATAACATATGAGAAATCAAATAAAATTCCCGAATGAACAGAGATAATAGACTTATAAAAGATAGGAGAAACATACCAAAGGGACACTCAAAATCCTAAGTCGAACATAAACTGACAGCCACAAAAAGAAAAGGACCAAACGACAAATGATATTACACAACATGGAAAACTAAAGAGCGAACACGAACCCCAATATAAACCGGATTTGATCTCAGGTGCTCGTCGTGTTGCTCATGTAAGATCAAATAAAAAAATAAGTCTGATTTGGTAGGTCAAATTAAGGAAAAAGACTGATTTGAGGTTACGACATTGGAACATATTGTCGTCACCTGTAAAGCAGACATTGCATAACTGTCACTCCAGTTGGCTTCTGTCAAATAAACTTAAAATAATCAATGGAATTTTTTCATTTTCACCACTTGTAACTCTCGGAATGAAAGCTTGATATTGAGCAACGATCCTTTCTCAAGGAAATCATGATAGGAAATGAAAACCCTGGAATGTCGTATCAACTGGAAGATATATATGTATATGATCCAAATGCAGGCGCTTCTTGAATGTTGTTACATAGAATTATAAAGTTCACATTTGGGAAGCTGTAATCATTCCTTTTGTCGTGAAGTTTTGTTCTAAACCGACCCTCATTGTGGTTTTTTTTCCTTGTTCATTCAAATGACTTTCAGAGTGACCTCAGAGAAAATTGACATAAACATGGTGAACATATTCATATTATCACTAGCTTACAAGATTGTGTCATAATCAATGCTTTCAAAAGACAGGCGAAAGATACCATATTGACATTTTAACTCATAAGTTTAGGAAAGGCTACCACTATTTTTATTAATGGAGAAGAATATACATAATTATATGAAGTGGAAAACAAATCTGGATATTCTTGAAAGATTCAACTGCTTGAAAACATCTATACCAAATGTTTGGGTTTGACTGTTTATGGTTCATGAAAAGCTCGATGAATATTGTTCCAGTTAAACGTTATGGCGTTCCACAGTCAGTATCAGTTTTATCTATTGAGTCTGTACTATGCACTAAAACATGTAAGCAATTTCAATTAAAGTTACTCAATATTAATTTCTTTTCGTTTTCAGTAATTTTATCAGACCAGATTGTATAATTGGAGGAATGTGTCAACGCATGATAATATAATGAACAGCCAGAAACTGTGACTACGACCAGAAATCAAGAACCAAGAATGATAGCTTGGATACTTATCAATCCCAAATTCATGTATTTGGTTTTGATGTTATATTTGTTATTCTCGTGGGATTATTCTCGTCTGATGCTTGGTCCGTTTCTGTGTGTGTTACATTTTAGTGTTGTGTCTTTGTTCTCCTCTTATATTAAATGCGTTTCCCTCGGTTTTAGTTTGTTACCCCGATTTTGTTTTTTGTCCAAGGGTTTATGAGTTTTGAACAGCGGTATACTACTGTTGCCTTTATTTATACGATTAAATAATTTACATTCAATTTTATAATAATTTTTTTTTACATCCTTAGATGATGTTAAATAAATAAACAATACCAAAAAGTGAACGAAATCTGTGCACATCTTGCATTTGACGACCTTTTTAACAAGCTTTGTAAAAGCGACAACAGATTATACATAAGAAGCTATAATACTAAAATATCTTTCACATGTTTACCCTGCTTTCCACATTTAATGCCTTCAATTAAAGTAAGTTTTCTTATTGTAGGTATATCGCCTGTTCAAGTTTTGCTTTTAACTGTTACAAAATATGACCTAAAAAGGAAAAAAGGGAAGCTTGAGTGCATGTGAGACTGGATGAAAACTCATCACATTTTTGCAGTCCAAACACTGGTTATCTTGCTCATGTCTTGCTAATTATGTTGGTTGTCATTGTTTATACGTACGTTTTTTGTCAGAGGAGTCAGGTATTCACAGTTGCTGTTATCGTTCATATATATACTGTCAAATATATTTAGTAGTTCCTAATCTCTATTCTATGTTATGATAACTACCAAAAAAAGATAAGATGCCAAATGTGCTATGGCACGATCATATGATTATCGGGAAAGGTAGGGGCAGGAGAATTTTGAGGATGGAATATCTATTTATACTGGTAAGGCTAATTCATTTTCACAAACACAACTATTTCTTGAAGTATAATGCGTTATATTTTAATAAAACGTTTGTTATCATCCTTTTTGTGAGAAAGAATATTCTTCCTCAAGTTATTCTGGTCAGAATATTCATCTAAAAAAGTCACCTTCCCACCATGGTCATTCCCTTATGTCACAAGTCGTGTTTGTGTTTAGGGATCGAATTCGCTGCTTGGATAGTTTAAAGATGCTGTATTCTTAAATCGAAGTGCAACAATAAATTGCATTGACAATTTGTCAAATTTGATATTTAAATGGTGTAATGACCATACATTTACAATGAATTTAACATCTTGGTGTGTTTTTATTTGGCCTATATGTCACTAAGAAAATCTTCCCATAAATGTACGTCTATGTTATTGAGACGCAATAACCGTACATGTACAACGAGGGTAACATCTTGGTGTTTGTTTTTCTTTCCATCGCACTTAAAAATCATCCTGTGAATTTATATGTATGCTACTTAAGACGCAATGACCATACTTTTACAAGGAACGTAACACCTTGGTGTGTTTTTTTCCAAACGCCCTTGAAAAACATACTGTGAATGTTTATGTTTTATACTAAAGCCACAATAAAATTCAATGTCACATTCGGTATGTTTTTCGACCGCACTAGGAAAAGCCTAACTTGAATGTATTTTCTAATTTTCGAAATACAATGACTTAAAATTAAGAAGTAAATATATATTAAAGTCTTGGTCACTACACTGCAGAAACAAACTATATTGTATCATGATATGTGTCTGAATGAGGGTCTAGTTGTTAACAGACCACAGAACCATGTGAATAGGGGGGAATAAAGATACAGATTAATTATATAAAAAAATCGTGGGGAAAAAACCGAAAGAATAACGAATAGAGAATAATGGACAAAATGAATTCGGAAATGAAGGACCCCCATCCAGACACTCCTAAAATGTCTAAAAGATAATTTTAATCAACGATATACAAGCACTGACGAGGCTCCAAAATTGGTACAAGAACATGCATTTGTGGCCTTTTTTACCTTTTTAAATTGAGATCTGATCTCTTCCCGTATATACACTTAATGAGTAAAGAAACTATAGGCTCTTAAGAGCCTGTGTCGCTCACCTTGGTCTATGTGCATATTAAACAAAGGAAACAGATGGATTCATGACAAAATTGTTTTTTGGTGATGTGTTTGTAGATCATACTTTACTGATCATCCTTGCTACTTACAATTTGCTCTATCTGTAATGGACTTGGCCCTTTAGTTACAGAGGAGAAGATTTTATAAAAACTTACCAAAATTTACCAAATTAATGAAAATTGTTATAAATTGACTATAAAGGGCAATAACTCCTTAAGGGGGTCAACTGACCATTTTGGTCATGTTGACTTATTTGTAGATCTTAATGAACTAAATTCCATAAAAATTACAAATTCAAGGGCAGCAACCTAACAACCAGTTGTCCAATTTATCTGACAATTTCAGGGCAGATATATTTTTACTTGATAAACAAGTTGACCCTTTGTAAGATTCGCTTTAAATGCTTTGGTTTCAAAGTTATAAGCCAAAATCTACATTTTACCCCTATGTTCCATTTTTAGCTATGGCAGCCGTCTAGGTTGGTTGGCTGGGCCACCGCACACATTTTAAAACTAGATACCCTTATGATGATTGTGGCTAAGTTCGGTTAAATTTGGCCCAGTAGTTTCAGAGGAGAAGATTTTTGTAAAAGTTTACGACGACGGACGACGACGGACGCCGAACGCCAAGTGATAAGAAAAGCTCACTTGGCCCTATGGGCCAGGTGAGCTAATAAAAATGAAAGAGGAAGTGCGTAAAACACAATAAACTGTTTCAGAATCTACATAATTGTGGGTAATTTCATTGTTTGTACATCAAAACGGGGTCACGTCATTGATTGAATTCACATTGTTTAGGAATTCGTAAGCCAAACACAACGTTTTTGGAACACATTTTTGAAAATACTAATACCCATAAATCCTAAGATTATGATACGTCTAAAAAGTGCTTTTCCTGATGATGGGATATAAAGTTGTCCCACTCTCTAAACTCAGTCGATGTTCTTTCAGAATATATGTCACACAGAAAGTCATAAAATGGAGAACAAATAATGCCTCGTGTATAGAGAGTACCACGCTCTCTAAACTCGGTCGTTGTTCTTCAGAATATATGTCACACAGAAAGTAATAAAACGCGTCTCCATGTGTTTCTGGCAAACTAGTTTTCTCCAGAGCAAATATATGATATTAAATAAGAAACATTAAAGGTTGAAAAGATAAAAACACTACCGACATACAAAGGACAGACAAAGGCCAGGCAAAACAATATCAGGTCTACATTGATAAAAGGAGTTGAATAACGCTTTTATTATTCAAACAGACTAATTAAAGATGGCATGATTATCTTATGATTAACTACCGAATGCCCATCAATAGAGTTCATAAAACCAGCATTTTCTCATATTTCAAGTTCTATTAAGTCCGCGCTGTAGCAGACCAGCTTGGTCTGACTTATAACTGTCATAGGTGACAGTGAGATCATCCAATAGAAAACCTTCACTTTTCGCTTCCGTGACATGAACTCTGACATCATTTGCACCATCTTTTTGAACATTGTGCAACTAAAATGGCACTGCATCTGCAACATCACGAACACAATTTGGACCATCTGAACTGTAATAAAAACAGGAAAATTTAATAACATGCTACAATATCAATAGCATCAAGCATAATATACATGGACATAATGGACATCAGTCCATTAACAAAGATTTCCACAGTGTTCTCAACAAAATAAGTGGAGGATCACTTTTTATTGGTTGAGGAAGACAGTGTCCTGAAAGAAAACCTTATGAGAAAAACTGGCCTTATTATAGTCAATTAAGATAGTAGTCACCTGTGAGTTGAAACTAAAACAATCTCACTTTTGACAGGCTTGTGAAAACTGTAGATGAAATACATTTTGCTGCCTTGAAGACATACTGGAGGCCTTGGGCTGTTTTCTATTCTATTTTTGGGTTGTTGTCTCTTTTACACATTCCTTGTTTCTATTCTCAATTCTATAAACCACTTTTTCGCCAAGGGACATACTTTCAATTCAAATAACGTTATAACATTTTCTGCAAGGACTACTACAAAACTAAGTTCCTAGAAAAATCTGTTCTAAGTCTAAAATTCAAGGTGCTAAATTAATTTAAGTGGGTTCTTATCGCCTTTTTCCCTTTTTTAAGTTGACAATCTTACCATACTCCATTGTTTCTTTTTGATTTGAGTTCAATCAGTGCAATGTTTCTAATGACACCTTGAACATCATCTTCATAATGACTGCTCAACCTCTTGGTGTCGGTTGATATAACCTCTATGCATTTATAAGGAATTGTTTGATCTGGTAGCTCTGCTAGCTTCCTTAACAAACCTTTGTCTAACCCAAACCATTCCACGTTCTTCACGAAATAAAACAACCATTGAAATACAATTCTAACAGAGCTATAGCACTCTTATTGTTTTATAGAAATAACATTTAATCATAAATGATTCATCATGAATATGCAAGACGGACAAAAAACTGGAACCATCAGAATCATATATGATGAATCAGTATGTATATACATTCATTTTCTAGTAAAACGTTCTTAAGGATGTTGGCTACTCTGTTAAAAAATAACAAGCTTTTTAAAAGACTGTCATGACTGTTATGAATTGATAGTATATAAATAAAGAAACTAAAAAAGAAGAAAAAATGGAGGGTCCGTGTGCTCGTTTCGAGGTATAAGCCATTGAAAATTTGGCGGGAAATAAATCTCTCTAGACTTTCTATATATTTAACATCGGCACCTTATCTGTTTCAAAAACTATGAAAAAATAACAAGAATTTTATAAAATTTTAAAATATGGCTTTTCAAGCTTTATGAAATAAAATTAGGAAAAGAAAAGTAGGGGTTGGTGAGCCAATTTTTTTAATGACAATACATGGATAAAACCAGAGGATTCCGAAAATCTGGCAAAAAATCAAAAAATGGAGGAGCAAACATCCTTAAGCTCAATTGCTTGTTAGTAGATACAAGGCAATTTGTTCATGTTATTTAATTTGTTACACAGGTTGTTTTACATAATGAAATGCAGATGATCAATGACATGTACACCACATTGATTTATCAAATAAATCTAGCTCTGAGTCTTATATATTATATGAAAAAAGTTTTACCTTTGATACCTGTTTTGGGGACAAATTCCGTAAAATTAATTCGTTTGTACGTAAACGTTGAATTTAAATGACACTAAAATCAATGCTAAATTTGGCATACTAGTATATCAATTACTACCATAACCTATTCACCTTAATCATATGTGTTCCAATCCGGAAAATTTATGAAATAACACAACTTTTACATGACATTCCAAACCAGTTGAAAGCCTATTAAAACAATGTGGTGTGCATAAATGTTTAAAATAGACATGTTCAAACGATCATAAATACTTCAAACAAAGCATTTATTAAATTGGTTTATTTAAACTATCACAATTATGAAGTACACGCATTTGCGTTTTTAAATTATCAACTGAAGATGAATACAATGCTTAATATCTTTGTATCTGCAACATTAGGTAACTAACAGTTCTGCTATTGAAAATGTATGCTCTGACGGTACAAAAGTGGGGAAATGACTAGGATTAGCTAAAAGAATAAACCTAGGAATAGTGCTCTTGCTCATGTTTTCTACATGAACCTCTGTTTAATTTATTTTGTTTAATGACATTGAAACGCAAACATTCGAATCATTTGTTGTTATTCTTATTAATTTTGATTAATACATTTTGTTCGACACAACGGGGTTCGACTGTACATGATTTCCCGGGAGGCGCTCTCAATAACAAAATTGTTTGTTTAAACTTAAGAAAACAACAACATTCTAACAGGAAACCGATTAGTCGATTATCGTGTTGGTAAACGATACCCTGAACTACAGAGAGATACCCGAGTACTCGAGATTTCGTTGTAATTCCTAGTAAGTTATGAGTTTTCTCAAATTTAAATCACTAACAAGGTTCATTAACTTCGACGATTTGAACAGGAGATTGAAAAGAAATACATACCTTTAATTGAAGAGAACAAACCATAATGGTCTGCGTAAAAGATATTTTTGTATATAAGTTTAATTGTTAGATTGATACAAGCTTTTATCATGCTTTGTTTTGTTTTTATTAGTCAAAAATCATTTACTAAAGTTAATTTATATAATAATAGCAATTGAATTGAATAATCTATTAATGCCATGATAATATATGTCATGTTTTTCAATAACATTAAATTTATATCTTATCATATAATCATGTAACATAATATGACAGTTTTGGAACTCCTCTGTCGGTATGTAACGCTTGGAATTTTTCATACGAATAATTATGAAATGATCATTCAGACATATTATATAGACAAATTGCATGCATATATTGGTGATTTTGAATCTGTTCAAAGTTTTGATTTTTCTACCCTATATACCACTTTGCCTCATATTCTTATTAAGAAAAAATTCACATCCCTAATTAACTGGGCATTTAAAAAGTCGGAATGCGAGTACATATGTTCAAACTCTTTTAGATCATTTTTTAGTAGCAATAAACAAAAGAACTATGTCAATTGGACATGCTTTGATACTATTTATGCACTTGAATTTTTACTTGATAACATTTTTGTTCGCTTTAGAGATTCCGTATATCGTCAAGTTATTGGAATTCCAATGGGGACTAACTGTGCACCACTTATTGCGGACCTGTTTTTGTATTGTTATGAGTTACAATTTATGACTAAAATTAGCAAAGACCCATCAAAACAACATTTGATACAAAAATTTAACAATACTTTTAGATATTTGGATGATATATTGGCTCTAAATAATGACGACTTCAGTATGTATACTAAAGAAATTTATCCTGTAGAACTTACTTTAAATAAAGCTAATGATAACAATGACCACTGCCCTTTCCTCGATCTTGATATCTATATCATAAACGGGAAGCTTAATACAAAAATTTATGATAAAAGAGATGATTTTTCATTTCCTATTGTTAATTATCCATTTTTAGATGGTGACGTTCCCTTGTCACCATCTTATGGTGTTTATATATCTCAACTTGTACGATTCGCTCGTGTATGTAACAATGTATTAGATTTTAGCGAGAGAAATTTATGTATTACTGAAAAATTATTACACCAGGGTTTTCGATATCACAAACTGGTCAAAACATTTACTAAATTTTATCACCGGTATAAGGAAATAATTCGTAAATATAACTCAACATGCAGACATCTTATACGTTCAGGTATTTCACATCCAAAATTTTATGGAAATATTCTTTATAAAGCACAAAAATGTCAGTATTCTCCTCAGAAACTAACAAAACCTTTAAATAGACTTATTAAAAGGGGATATAGTTACGATACTGTTGTCAGGTCATTAAAGATTGCATATTTTGGCTTTAACATTGATTCACTGATAGGGTCTTTGCATCGGAACTAAACACATTTATTTCTAAAAAAACAGTTGTTGGCATGACACGGGTTATGTTCTTCTCATATATTTTATGATAGTATGATACTAAACCCCTAACGGGAGGGATTGTACCTGATATTCATATGATGAAGACATAATCTTTCAATCAGTTTAATTGAGGTCTGGAGCTGGCATGTCAGTTAACTGCTAGTAGTCTGTTGTTATTTATGTATTATTGTCATTTTATTTATTTTCTTTTGTTACATCTTTTGACATCAGACTCAAACTTCTCTTGAACTGAATTTTAATGTGCGTATTGTTATTGTTTTACTTTTCTACATTGGCTAGAGGTATAGGTGGAGGGTTGAGATCTCATAAACATGTTTAACCCCGCCGCAATTTTGCGCCTGTCCCAAGTCAGGAGCCTCTGGCCTTTGTTAGTCTTGTATGATTTTAAATTTTAGTTTCTTGTGTATAATTCGGAGTTTAGTATGACGTCCATTATCACTGTACTATTATGCATATTTTAGGGGCCAGCTGAAGGACACCTACGGGTGCGGGAATTCTCGCTACATTGAAGACCCATTGGTTGCCTTTGGCTGTTGTTTGCTCTATGGTCGGGTGGTTGTCGCTTTGACATATTCACCATTTCCTTTCTCAATTTTAAATAAATGCAAAATTTTCTAACGACCATTTCCGAAGAAAAGAAGATATCACTAAAGTTACATTTATAATTTACAAATCGTTCACTATTAATAATGGATGATGAAGCTTTTATTCCGATAGATGTACATATGTTGGTTATTCACGGCTTCAGGAAAATTTGTTGTGGTAATAGTAACGCGATATTTGAAATTGTTCTTTTTGGATTTCGAATGTTCGTACACTTTTCATCAGCAATCTTTGAATTCATTGTTTTGAACATTGATAATTTGGAATATGCAAGATGTGATTCACCTTCTACGGGATTGTTTGGATGGCTAATTTCCCTTTTAATTATTATGCCGTTTGTTTATATCGGATTCGTTGTAATAGCAATTTCAAATTTAAAGGCTGGATCATGGGCATTTAAAGGATTTTCCATTTTCTTTGACATATTTTTCATTTCTTAAACGTTGTATATAACTAAAACGTTACAAGGGACTTACGGAAATTATGCGTTGTTTATTATCATTGATACTGGAATTGAGTTCGCAACTTCCCTTTTACCTGGATGTTACTTTTATTTTTGTATACCGGATAACATAATATGGGCATCAAATTGACAATATAGTACGCATTTAATTCAATAAATCTGTAGGAGTACCTGGTTATGTGAACAGAAACGAATAATGTTTATAACTGTTCTATACGAGCTTTAATACATGTTTACAATTGAATGAATATTTGCTTAGTGTTGGTATTGTTATTTGATATTGAAATAATATGTAAGATAAGACCATTGACTAAATAACATTTGTAATTAAGGTACAGTATAACCTAAGTTATAATAAGAATAGTTTATGTTATCGTTGTGTCACATATTGATTGACCGGTGGATTGACCTATATATTATACAATAACATTACGGAAGCCCATTTCGTCGTAATACGGAAGCCCATTTAGAACCTCAGTTCCAAAAAATTAATTTGAATTGGAAATCACGAGTTTTATAATTTGTTATAACAAATCAAATATCTAATAACACGATTTGGTTGAAATCGTTATAACAGATTTTGTAATTGGTAAATACGAATTAAAATTGTTATCACATGTTTTTCTACCGTTCATGAGTTGTGCTTTTTTATCGTCCATTTACCAAACCAATAACTGACCTACTTTGCTAAGTTTGCAAATGACATGCGTTCAAACTAAATTGATTGTTGTAAAATATGTTTTACTTTGGCCAAAAGTTTTCAGTGAAGATGATTTTCGTAAAAGTTACATTAAAATAGAACATTCGGAGGAATACTGGCACTAGTTCTAGTCAATTAAGAGAGGAGTCGAAACACACCTCGAAATTGAAACTAAAGACAACCTGAGTGTTTAAAAGCTTATTATAACTGTAGATGAACTATTTTCTGACTGCGGTGGAAACCCATTGATGGCCTTGAGCTTTTTTCTGTTCTTTGGTTGGTTGTTGTCTCATGGACACATTCCCTGTTTCTATTCTGAAGTCTTTAAGACTTGGTCACTAAGGCCCACACTTTCAATTGAAATAATGTTATAATATTTTCAATAAGGACTATGAGCAAAACTAGTGTTCCTAGAAAAAGCAATATATATTGGATTTTTTGTCACTATCATGCTCATAATTTCCCAACATTATCTTATTTGTAAAATTTACAGTTTTTAAATTTAAAACAAATCATAATTTCCTGCAAAACATTGATTCTGTCAATTTCAATCATATTAATGCTTTCTTACACTCTTTGACTTCCACTACAGTGTGATTTGTAGGATTAAGCAGTTTATATAGAAAAAAAATTATAAAACTAAATGCTCTGCAGGGCGCAGCATGATATGACCACAGAGGTTGAACTCTGAATAGTAAGGGCCAGTATGGACACAACATTCGAGCTTGATACAGCTCTGAATTTGGATTGTGATTAAAATATTTGACACAGCATAGGTTTCTGACACATAATCAATGTGGTCTAATGAACTTAAAATATTTGATTTTATCTACTAGGGTCCAATATCCAAAATCTAAATAAGTGGATTGATTCACCATATCAAAGAATCCAAAGTATTCATTTTTTGTTAAATCAAACTAAGTTTAATTTTGGACCCTTTGGACCTTAATGTAGACCAACTTGAAAACTGGACCTTAAAATTAAAAAATCCAAATACACATGGTTAGATTTGGCATATAAAAGTACCTCATTAATTCATTTTTTTATGAAATCAAACAAAGTTTAATTTTGGACCCTTTGGACCTCATGTGGACCAATTTAAAAACGGGCCCAAATTCCAAAAACTTAATACACTGTTAGATTCAGCATATTAAAGAACCCCAAGAATTCAAGAATATAACCCCATTGAAATTGGTGAAGTTATAACCAATTTATACAAATTATTAGAAAATAATTGTTTTTTGGCCTCTTTTTGACCCCTTATACCTGAACAGTTTGGGCCATAACTTCCAAAATCAATCCCAACCTTCCTTTTTGGCATGGAACCTTGTTGTACAACTTCAAAAATAACCATACACTTACACACAAGTAATTGTCTGGATACTAAAAAAATACTTATTTTGACACCTTTTGGGCCCCTTGTTCCTAAACTGTTCGGACCATAACCTTGCACATCAATCCCAACCTTCCTATTGTAGTTGCAAACCTTGTGTTTAAATTTCATGTAAATCCATTCACTTAAACTAACGTTATTTTCTGGAAACTAAGTGTCTTCGGACGACCCTTATGACGACGACAACGACGACGAAAACAACGATTCCAATATATACAAATGCAAAATGTTTTTGCGGTCGTATAAAAACTAATTAGATAATTCAAATATATTTAATAAGTGACCAAACATTACATTAATTTAATATATGCATGGTGGTGTTCAGTCATGAGTTGAAAATTTTTCCTTCAATTGATTATTCTTTTTATTTACTTGACTATTGATTTTTTAGTTGAACAAATAGCGACAAAAGATACCAGAGGGACAGTCAAACTCATAAATCGAAAATAAACTGACAATGCCAAGGCTAAAAATGAAAAGGACAAACGGACAAACAATAGTTCACATGACACAATATAGAAAACTAAAGAATAAACAACACGAATCCCACCAAAAACTAGAGGTGATCTCAGGTGCTCCGAAAGGATAATCAGATCCTGCTCCACATGTGGCACCCTTATATAAAATATAAGGAACATTTTTTATTCTTAAACAATTCGTTTTATTTCTACATCATCCATAACGTTGTGACATTACCAATTGTTGTATGTCATTAGTGGTGTAAAATTACCAGATTTAGTTCTCATGAAAAATTATCGTTTTTTTTCTTATTTCACTAAAATCAACAGTTTTTCATTGTAATCAATATTATAATAGAAATTATAATCTTCTCTGTCAAGTTGTTATAGAAATAAAATTTAATTTTAGATGTAACACGTCTTCTGATTGGCGTTATTTTGTTTATCAGCTCATAGACATATATATTAAATTTTGTCATGTGATCATGACGTCATCAACGTTTTTACATAGTTTACTCCGGTTTAACATTGAATTTAGAATCAAATTATAAGAAATGATTGTAATCTGTCTATTCGAAACATTAACAAAATGTTAGGCTCGTTATTCAGTGTGCACCACATTTTTTATGTTATTTCTTCATAGACAGAAAAAATATTACAGTCATTCCTTTTATAAACTATTCATACTGTGACATTCACATTCAAATTATCTGAATGTGAATATTGAAATATAGCATATTTGAATTTGTGGGATTATTTAACAAACATTAAGATTCTTTGGTTAACCTCTTAATTTCATGTTTTTGGTACATAGTAGTAATTTAAACCTCTCTAAAAGGCTAATAATTTGATTTAAATTGTGGAAAAACAATTAACCAACTTTTAAGTTCGCACTATCGTTTATTATTATATATAAAAAAAAAAAGTAAAATCACAAAAATACTGAACTTAGAGGAAGATCAATTGGGAAAGTCCATAATCACATGGCAAAATCAAATAACAAAATGCATCAAAAACGAATGGACAAGAACTGTCATATTCCTGACTTGGTACAGGCATTTTCAAATGTAGAAAATGGTGGATTAAACCTGGTTCTATAGCGCTAACCCTCTCACTTTAATGACAGTCTCATTAATTTCCGATATTTTTACATTGATGCGCTAAACAAACAGACACAACAAATACAATAGTCAAAACATGGGCACATCAGTCACCATCGCCCAACAAATTAAATGGCTTGCCCACAAACAATGAAATTTTGTCAATTTCTGTAGTTCCCTTCCTTATTTCAAGATTTAAAAGCGTTAATGAAACGCGTGAAGAAATTTCACTAAACCATAATTGATATCTGACCAACTGAAGACAGATGTCGTTTTAAATCTCAAAGAAATTATAATCTGGTCTACATGCAATTCTTTCTAAATCTAAAATTCAACTGTTTTTATAATTCTTGCTAAAAAATAACTTTTCCCTTTTTTGTATTGACAATCTTGCCATACGCCATTGTTTCTTTTTGATTTGTGTTAGATCAATACTATGTTTCTAACGACACCTTGAACATCGTCTTCACAGTTACTTCTCAGCCCCTTCTTGCTGGCTGTTATAACCTCAATGAATCCATAAGGAATTGGTGGATCTGGTAGCTCTGTCAGCTTCCTTGCCAAATCTTTGTCTAACCCAAACTATTCCGCTTTCTTCACGAAAAAAACAAACTATCAGATTATCAAAAGTTTTTACAGAGGTATAGCACTCTTCTTATTTTATAGAAATAACAATCAATCATAATTGATTCATCATGAATATGTAAGACGGACAAAACACTGGCACCATCAGAATCATAATCAAGAATCAGTGTGTATATACATTCAATTTAAAAAAAAAAGTTCAATTGCTTAGTTGTAGATTAAAAGCAATGTGTTCATGTTGTTTAAATTGTAACACAGATTGTGTAGAATAATGAAATGCAGAGGATTAATGAAATGTACACCACATTTGCACTGAGTCTGATATGTAATATGAAAAGTTTTACCTGTCATACCTGTGTTGGGGACAAATTCCGTAAATATAATTCTTTTAGTACGTAAATGCTAACTCTAAATGAAACGAAAATCAATGCTTAATTTGGCATATATCAATTACTACCAGTACATATCCACTTTAATCATATTTGTTCTAATCCTGATAATTTATGAAATAACACCACTTTATACCTCAGATCACCCCCAGGATTTGGTAAGGTTCGTGTTGCTTTGTCTTTAGTTTTCTATGTTGTGTCTTCTGTACCACTATTTGTCTGTTTGTCTTTTTATTTTTAGCCATCGCTTTTTCAGTTTATTTTTAATCTATGAGTTTGACTGGCCCTATGGTATCTTTCGTTCCTCTTTAACATGAAATCAAAAACCATTTAAAGCAATGTGGCCCTATCAAAACAATGTCACAGTGGTGTGCATAAATGTATGAAATTGACATGTTTTACACGATCATAAACACTTCAAACAAAGCATTTATAAAATTGGTTTATTTAAACTATCACAACTTTGAAGTACATGCATTTGCGTTTTTAAATTATCAACTGAAGTTGATTACAACGCTAAATATCTGTGTATCTGTAGTATTATGTAACCAACAGTTCTGTTGATGAAAATGTATGTTCTAAAGATACAGAGATTGGGCAGTGACTAAGATTAGCTAAAGTGTAAACCTTGGATTAATATATGATTTCCCAGAGGCGCTCTTAATAACAAAATTGTTTTTGTTAAACTAAAGAAAGCAACAACATTCTAACTGGAAGATGATCTTGCGATTATCATTTGGTAAACGATTATCGGTAGTACCGAACGATACATAAGTACTCGAGTACTCGTTTTAATCCCTAGTTAATTACGAAGATTCTCAAATTTAAATCACTAATATGGTTCATCAACTTCGACGATTTGAACAGGATATTGAAAAGAATTCCATACCTTTAATTGAAGATAACAAAACATAATGGTCAGCATAAATTATATCTTATTGTATATAAGTCTGCTTGTTAAACATGTTAGATTGATGCATGCTTTTATCATGCTATGTTTTGTTTGTATTATTCACAAATCATGTAAGTTAATTCAGACGATAATAGCATTTGAATTGTATTAATTAACGTCATGTAAATATATGTCATGTTTTTCAATAGCATTCAATATATATTATATCATAGATGTAACATAATATGACATTTTTGTAACTCTTATGTATCAATGTAACGCTTGGAATGGTTTTGTAAGAATAATTATGAAACGATTATTCATAAAAGTATATAGTGTCCTATACCAAGTAATTTCCAAACAAGAACGATTTCAAACGAGCAAATCTAAGATAGAATTTGAGTAACATTTATAATTATAAATCGTTCCTATCGAAAATGCCTGATCAACTTCTATATATTTTTTTATATCTTATACGATTTATATAACTAGAGGTTTACAAGGAGCCCTCGAAGATCTTGCAACATTAATTGTTATATATGGTAAGCTGTTCTCGTCATAACTATGTTTAAACTATTTTTCGAAAAATTTACACGCTGAGAATTACAACAAAGCACACTGAGATTTAAAAACTTCAAAACACACACTGAGAATTAAAAATTACACACTGAGAATTAAAAATTCCACACTGAGATTTCATAAAGACGCACTAAGATTACAAAAAAGAAAAAGACACACACATTGAGAATTAAAAATTACACACTGAGAATTGAAAATTACACACTGAGATTTCAAAAAGACACACTTAGAATAAATAAACTGAAAACACACACTGAGAATTTGAAATTACACACTGAGATTTGTGCGCACTTTTTATGAGCAAATATCTAATTAGCATACTTAATCTGAATCTATTACAAGCTTAAAACAAATAGGGGACAGAACTCGTTAGTCCTTCGATTTGGTTCCAAATTATTTATAAAAAAAAACTTTAGAAATACAAGAACAAAAAAAATACCCACTTACTCTTATTACAAAATATAACCAAATGATGAAAAACTTTATTCAAATTATAAGAAACATTGGAACAATCTGCAAAAAAACAAAGAATGCAGTGAAATTTTTACTCAAGTGTCTATTATAGCATATACTAGTAAACGTAACAAAAATCTAAAAGATTACCTTTCGAAAGGGTAACAGTTGGAAGACCTTTGAAAAGGGAACCATGCTTAAACGGTTTTAAGTAATAAAAAAAAATTCCCAATACACTGGTAGTAATGATCTTAATTATAGGCAACAAACTTATGAATATGAGCGATATTAGTTTTTGAAATTTATTACGAATGTTGGTTAAAGGAATCGTATTTCATTATAATGACAAGAGTTCTTGAGATCAAGATATTAATCTGTTGACTTATTCATCTCATGAATATTCATTAGTAATTTGCATATTAATCTCAGTGTGTACTTTTTAAATCTCAGTGTGTAATTAACAATTCTCAATGTGTGTTTTTCAATTTGTTTCGATTTCATCTCAGTGTGTCTTTTTTTAAATCTCAGTGTGTAATCTTGAATTCTCAGTGTGTGTTTTTAAATTTTTAAATCTCAGTGTGTAATTACAATTTCTCAGTGTGTTATTTTAGGTTTTTAAATCTCAGTGTGTATTATTTTTCGAAAAAAAGGGTTTAAACATAGTTTTGACGAGAACGGCTTGCCATAGTTATAGATATCGTATTAGAATTCACAGCTTGTTTTGCGATGATTATTTTCATGTGTAATGTCGACAACGAAGTTCATCTCTTTTGATATGGACATTAGGTTGACAATATCACATTAAATGTCATTAACCTCGTGGAGTATTTTTTATGTGCACAGGAAATATATATATGATTTTCATTGTTTAATCAGGATAGCTCAAACATATCTTTCTTAGTGAGTGCATATTTATTCGTAATGCTATTAATTTTAAATAATACAATAATAATAATATAACATTATTATTTTGAACACATGGATTCGTGATTAATTTGGTATAGGTTGCAGTGTGTTACTTAAAACAGTTTGTCACATTCACCATTACTATTACATTTTACTACAATTAATTTGTTTTAAACCATACTTTATAACATGATCTTATAAACATTAATAACCAATTACTATGTTATCTTATTTAGTTCAAATATAATGTTGTTTACCGGACTTGTAATAACATAAGCAACACCACAGGTGCCTGTGTGAAGCAGGATCTGCTTACCCTTCCGAACACTTGAGATCAGCCGTTGTTTTGATGGGGTTCGTCAGTGTTACTTAGTCTGTAGTTTTCTATGTTTTATCTTTTGTACTGTTGTGTGTCTGTTTTTTTGTTGTTGGTTTTTTTTTTTGGCATGGCGTAGCCAGTTTATTTTCGAAAACAAAGTTAGAATGTATTATGGTAGCACAATACAAAGATTAATTTACTTCCAATCTGAAACCTTTAAAAATCTGTAACTTTTTTAAAACCATAAGGATTAATCTTTTAAATAAAGCAATATTTTTACCATACAATCAGTATGTAATCAATTATTATGCAATTAATTGTAAAATCATGGTCATTTTATTTAAATAAATTTAGCTCTCATCTCTATAACTACACAATAATTTTTTACGTTATATTAATCAACACAGCAGGAGCTACAAAAATGTGTCTCAAATTATCGCTATCGTATTCCTTTGTCTCATAAATTTGTAATTAGTGTAAACATCCTTACCACATAAAAGCAGATAATGTTTGATTAGGTGTAAAATTTGATGTATACATTCTATCCGAAATCTGAGACATTCTTTTGTAGGTAATGGCTCTAGGAACAACATATAATAAAATCAACCCTCTCGGGGGATCCGTGAAGAAGCTAATTTCAATTGAACGTAGCAATTTCTGGTAAAATTTTGAAGACACAGTTAGCTTTTAAAGAAAGTTACAACATTTTAAAACTGGGGAATTGGATGTATAACATATTTGTATGGTGCTACCTTAATTAAAGTAGAAAGGCCATAGTATTTAAAAAATTCAATGTTTCATTAACAGCTTATTTATGATAATGATTATTATACAGAATAGTCCATTTCAATAAAGAAGTTTTAACTACTGGGCTTGTGATACCCTCAGGGAATAAAAACTCAACCAGGAGTGACAACGACCCAGTGGTTGTAAATAAACTCATCACAGATATCAGGATTGAAATTTAGTATTTTCACTTCTGATCTCGTACTATGAAAAAAATTATTTTGTAAAATATGCTTCTGTACTCCATTACTGTATACCTTACAACAAAATTTTCATTTAACTGTGTACATATATTCTTCTGGCGGCATTTTGTGCAAGGATATGGTTGTATTTCTAAATTTGTTTAACATTTTACCCCTTATTTTGTTGATTTTATATATCTATTATGTCATAGATCAAATTTTGTCATTCAGTATATTTTCACTTAATATTAACGTTAATATATGAAGTTTGATTGTGTTAACTTAAGCCATTTCAATTGATTTTATAGAGTGTCTTTCTATGTTGTGATGTAACACTATTGTTTCAGGTAAGGGTAAATGTTGGTACATATTGAAAAGTTTTAACCCGCTGCATTTGTTTGCACCTGTCCGTAGTGAACCATGATTCTGTGTTAAAAGCCGTACTTCGACCTACAATGGTTTACTTTTTTAACAAGATTGCACAAACTGAAATGTCTCTTCTTTACTTATCACTGATAGTATGTCCTAAATACAAGGCTGTACCACATCTATAACATAAACTTAACATGATCCAACATAATGAAGTCAAGGTCAGATTAACCAAACAAGAATTACATGTACACCTTACAATCTTCAATACACAACATAAAGTTGAACTATTGCTTATAGTTGACCAATGAACCATGAAAATGAGGTCAAGGTCAGATGGACCATGACATGCAAACATATAAACCTTACAATCAATCTATGCATTAAATATAGTTTATCTATTGCTTAAAGAATCTAAGAAACAAACTTAACCGTGAAATCTAACCATTGACCAATGAACATCAAAAATGAGGTCAAGGTCAGATGATATCTGCCAGACAGACAAACACAGCTTACAATCCTTCCATTCAACAAATATAGACCTATTGCTAATAGTTTTAAGAAAAATAACCAGACCAAAACACAAAAACTTAGCACTCAGCAATGAACTGTGAAAATGAGGTCAAGGTAAAATAAAACCTGCCAGACTGGCATGTACAACATAAAATATTTCCATACACCTAATATAGTTGACCCATTGCTCATAATGTTAGAAAAAAGACCAAAACTCAAAAACTTACTTTTGACCACTGAACCATGAAAATGAGGTCAAGGTCAGATGACACCTGTCAGTTGTACATGTACACGTTACAGTCCCCCGTACACAAAATGTACTAGATCTATTGCTTTTAGTATTTTAGATATGGACTTGACCATCAAAACTTAACCTTGATCACTGATCATGGATGAATTGAGTTCGAGGTCAAGTTAAAACTGTGTGTTGGGGATGAGAACCTTGCAAGGTACGCACATATCAAATATAGTTATCCTATTACTCATAATAAGAGAGAAATTAAAATTCCTAAAATTCTTTATTCTTATTTCAAGTAGTCACTAAACCATGAAAATGAAGTCAAGGACAACACCACAGCTGGATAACTATCACTATGACGAGCTTTCTGCAACAAACGTCGCAGGCTCAACAAAAATTGTTACTTGGACAGAGAGTTGTCTCATGAGCACTAATACCACATCTTCTAATATCTATATAACTTAAACAATAACATAATGCTTTTTATTCATGTGACTATGAAGAGTTGTTGAGGTGCTGTCTCAATTACCTTATTGTACCTCTCCTTGATGCTTTCAGATATTGTATTGATTGCAAATTGGTGCTAGACATGTTATTTCTCTTAAGGTCATTGAGATGACAATGTTTATGGTGGTAAACGTTAAATTTCTAATTTCTAAATTCTAAATTCAAAATAAAATAATATCAGATAGAACCCAAATTGTGCAATGACCACAGAATGTGATATAAACAGACACAAGGATTGATTCCTATATTTAACATATATTATCAATGTTTATAGAAAAATAAAGTATATATAAAAATATTTATTATTAAATTACAACATTGTACAAGTAATTTCTTATGCCATGTACGCATTATGGAACCTCACAACATTCTGTCTGCAAACAGGACATTTCATTGGTTGAGGTAATGTTTGAACACAGTCAATACAAACACATATATGTCCACAATTTAACAAAATTACTTCCCTTGGGTTTGATAGACAAATAACACACTCCTGAGAGTCTGAATTATTGGATGATTGACGATTATTTGCTGCAGCTCTTGCAGCCATTCGTGCATTCTCTGCCTCCTGGGCCATTCTTTCTATTCGTTTTGTGTACCACTTTTTTATAATATATGTGGCCAGGCCAACACCTATAACACAGGTAATACCAAGAAAAATTTTAATTATGTTTGATTGTGAAGAGAAATGTTTAACGACTTCTTCTTTGGTTTGTGTTGTCAGTATGAATCGGGACCCATTCTTTGGGGGTGACATGTATATTGCATTATTTTCCAGCTTTAACCGTCCAATGCCCAGCAATGGAGTACCTAAAAACAACATTTTTTCATATTCATGTATCCCTGTAATGACTTGACCAAATATTCTGTCCATTCCACGCTGAATAAGTCCAGATTGGTCTGACGTATACCTGTCATAGATGACAGTGAGGTCATCTAATAGAAAATCTGCACTTTTTGCTTCTTCGATATGAACTCTGGCATCTTTTGAACCATTTTTTTTAATTTTGTGCAAATAAAATGGCAATGCATCAACATGATGAATAACATTTTGGACGTCTGACCTGTAATAAAAACAGAACAATTAAAATAACATGCTGCAATATTTGAACCATCATACATAAAATACATGGGTATAATTGACATGCATCCATTCACAAAGATTTCTACAGTGTACTCAACAAAATAGGTATTATGAAAGACCTATGCAATTTGATTGATGGATTGATTGTTATTGTTAATCGCCACTCCTTGCACTCTTGTTATTTCATGACATTCAGTTTTTATTGGTGGAGGAAGTCAGTGTCCTTAAAGAAAATCTTCGGAAGAATACTGGCAAAGTTCTAGTAAATTAAGATAGGAGTAGAAACACACATGCGAGTTGAAGAGGATGGTAAAGGGTTATTTTCTTGCAACGTGATCGACGATTTTTATTTCAAGTTTAACATGTTCATGATGTTTTTACATTTTCATTTGTTGTTCACTTGTGCAAGACAGGTGCCTCGTTCAACGTATTCTGCTTATTTAATTTTACAGGGATCGTCAAGAAAAAAAACTATTGAATTTTGTTTTGTGATAAGGCGGAAAGGCCTATGATGCTGTTCCTTTATTTGCATTTTTAAAGTTCAGAAGATTGTTAAATTTATACTTTTTTAAAAGCCATAAAACATCTATATCATAAATGTTTTTACTAAATAGGGAATAATATGTAAAACAGAGAGTTTATATATACAAGAGGACAGCTACTCAGTCGCAAAAGATTCACATCAAAGTCTTTATTTTTCTGCAACTGTCATGACAGAAATTATTTAACGTTTAACATGAAATGATGTCTTATTTCAAGACTTTTCCGTACAAGCACCCACCTTTACCACCCTCGTTGAAGCTTAAAACAACCTCAATGTTGAAAGACTTGTTATAACTGTAGATGAACAACTTTCTCACTGCCATAGTCCCAAAACGACAAATGTAAAACAATTCAAACAAGAAATCTACCAGCCTAATGAATGTACAAAATAATGAACGAAAAAAATAAGTAATTCAGCAACAAATGACAACAAATTTTCTTCTTTTCTCTAATCCCCCCAACAAATCTAAGATCTAGTTTTCGGTACATAATAGTTATTTCAACTAACAGCCTTCCTCCCATAAAAGGCTAATAATTTGATATAAATTTTAATTTTTTAGTAAGCACTATTTGTTTTTTATAAAATGTTTATGGGATTTCCTGCAACCAAGGAAATTTTATCAATTTCAGTAGTTTTCTCACTTATTTCAATTGCGAGGGCTGTAAAGCCAGTCAAGGTTATTAAAAATTCTACCATCATCATTATTTAACATGTTTGTAGATGAATTAGGTATTAAGTAATACATGAAGAAATGTCACTATACCACAATTGATATATGACAAACTTAGATGACGGATATCTTATAAAATCTGAAAGAAATTATAATCTGATCTGTAGTTCTTTATATAGGTCTTAAATTCAAGGTACTAAACAAATGGTTGTTTAATCAATGCTAATAAAGCCCTTATTCTTTTTTGAATTGACAATCTTACCATTCGCCATTGCTTCTCTTTGATTTGTGTTCAATCAATGCAATGTCTCTAATGACACCCCCTCTAAAAATGCTGAAGTGACTCGACATACTGTAAGGGCTAGCTGTTATACCTTCTATGCATCCATAAGGAATTGTTTGATCTGGTAATTGTCTTAGTTTCCATATCAAATTTCTGTCTAAGTCATACCGTTCCGCTTTCTTCATGAAATAAAACAACCATAAGATTATTACAATACAATTTTTACAGCTAATTTCATAAAATATGACATTCAATAAGAAATGATTCATGAAATATGTGGCATGGCCAAAAAATTTGAATTTAGTTTCAAATTAGAAGTTATCAAGAATACTGGATATTATCCATATAATTGTACTCAAAACATATACTAGTAATGTAGAAGTTAGTGCAAAGTTCTAACAATATTAATCAGCATTTTTCAGATCTATTTATGTCTTTGATCTTAACAAGCATTCTAGTCCCGTACTGGTGAAAAATTCATTCTGTAACAAAATGCTGACTCGATCTATAAGTATAACTTGTCCTTGGACCATAACTCTACACAAAATCATCAGACCAGACAAAATTCAAACATGGTCTGTAACTTGTCATGATAAAACTGTATACTAATTACCAAATCAATATCTTCAAGTATGATGGGAAAAAAAGTGAAAAGAACTGATTATGTGAGTGAATCACTAATTCCAAGGACTATAACTCTGCACAATATTTATTTATCATTATACTGGACCAAAATTGAACTTCACCTGTAACTTGTCATGATAAAACTGTGTATCCATTATCAAATCGATATCTTCAAGCATGATAAAGATGTACATGGAAAACTGATTATTTCAGTGAATTGTCTTTGTACAGGGACCATAACTCTGCACAACATTGTCAGACCATAACAGAATTTGAATATTATCCGTACATGTAGCTTGTTTTGATAAAATAATACACCAAATATCAAATCAATATCTTTTAAATAAAGCACAAAGAAAAACCAGATGCTCCGCAGAGCGCATATTTATACGACCGCATTGTTCGAACCCTGAACAGTTGGGGCAAGTATGGACACAACATTCAAGCTTGATACAGCTCTGAATTTGGATTGTATTTAAATAGTTGACACAACATAGGTTTCTGATAGAGAATGAATGTGGTCTAAGAACTTAAATTTAAAAACTTAAAAATATTAAATTGGACATTTGCCTATTATGGTCCAATATCCAAAATCTAAATACATGGTTAGATTCAGCATATCAAAGAACCCCAATAAAAGTACGGCGGCTTTGTGAAAAATTGTGCACATCCTGCTACAAGCATAAAATTTGGCATAGACCTTCCTCAACTTTTTCTTTTTTATTTCAGATAGGGAGGCATTTGAAAAAAAAGTCTCACTTCCGGTAAAATCCAAAATGGCGGACAACATACTTAAATTAGCCCAATATAAAAGGCTAGTATGTGAAAAAGTGTTAATATGAGGCAGGAATTACCTGTGAATGGGGACGATTTCTATGATTTTTTTTAAATCAACAATGTTAAAAAGAGAAACGGAAATACCGTAACGTTTCCGATTTTGGTTCTGTTGTTAGGGATTTTAGTTGTGACGTTATTTAAGTTATGACGTCATATTCAATGTAAACAAAGAAACGCTGTCATCAGGTAACGTTTTTTTAATAACAAACATTTTTTTTTAAATGAATTAGTATTAGTTCCCTTCTTAGACTGATAAATATACATTTTATTCAAAGTCTCATGTAAACAAGACCGGAAACGGAAGTAGAATTCTGCGCCGATCCGGAAATTCAAAAACGCGACAAAAAAAAAATTGAACGATGTCTTCAAAAACCCTACTTCCGGTAAAATCCAACATGGTGGACATTGTACTAAAATAAGCTTATTTTAAGGGAGGGTAATTGAAATGTGTTTTCAAGTATTGCTACTATCATTATACCGTGCAGGAACCTTTCTTTGGTGCTTCTCATGGATACAATGTATAGTACAAGACATATGTCTTTAAAACCCTTACTTACGGTGATATCCAATAAGGCGGACATAGAAATATTGATGATTTTTCATTTTAATATTCATTTTTTTTTTAATGATTTTTTTAAGCTGGTCATTCAACTTTTGGCTTTAAGTCATCCTCAAAACCACTAATTCTATTCAGCTTTATATTTTTAAATACAAAGTTAACACTTCCGGTAAAAAAAACCCAATATGGCGTTACTTACAAAGATGAGTCCTCAATTCATATCTTCGATGTAGAGTTTTGGATAGATTGATCAAACCAAAATAAAATCACTAAAGTTCTTAAACATCTTTAGAATGACTTATTTATGGCCGCCAATACATGTTTATTCACAATCGAAGACCTTATTTTCAAAATTTACAAAGATCGTGGTATTGTTTCTTACATCTATAATGATCAACGATGGAATATGGAGTCATAGTGTAGGACCCCTACACGGTAACAAACATAAATAAGCTAGAAAGGATACAACGTCAAGCGGCAAGATTTATCACCATAGATTACAAGTCAAGAGACGACGGGTGTGTCTTCAATATGATTGCCCAACTGGAACTACAAGACCTCCAGACAATTGCAAGACGAACAAGCTAGAAGTTGATATTTATGTACAAAGTGATTTGGGGCCTGATTCCTGCTATTGAACCAGACGAATTTCTTAAAAAAGAACGTCCTCAGAGAAACATAACTGCCAAGAAGTTCGAAGACTACCACGCAACAAATATTGTGGGAAAGCAAGTAAAGAAACACTCTAAGTGTTTTGACATTCCACTAAGCAAAACATCACAATACTAGAACTCATTCTTTGTAAAGACGGTGATCGCGTCGAATCAGCTAGACGACACTGTAGTGCGTACATCAAGCATAGGGAGCGTCAAATATGCTCTTACGCCTCGTCAATAAATCGGCGGCGCTCGATATATTTAAGCCAGAATTGGTATCGACAACGTATTCATACAGATAAAGATACAGAGGATGTCACGGTCGTAGTCAATGAAGAAAATCGGGTCTCGATTGCACTGCTTTTTTTGCATGTGGTGGTGACTGTGAATGAACATGAATTTTTAGCCAAATAGTAATAATTTGAAAAATGTATAAGTATTATTTTATTTTGTTTGAACCAATCTATCTCAAACTCTAAATCAAAGATATGGATTGAGGACTCATTTTTTTTTTAATTTACACCAAATTGGTTTTTTTCTCCGGAAGTGTGATTTAGAAATTTACCACAGAATAAAATTAGTGGTTTTGAGGATAACTGGAAGCCAATAGTTTAATGACAAGCAAAAAAAAACAAAAAAAAACAAACATTTTCTTTACATTTTGAAAAAAGTTGAATATTAAAATAGAAAATTGATATTTCTATGTCCGCCATTTGGATATTACCGGAAGTAAAGTTTTTCAAGAGATATTTCTTATACATTGTATGCATGAGAAGCAAAAAAAAAAGGTTCCTGGACAATGTATTGATAGTAGCAATACATTAAAACACATTTCAGTTACCCTCCCTAAAAATAAGCTTATTCTAGTACTTTATCCGCCATGTTGGATTTTACCGGAATTAGGATTTATGAAGACATCTTATCTATATAATCATGATCATATACCCAAAAGTAGTATATAACAAAGATCGGTACCAAATATTATGTTAGTAGCATGATAGTAACACCTTTTCACATACTAGCCTTCAATATAGGGCTGATATAAGTATGATGTCCGCCATTTTGGATTTTACCGGAAGTAAGACATTTTCTTCAAATGCCTCCCTATCTGAAATAAAAGAGAAATAGTTGAGGAAGGTCTTTGCCAAATTTCATGCAGGATGTGCACAATTCGTCTGAAATATGCTTGTAGCCGCCGGACTATTTTTCAATTTTTGATGAAATTCAATTTTGGACCCTTTAGACTCAATGTGGACCAATTTAATAACCAGGTCCAAATAGAAAAAATCTAAATACATGGTTAGATTCAGCACATATCAAAGAACCCTAATATTCAATTTTTGTTGAAATCAAATAAATTTTAATATTGGACCCCAATTTGGACCAACTTGAAAACTGGCCCATTAAGCAAAAATCTCAATACATGTTTAGATTCAGCATATCAAAGAACCCCAAGAATTCAATTTTTGTTGAAATCATACGTGTTCTAAGTTTAATATTGGACCCTTTGGATCTTAATGTAGACCAACTTGAAAACGGGACCAAAAATTAAGAATCTACTTGCACAGTTAGATTCGGCAAATCAAAGAACCCCAATTATTCAATTTTTGATGAAATCAAACATTTGTCAAACAAAGTTTACTTTTTGAACCTTTGGCCCCTAATTCCTAAACTGTTGGGACCAAAACTCCCAAAATCAATCCCACACCTTCCTTTTATGGTCACAAACCTTGTGTATAAATGTCATAGATTTCTATTTACTTATACTAAAGTTATGGTGCGAAAATCAAGAACAATGCTTATTTGGGCCCCTTTTTGGCCCCCAATTCCTAACTGTTGGGACCAAAACTCCCCAAATCAATCCCAACCTTCCTTTTGTGTTCATAAACCTTGTGTTTAAATTTTATAGATTTCTATATACTTAAACTAAAGTTATAGTGCAAAAACCAATGTGTCTTCAGACGACGACAACGAGGACAACGACGACGCCAACGTCATACCAACATAAGACCGCAAAAATGTTTGCGGTCATATAAAAAGCTTGGAAAACATGATATATAAAATGTATATAAATATAGTTATCTGTTGTGTACAAGATGTAGGTTTTTTTAACAGGGTTTTTGTACAAATTATAAGTTTTTTGTCACATACCTTCTTGTACCAGGTGATACAGGTTTGTTTATCTTCTAAAATGTACTCGTTTAAAGTTTTAATTTCAAATTTATAAATTTCAACCTAACATTTAGTGCTATTCTATGTTCTTAAACTGGAAATGAGGATACCTGAATGGTTTAAATTTTATTTTTTTTATTTTTCTCCTTGTACAATGTTGTACCATATATTCATACCCATAAAAAGTCTGTTTATGTATATGAATAAAACACTGATAACTTTATACATACAAAACACCAATAACGTGTACCAAAAAAATCTGTACAAATTATAAACATGATAATTGCATTTAAAATTTATTCTGGAAATTTTATCATAATTGCATATTTTATAACCATGCGCATATAATATAAATCATCAAAAGAATAACATAAATAAAATTAACCTGTACTCATGGTACTCAGATTAGGTCATACATCTTCTTTTTTCTAGGTTTAATTTCATTAAACCTATAGTTTCATTAAACCTATGAAAACTAAATTTTGAATCTTAAAAATTATAATAAACATGTTATGTATGTTAAAGGCTTTAAATTCAGAGGTTGGCTAAGGTTAATTTTACTTTCACTATCATTTCAGTATGAGGTAACTAACCCCTCTTAGCAATGTGTGCATCAATTTTTTTAGATTTCAAAATTATTCCAGATTCAAATAATTACTTGTTTACAGGTCAACATCAGGAATAAACAGCATCAGGTGCTGCACATGATACACCGTAACATTTTTAAGAATAAAGTTCAATTACTTCTCAATGTCATATTAGAAATTTATGAAAATCAAAGGGGAGCTTATATCAATAGATATAAACAATTCACCAAAGTTTCATGAGATGGCTGAAAGCATTTTTAAGTTATTGTCAAAAACTGGAAAATCACCACTTTTATAATGATTAAAACCCCTATATATATATATATACATGATTTAACCCGAAATGTGAAGTCTGAAATTAATAAAATTTTGAAGTGAGCTTCATCAATAGACATAAACAATTCACCAAAGTTTCATGAGGACTGCTAAAAGCATTTTTGAGTTATTGTCCGAAAACTGGAAAATCCCACTTTTTTCATGAATAAAACCGTAACCATGGTTACTAATGGAATCTTAAAATCTAAAATTTATAAAAATCGAAAGGGAGCACATGTCAATCAGTCAGGGGTACTACATACATGTATACAAGTAATTCTTATTTACTTGAGGAAGTAAAAATAAATATACACATATAAGTTAATTCGTAGCTATAGGATACTTGTACAAGTGACTTTTATTTACTTGTATAGGTAAAAAAAAAATGGCTTAGTTATGTCCCTTAGACATTCAGATTGTTTTACTTGTATATATATTAAAGTAAAAAAGTGATCCTATCTTCTGTTCTTGAATTCTTAAGATTTCTTTGATCCAATAGAATTTTAAATTGTCTGCCCTTTGTAGATGTCTTTACTAATTAAATGAGAGTCATCATCTTCCTAGGTTTATATCTTTAATAATAAGGATGACTGATACCTGATATATATATATATATATATATATACAGTACATTAGTAAATGATTAGTTATCTCCTCCCCCAGGGACAAGTTTTTTTTGTATACGAAAAAAAAACTTAAACAAATAAAGTCAAGTCTATTAGAAAATATATTTTCAGGAATGTTCTGTTAAAGTCTTCCGGACGCGAACAAGATTAAACTGGAATCTTGGGCACTTGTGGCTGTGTTGTCTTGGGTGTAGTTGGAGAGCTTAAGATCACTTCTTGATGTTGAACTGCAAAAAAATTATAATAGCCTTTCAAGACGTCATAATTATTTGGACTACTAATACATTTTTAATTGATCATAATTAAGCTGTATAATTTCGAAATCCATTATAACTTTTTGTAAAATAACCTGAATTTCGTTTTCTGCTCTTTTACTCCTCTTGTAAAAGTAATACAAAATCAAGGCTACTCCAGCATCTACTATTAAACCAAAAACAAATCCTCTCAAAGAATCTGATATTCTCGCCCTGACGATCCTTGATCCCTTACAAAGTGAAAGTAAAAGTAGAAACCGGAACAAGCTAGGTTATCTGAACGCGTGGAAGATAGGTCCGCTGCTGTATGCCCTGAGGTAATCGGTGCATATGACACTTACATATGGACAGATTACGCATATATTGAATTTGGGTGCTTCTTTTAAAGTAACATAAGTAGAAAATGATAACATTTAATAGATAGGTTATTGAAAATCAGTCCATCTTGTCCGACTGCATGAGATGCAGTGGCGGATCCAGCCATTTTAAAAAGGGGGGGGGGGGTCCCAATCCAGGACAAAAGGAGGGGGTTCCAACTATATGTTCCCATTCAAATGCATTGATCTCCAAAAAAAGGGTTCCTATCCCCAGAACCCCTCTGGATCCGCCACTGAGCTGTTACAAAAAATACCGCTATAAATTGTCACGGCATTATTTGAATTTAAGTGTCCTGCATGCATATTGCACTGTAAGATTAACATTAACACTAAATGCAAAATTGTTAAATTATTTACCACTTTCGTTGGTTTTCCTTATCCTTGTTTGAAACGTATTTTATTGAAAGCTTCTTTGTGTACCATTCTTTGTTTTTTCGAAAGGGGTAGTAGTTATAGATATATACAATTAAAATAGAAGAACCTAGATAACGATATGTATGCGTTCAATAATGATACATATAAAAAAAGAAGATGAGGTATAATTGCCAATGAGACAACTATTCACAAGAGACCAAAATGACACAGAAATTAACAACTGTAGGTCACCTTACGGCCTTCAACAATGAGCAAAGTCCATACCGCATAGTCCGCTATAAAAGGCCCAGAAATAACAATGTAAAACAATCACGAGAAAACTAACGGCCTTATTTATATAAAACAAATGTAACAAAAACAAATATGTAGCACATAAACAAACGACAACCACTGAATTACAGGCTCCTGACTTGGGACAGACACATACGTTTTTTTTTCATAATAGTTGTACAAACAGTCGATATGTGAAAAGTATTCCATCAATTAAATCAAAGTATAAATAATCATATTTTTTTATGATTTAGGCAAAGCATATATTTATAGATCCGTATTTTACTCGCTTGGCTTTAAAATAGTTAATAACCATGTTTCTCATCTAATTTTGTATTCTATAAACTGCATCTATATATTTACACTACAAATCTACAACTCTCAGTCTATGGCTACACGTGCTGATCTTATCTATATTCATGCATAATATTTGTTATAATTTTTTGGATGACCAAGTTTATCCTTGTTTATAGAAAACAAAAGCAGATAAATGCTACAGAAAATAATTATACTCACTGAAATTAACTTATATCTTAATTATAAATATAGCACTTGATGGCATTGTATTAATTAAGAATTATCTAAATAAGAACTATATTTTCGTGCGAATTTAATCATTGACACATTACCACGATTACCTGATGGCACCGATTACCTCAGGGCATACAGCAGCGGACCTATCTTCCACCTGCTGGTATCTGAACCGGCAAACAAAGTGGAGGGAAGGTCTAAAACGCGGAAGTGGAAAACGCGGAAGTGAAAAATAGGTGTATTATAACTAAAATCTTGAACCGCTATAGCTAAATCGATAAATAAAACTGATTGTAAAAGCTATTATAATAGGCTATAAGATTAAATTAAAAACATATTTATGTAAATATGCTTTTTTACCGAAAAGTTGACCGGAAGTCTTTCTTAGTGTGACTCTGGCAACACATTTTTGAACATTAAAACTTAAATTCACGAAAAAGCATATAACCCGGTCAAAGTCTGAAATTGATTCTTGAAGACATTAAATGACAAATAATATGATATAAACAAAAAAATAAATATATAACTATAAAAGGGCAAAAAGTTGACCGGAAGTCATCCTTATACACGTTTTCCACTTCCGCGTTTTAGACCCTCCCCAAAGTGGAGTCCCCTGTGTCCGCGCGGCCAGTGATACCGCGCATTTAATAGGTGATTTCGTTATATCAACACAGTAACACAAATAAAATTGTTCTTGTTGTTGTTTTAGCATTCCGAAGGGATAAAAAGAATTAAATTGATAACATCCAGATTGAAATTATAACTGCAATCCCGTGATTAACAATATTTGGCCAATGTTCATTAAAAAAATACAGCATCAGATAAAATTTGTTTTAATAGATGGTAGCCCTATTTGATTTTCCTTACAAAAGTTTTTAAATAGTTCATCTTGGGTGTCCTTGTATTGTCTATGGAATGAAGCATTAAAATCGCCGGCGATAATAATTGAATGAGTTCTTTGATATTTCAGTAGTAATTCCTTTAAGATGTCCAAAGCTGCTCTATAAGCATCATGCCCTTTGTCGGTACCTCTTGAGGGGAGATATACATTTATAAGACATATTGGGTCTTTTGTGGTTGAAATTTCGATAGCCTGTGTATTCTGTTATCTCCATCAGGAAGTTGAGAAAACATAGTTGACATGGACTTTCTATACAAAATTGCAATACCTCTATCGCCTCTTGGTCTACTGATTGGAGATAAGGGTTCATTATCATCAATTTGTCTCGAGAAGGTTATGAAATCTGAATGATGTTGTTTCAAAATAATTTCTTTTTCATAATTAAAAAGCCAATGTTCTTGTATCAGTACAATATCATGTTTATCAAGAAGTTCATCAAAGTAATTTTGACGTAAATGTTTCTAAACCAATGGCAAGATACGATTTATTTTTCGATTATCTCTGATATATAGCCATTTGATATAGTAAAGTCCTAACAGGTTCGAATAAGATCTTCCCAGCATATTAGCTTACCTTACCGTTGAATCTTCTTCCGTCCTTCAGGACAACCTCCATAGGAGTAGTAATCAACCTCCACCATCAAGAATATATTAACAGTTGTAGGTACACAATATATACAGTTTTTTGTACACAGTGTTCCATTCACACGCGATTAGATGATTATCTTCTAGTCCAAATAGGTGTGTGAAATGAACTCCTTTTCACCGTAGTTTTAACAGACGGCGTTAATTGACTCCTCGTACAGTATAGTGTGGAGTGACCCACGCTTACTATGCTTTCATAATATTCGTTCATTTTCAGTTGTGATATAGCAGTGGTGGAACCCACGCTTACTACATATTATCATAAGTGTTGGATGGATTACATCACAGTTGTTATATTTTTAATTTAACTTTCTTTTTCTCTTTTTGTTGAATTGTCGTTCTAGCTCTGATCGAATGAAGGGCAAAACACAGTTTTCGAGATATAAGTTCACAGTTCTGCTCAACTTTCTTATTTAAAATGATATCTGCCTGATGTTGGTTAATTTTCGAGCAGTCCAAAATTAATTGTAATCTGGAGTCTGTCTTGATTTTGTAAAACGATATTGCTGTTTCCTTTATCAAGTCATCTAGTTGTTTAAAAAACGGGTGACGTATATTTTCCAGAATTTTACACTTAAGAAGCAGATGTTCTATATCTTCGTTGTCTTCATCACATAGCTTACACGTCGGCGATTCGTGCTTGGTAAAGCTTGCACGTTTAGCCTGTGTCATGTATGTACCAGTGACCATTTTAAGTTTTATTCCTATTGATAATGCCCCTTTTGATGGATTGTTGTCATTTTTCAGATCAATGATTGGATGGCAATTTCTCGGTAAAAATGCATCACAGTTAAGATGAGTCAGTGTGGAATAGAATGTACAATCATGAGTTATTCTTTGAATCCAGTATGAATCTATCTTTTTTTGTACTAATTTTTTCCTTTCATATTTACTTGGTGGATTATCCAAGAATTGAAAAATGTCACTAAATCCATATTTGTAGAGAAGTTTTTTGGTAATAACATACCAGCTGCTACTGCTGTCTAATTCGATATGTAGTTGTCTATATGCAAGTTGTTTCTCCACAGATTTGTCATCTTGTCTGCATATATTGTTGAACAGGGTTAGACATTTTGTGTCAATTGATGCTTCAATTGGAAGTTCGCCCGATATGATATAAATAGCTGGATCTGGGGTGTTTCGAGGAAGTGATAGAACTTTTTTCAGTAGTGATTTTTGGAACTTCTCTAATTTAGTCATGTTTGATGGACCTGGTTGTAATATTTCTAAACCATAAGTGAGAACTGGTTGAATGTATGTTTTGTAGATAGATATTGATGTTACTGGGTCCAGCCCATTGGTTCCGTGAAAACCGGCTGAAAGCAGGCTATATGCAGTGCGACGTGCTTTTGTTGTGGTTTGTTCAACATGAAGTGTTTCCGATTTCATTCTTGATGTTGATCGAATTATACCTAAATGTGATGAACTAGTAACATTTGGCATTTCTTGATTGTTCAAGTTAAAAACACAATTATGATGGGTAGCTTTTCTAGTTTTGTTATCCACCTCTATGATTACACTTTTTTGTGGTTGTAACGTGTAAGGCAGCAACCATTTGATTTTCTGGGTGTGTGTGTGGGGGGGGGGGGGGGGGGGGCTATGGTTTTTTTTTTCTGGACAAATTTTTTTTTTCGCCTGCTGCGAAAAACAATCTATTTTTTTCGCGACAATTCGAAAACAATTTTTTTCTTTCAATTTTAGCATTACATATAGTGGCAGCTGAGGGTGAAACAAACAACTTTTTTTTCTCAGAATCAAAAACTGGAAACAAACTTTTCCAAAAAAAACATAGCCCCCCCCCCCCCCCCCGAAAATCAAATGGTTGCTGCCTAACTGACTGTATTGTAGAGCATGGTTGACTAAAATTTGTAAATCATAAGGGTTGTCGCTCAAAACTGTGATATCATCTGCACACGCTACAGCATTAATGTTGATGTGACCAATCTTACATCCCTGATTTGATATGTTTCATATAGAGATAGTAAGTCTTCAATATATAATTTATATAAGTCAGCACTCAATAGTCCCCCTTGTTTGACTCCTTTGTGTACTTTAAATTCTTTTGACAGCTGGTTTTTCCATTTGATGTTACAACTGGTGTTCAGGTGGAGATCATCAATTAGAGACCAGGTTGTTGGGTCAATATCAAATAGAAATAGTTTTCTCATCAACATATTTATAATGACAACATCAAATGCTGATTTGGCATCAAGTAAAGCTATGTAGAATGGACTGTTTTTTCACTATATTGCCTGTACACTTCCTCAAATATAACCGCTGCATTTAAAGGCGATGTATTCGGGGTGAATCCTCTTTGTAATGGTGATTGGTTCTTCAGCAAAACTGGTCTAAAATTAATTCTTGCAATATATTCCAAAATTTTACATAGTATAGGTAGTACTACAATTCCTCTGTAGTTTTTAGATTCATTTTTGTTTCCTTTATTCTTGAATATCGGAGAAAGTAGTCCTAATTTGATAATTTCAGGTATTAATTTGTTATTGAGTATGATATTGACTAAAGTTAGCAGATAATCAGTGAATTCATCTCCTGCATCTCCTGCATATAATATATGTTCAATTGATAAACCAAAAATATCTTCAGATTTTCCAGTGTTAATTGCTTTAATGGCTTCCAAGAGTTCTGTTCTGGATACAGTTCTAGGCGGTACTTGATCGCATATAGTTTTTATTGCTTTATAGCATTTATTGCATTGGTCCCCCCCTCCCCTTACTTATATTCCCCTGGTATCACTG
Organism: Mytilus edulis; assembly: GCF_963676685.1. Lineage (NCBI taxonomy): Eukaryota > Metazoa > Mollusca > Bivalvia > Mytilida > Mytilidae > Mytilus > Mytilus edulis. Next base: position 54,077,307 of record NC_092349.1, on the reverse strand, counting down.
CCTGTATTGAAGAAGAAAATTATACCATAGGGCCTAAATTAAAATGTTGTTTGTTTGCCCTTTTCCGACCCTATGTTTTGAAACAGGGTAGGTAGGTAGGGTCTCTAGGGTATCAGGTCCGTTCGCGCCCAATACACTTTCGCACCCTACACGTTCGCACCTCGCACATTCGCACCCAAGGTCCGCTCGCACTCTACACGTTCGCGCCCAATTTTAATTCAAATTCCAGTTGAATGATTGGAAAATCATGATTGTTGTTTTAAATTGCTTTGGTGTAAATACTGAATATATTTAGCTTGGTATGAGTAAAACATTGAAGATTTAAAATATTTTATTTTTCTTTCCCAAAAAATAACTGAGCTCGGTACATTTTTTGTCATGGGTAGGCAGGTAGGTATAATATTTTATTTTATAGATACATAATCTGCATGACGTCATTTTTGTCTGTATTGCTTTAGCTACCATTTGATTTTTATGGGGGGGTGGGGGGGGGGGGGGTTGGGGGGGGGGGGGGGGGCTAGGATGAAAAATTTTGTCCTGCATTTTTTTTTAGTTGTAATCTCTGTCCTGCCTTTTTATTTTTCACTCTATTCGGTCCTGCCTTTTTTTTTTATTAGTTTATCCTGACTTTTTTTACCTGAATTGTCATCCTGCCTTTTTTTTTTTTGCAAAGTGTCTCATCCTGCCTTTTTTTTACTCAAAACTCCTGTCCTGCCAATTTTTTTCAAATTTCATCCTAGCCCCCCATAAAAATCAAATGGTAGCTCCCTTAATATTCCATTGATACAATATTTAATTTTTCGAGCAAGGACACTTCAAAGATAATTGTCAGTACATTTATGTGTAACGTGAAGAAAATTCTGTTTCAAGTTTATATATTTTGTTGTCGCTTACCTCGACCTAAAGGTTTTCTGTTAGAGATAACTTTGTCCTGGTAAAATATGTCCAGGCAGACATACATTACTAGTAGAAACAGTCCCTAGCGTGTTTAAATGTTCTTGTATGCCTGGGTTTCCAATAAAAATGATACAAGACTTGAAACAAAATTGTCACGTATTTTTTATCGCATTTATAAATGATTTGTATGGAAAAACTTGGTGATTTTACTGCCAAATATTCTCCACTTTACAGACCTTTGGTTCATGTCAGACATAAATAATATACATGTATCAATGCTTGTTGAAGGCATCGTTAACATAATCATCCTGATCCACCGATCACCAGAGGCCATTCCTACATAGGATACAACGTCCGTTTACAAAATACTTTGCACACACGTTGATAATTTTGTATTGGACGAACTTTTTTGCATGAACCAGCGGTTCATGCTTATATATTGGCGAGTTTTGGATGTGTCTATGGGCCACTCGATATCTCTCGGCCGGAAGTCAGAATAAAATTCTCGGAACGTCTCGAGAAAGTTTTCGGTCATCTATACAGGTCTTCACAGGTTGTTATCTACGTCTTTGATATGGTCCCTTGATGGCCCTTGACGACGCAATTATATTTGTTTTAAAACGACCACTGTACACTGTGTGTATCTGGGTCAATTATAACGTAGTATTGTCTGTTGTCTCGATAACATGTAAACAAATTATGTTTGAAGATTTAACCACGGGATACTGTGTATTTCATCATAGACTTACGGGATAGAACATTCTATTTAAAATGTTAATTTTAGATCGGAAAACAGAAAGATAATATTCTTATCAAAAGAATTTAATTCAATCGGAATCAAAGAAATATATAAAAAATATATAATACTTTATTTATGTTTCTGAAGAAACTAACAATGATTGAAATCAGAATATTTTCAGAGTTTCAATTAAGAAATAAGTATTTTATATGACAAGATACTCTGCTTTGGTATTTTTAAATATTCATTTGTAAAGCAAACATAAAAATTAAATCCAAATAAATTCTTGCATCCTACAAAAAATGTTTATACACAATAATCATTATATTTCTACGTTAATTATTTCATACCATTTTAGTATTTAGCCGGGTTTTATGAGTAATTATTATTTATTTTTTTGTATTATAATATATCCATAAAACGGAAAGTAAAATAAATTTATTAAATATTTAAATTTTAAACGGTCGTGAACAAAAATACTTGGTGTGTTTTCAATTCATAAAGCATGATTTTAAATCCTTGCAGCAACAACCACAAAAATAATTTACAATAATCACAATAAAATTTAATTACAACCATAATGTTGATTATATTATACTGTTTTAGTATGGATTTAGAAGTCTTTGCTTATATTTTGTATAGTAATTTATTCACATAGTGGAATGTTAGAATTTAAAAGTAGATTCATTCGATAAATAAAATGTCCATCCGTAAATACTTGACGTTCGTGTTTATTGATGTTATATGTTATAGTTACCAAATTAAAAAGTGTTGGGTATGTGTAGATACACCATAGGAGGGGCTAAATTTCACGAGAAAGCTTTGCTTTCGAGTGAAATTTAGTTCATCCTATGGTGTATCTACACATACCCAATCAAATTTTTAATTTGGTAAATGTCTTGTGCCAAAGTTCATTAGACGTCACAATTAACTGATATCACGTGATGAAAAGTGCCTTTCCCGCTGCATTATCAGTTTGCGCGTTTCAGTCGTCTGAAATGGCTGCAAAAATGGAGATAAGTGACATTGACTTTTTGAATGTAATTCCCCAATGGGACAACAGTAAAGACGATCTAACATTTGGGCTCAGAGGTGTAGATGAGCATAGGAATCTGTCCGTGGATCAGTTCGAACTGGGAAAGGATCAGACGGGAAGCTATATATTATTCAACGGCAGAGCCAACAAAACGTACAAAGGTCAGTTTATTTTTTCTTAAATTATTAAGTATTTTTCTTTCTTGTGTATTTCAATTCGTTCGTTTGTGTAATTTTGTCACATGAGTGACGATTTTCAGAAAATACGGGTGTCTTCGTTGAGGTCCGCGCTTGAACAGGTGATTCATTTATGCAAATTCACTGTAAAGACGGCCGGTATATTCATATCTTGCGTAGCGTGTATGCTTATTACGTTTTACCTAATTCAAGCAATATAAAACTGTTTTATATTTCACTGTTATTTTGGATTTTAAACAAATAAAATATCTTATCTCAATCTAATTAAAATATTGATCTCTGATTACGTTATACTACATATCAGAGATCAATATTTTAATTAGATTGTATCTTATCTTATCTATTTCATTAATAACTCAGTTTTGTTCAGTGTATGATTCAATTGTCACTCAGTGTCAATACTTCATTTTTTCAGGTGGATTCAATCAGCGGAACTTGAGTGCCAAAAACTTAAAACACTATCTACAAAATCCAGTACTATTTAAGATATATGAACAATATTTTAATATTGTACGTGATTTAAATGGAACAGCTTTTTATAGGAGACCGCTAGATAAAGGAAGTATTAAGTTTGGTGAACAGTCAGTAGGGGTCAACAAATTGTCTAATATCATGAAAACCATGTGTGCAGAAGCTGGAATAGATGGGTATTTCACTAATCTGGTAAAAGGACATGTGCCACACCATTATACCAGGCAGGAGTCCCAGAACAAGAAATAATGAACAGGACAGGCCATAGGTCAGTGGAGAGTGTTAGAAAATATAAAAGGGCTTCCAGTGAGATGTTAAAGGATATCTCAAACATCCTTGAACCGAGTGAAAGCATGTGTAAGAAAATTAAACATGAAGACAACACAGAAATTCAAAATCGCACGGAAAATCAAGAAACATCAAAAAGTGCAGCAGAAGGCGTTGGAAGTTTGTTCACTGGATGTGTGTTCAATTTTAATAGTGGAAGTTAAATATATTTGTGATTATTTCAGTATTTGAGGATTATGTGGTGTATTTTATTCAAAGGAATATATTCATTGGAATTCCATCCTTTTTAGTAGTGAAATTATGCATAATGGAATTTATGCATTTTTTTTTTGTAGTGAAATTACCAGTGTGCCATTCTCGAGGATTAGAGTATTTAATATTTGGCTTCTAGTTTCACATTTTATTAAAATAATACAGTTATTAAAATTCATTTTTGTACTTTTTCTAAGAAAAAGAAAGGATATGGGGTATTTGCCAATGAGACAACTACTCAACACTATAGTTTTAGTAAACATTTAGAGTTGAAAAATATTACAGGAAAGAAAATGTTACATTGTAGGTTCTGGCTAAAAGTGTGAGGTATCTCACATACCCCACATGACCATTTTAAATCTTCTGGTAAACCAATCAGAGGGTTGATATGGAACTGTGGTGTATGTGTAGATACCCTCACACTTTTTCAATGGAAAATTAAACAAACTATGGTACAAATATTCAAAAGAATTTGAAAAAAAAAATTACTGACCGGAACGTTACTTTATTATAAAATTTTAATTCAATTTTTGTTTGTTTGTTTTAATAGTTTAACCTTATAGCATCTACATATTTGTACTATGGTACGATTTTGAAAATTGTATTCATTGTGTTGACCAACTATCCTACACGTCTTGATTCATTCACATTATAGATCACATTTCAAAAGCACACTATCGGTTTGCGTTCTCACAAATTCCGGATAAAATGTCAATGAATCCTGAGTCAAAACATTTAGTGTAGGCCGTTTGACATTCGAATTCAAGTATTAGATTAAGATATGTGATGACGCAAATGTGTATTCTTTTCCTGAGCTTTTTATTTGCTATTTCGTGCGCTAAAATACTACTTGCATGCAATACTATTAAATTCACTCGTGAAAGCTTATTTTCGTTCTTGTTATCTAAATTCAGGACACGGCAGAAAGAGCTTTTCATATGACTTTCAAGCACGATCATTACTAACGGTATTCTAACCTCGAGTTGTTTCTCTTTTGTTTCTTTTTTGAGTCACAGTCCTATTACAAACTTTGACCTTTTCGAAAAGCTAAGGATTGTCTACCCAAGGAATAGATTCCTCAACTTTGTAATGTATTAGCCTTTTAACTTTTTTCATTCGAGCGTCACTGATGCTTTTTTTGTAGACTTAACTCGTGTCTGGCGTACATCATTTTAATTCTGGTATCTTTTTATATCTACATACCTTTTTATATATATTTTTTTAAAGTGTGCACAGGTTTATAAACTTCTGAATTAAGAAATTCTTCGGCAAAACTAAGTTTCCCTGTAGAATGTTTGAATTGATTTAAGTAAAATCAGGAAATCCTTAAAGTTTGAGATGTTTTATGAGACCAAAGATAAATCTCTTCATAAGAGGTCCCAATCAATTGCATGCCACAGGTTTCACCGCATACAACATCTAACATGAGTAAAGACAGCTTCAAATACGAGTCGGATATGATAGATAAAATAAATGCATCCTGAATTCTAGATTATAAAGCAAACTGAGTGCATAAAATATTGCGATAGGTTTGTGTAATTTGCATAAGTCATCTGGTTAGTAGCTAGGATTGCCAAAGGGTTATAATCGAAAAAAAATATGTGCACTCCCGAGTGATAAATATAATAGTCGAGCTTTAAAATAGCTATTAAAATAGAAGCTGTAAATATATACTTTCAACTGGATTCTTCTTTTCACAGTCAATTATTTCAATTCAAAAGCAAACACAAATTCAGCAACAATCTTTTGGTGACCCGGCAGTCAGCAGTCTTAGGTTAATGTATTGCTTTTCTTTTTTTAAAGAAAGCAACTTGTTTTAATGAACCCTACTCTTCAAGTACAAAGACACAGAGTAACGTTCGTCATATCATGACTTCTAACAAATGCTTTGAAACTCTGAATGCAAGTGTTCATGTCAAACGCTCACGTGATACCAAACGGACTAGACCTTATCCGGGATAGATAAAACCCGAGGATTCCGGTAAAAATGTTTTGAGCGGAAAATACAAATATAAGATTATTTGTAGGAACGGAAAAACAAAATAAAATAAAATCTTGCAGGTAAATACAAATAAAAGATTTTCAGGCGGAACAAATTTATAGGGTCGGTCGGTAAAGGGCAAACAAACAATATTTTAATTTAAGCCTAGCAGTAGGAGTATCTGATGTGGATCTCTTTCCAGTCCCAAATAGTATACATAACGCATACAACATTAAAAACAACTTGTGAAAGGTATGAAAATTGTAGCATTGAAACAAAGAACACAAGACAACGAGGCAGCGAGAAGAGTGGAAGTTGTTATTGCACTGAAAGAAAAATTTAATTTTTTATTGTTCTGACACCAATCAATATTATCACGTTTGTAAACATTGTACAGCACATATATAGCCCATCCCAATTATCCCTTTTTGTAGTATATTGTCCCTGTATTTTTATTATTTCTTGTGTATAAGTTTGTCTTGACATTTTTCATTTTTCAGATTACCCGCCATTTATTGTCACCCATCGTTGATTTTGTTGATCATTTAAAATAAATATATTTTCTTCTTTTAAACTATAAAGTATATAAAGAAAATTAAATAAATAAAACTGCTATCTAAATTAAAAGCTAGTATAATTCTGACCTTCCATTTATATGATTTATACTTAAAATAAAAAAGAGACTTAATTTAAAATAATACTTAACTCTCAAGGTAAGTGTGGGTTGTCCGCGCTATACCACTGAATAAAAACATAGCACTGATACAACAGTAAAGAATTAAAAAAAAAATAAGCTCATAGATAGTATCAAAACCTTCTGTTTTTGTTTTTGTTTATGGTAATAAACTTCTAAGCAGCTTTTTTGTCATACAGTCTTTTTGGTCTTCTCTTTTTTGTCAGACTCTAGTGTTGGTTATATATTACTATTGTTTGATATAGTTCATATCTACATACCGTTTTCAGCATTAAAAAGTATTAAATCACAGACTGAAAATATTTATGTCGTTGGCTAAGTTGAAGAAGATTATTCAAAAACCATTTCATGCACCGACTACCCCGAAAATCTATACCCCAGCAATATTAGGAGACAGCATTATAGGTAGACTAAAACAACAATCAACTCTACCTATACATCAAGAAATATACTGGTGGTGTCAGGGAGGTAGGACAGCAACTAAAGCCTTGGATTGGGTCAAACAAAATCTTGACACAGAAGTACAGCTGATTCCAGAAAAAAATCTGGCTATATATTCTTATAGGAACCTGTGATTTTACATCCTTCAACAGAACAACAAAATATATATCACTGAAATTTCAAAACAATGCCGAACTAGTTGAACATCTTATTAACAGGTACAAAGAAATTATCAAAACACTCAAGGATCTCTCACCAGACAGCCAAATTACAATATTAGAAATACCCTTTTTTTTCAATACAAGCTTGGAACAAATCACACAGCCATAAAGACCCGGAAGTATTTTATGATCAAGACATCCAATTAGAGCAGCAAATAATCGAAATTAACAAAGCCATAAGAACCTTGAACCATCAAAACTTTTCTCCAAATTTCAACATAGACTTGTATAGGACATCAACCAGGCAACAAAGAACATATCAAGCAGGTACTTCACACAGCTGTAGGCAAGGAAATACCAAGAGTAGGAGATTGTATAATTTAAGCCTCTTGGACGACGGAATTCATCCAAACATCCACCTATCCAAAGCTTGGTTGAGGAAACTTACAAACCAAATCTCGAGAGATTGTTGGACAAAAAACAAAGCACCAGAAGAAACTGATGTAAATAACAACATCTAAGGAGTAAAACATCAGATAAACATTTAGAGAGTATAATAACAAAAAGATATCTATAATAAATAGGCTAAATTTAGAAGGTTAGTGTGGGTTGTCCGCGCTATACCAAAAACTATACACTCGGAAAGATAGGTCAGTGTGGGTTATCCGCGCTATACCAAACATCAATCTAGTGTATATTAATATTTTTATTCTATTTTTGAAATTAATAGGTTAGTGTGGGTTGTCCGCGCTATACCGAATACCATACACTCAGAAAGATAGGTCAGTGTGGGTTGTCTGCGCTATACCAAACATCAATCTAGTGTATATTAAAAATTCTATTTTTGAAATTAATAGGTTAGTGTGGGTTGTCCGCGCTATACCAAACACCATACACTCAGAAAGATAGGTCAGCGTGGGTTGTCCGCGCTATACCAAACATCAATCTAGTGTATATTAAAAACTATATTTAAACCTGAATCTAGTAGGTTAGTGTGGACTGTCGGAGCTATACATTTTAAATCTTAAGAAAAAGGAAAAAAAAAAAAAAAAAAAAAAAAAAAAACTCAATATTTAATATTTACTCCCTAGCTGTTACCAAATAAAAACATCAAAATGCAGGTGCAAAGAATGAAGAAAAATTGTTCAACTGGAGACCTGGGAACCAGCACTATAACAACAAGATCATATACACTGGATAGAAATACTGCGCTAGAAAAAAAAATGGAGGCATGCCAGAAAGAACATATAAAATTTGAATTAAAGTCAGGAAAAAATTTTGTAATAGAATTGAGCACTGGAGCATACGAAACCACCAAAAATGAAATACTTAACATCCTTCAAAGTGAAATAATGAAAGATCAATTTGTAACTCTACCCGTCCAAAATGGTGTAGAAAATTCAGGACTTACAGTAGACTCGTGTTACAAAGTATTTAACAAAAAACTTAATGGAGAAACAGGAAATATGCTAAAATTTACTATAAACATGTATCACACAACTTGCAAAATCAATGTGAATGGTAGCAGAGTGGACTTATTTATCAACAACATATTTGATAAGCTATGTGAAAAGCTAACCAAAGACCACGGAGAGATCAACATCCTCAACAAAAATATTCAAACATACTTATCTCAGTTGAGAAATTGTTCCTCAGAAACTATACAAAAATCAATAGCACAGGAAAAGAGTAAGAAAGAACAACTGAATAACCCAAATGAGGAGTTTTTATGTATTGAACAAACCGTCAATACAGAGGATGAAATAAGCAGTTTAGAAACATGCATGAAAGGAAGAAAGGAACATTCCCAAGATGAACAGGCAAATACAGACGGTAATACTAATACTGCAAGTCCAGACAACTGTATTTGTCCGTATTGCAATAAATATGTAGAAGAAGGGATTGGATGTGACAGATGTGATTACTGGTACCATTACCAATGTGAAAATCTGTCTAACAAAGTTGGAGAAAATGAGCTGAAACAGTTAGATTACATCTGCACATTATGTAATGATGACATAATGTATGAAAGATGAAACATAACAGAGTGTGATCCATCTTCAGAAGATAACAACATAAACATAAATATAAACACAGGAAGCACACAAGATGAGCAAGATGAAACAGGACACAATGATCAGATTAGAACACGGATAGAACCTGATCCCATTACCATTAGTATAGACAAAGATTTACCATCCAGGTCTAATAATATACAAAACCAGATGAGAGAAAAGACAGATATGGAAGAAACTGACTTGAAATTGATTTTTACACCTAACATCAATGAAAGGTCAGAAGGATCAGCAAAATCAAAACAAAGACCAGTAAGTGGTAATGAAACAGGACCAACAATAACCATTACAGAAAATGTGAAGGAGAAAAAAACAAATGAGAGTCTGGTGAAAAAGAATCAAAAGGGCACCAAAAACAAAAACGACAAAGAGGAAACTATCATTGCCCAAAAAACAAGGATACTTAATCTAGAGAATGAAATCAAACACATGAAGTCAGTCCTAGACACAGTTACTAGAAGAGAAGAAACACAACAAAATGCCCAAGCGCAACAATGTACAACGAACAACATACATAGAGGACCAAATAGTGATACACACAATACATACATGTATCAACAGTTACAAAACCAAATGAAGGAAATGCATCTGGAGAATAGACTGAAAATAATGGAAAACCAAATGATACAGAACATGTGTATACAAACTGCGCTTACCACCCAAATGGCAATACAAAATAAACATAGCATACCACATCATTATGGCTTATACCAAGGACTACCTGGAAATGGTCACTATATACAACCAAATGTGATGCAAACCTATATGCATGCACCACCTTATGCATTCCATAATTCTCATATACCAACCCAGCCAGTCCTAAATCCAATGGGTATGCCACAAATGTCAATGCATATACCACCAATTCCAATGCATATGCCACCAAATCCAATGCATATGCCACCGAATCTTATGCATATGGCAACAAATCTAATGCAAATGACGCCAAATCCAATGCATATACCGCCAAATCCAATGCATATATCGCCAAATCCAATGCATATACCGCCAAATCCAATGCATATACCACCAAATCCAATGCACAACTTTATGCAAATACCAACGAATCGAATGCACAACTTCAGCCAGGCACCACCATACTCTATGCATAATATACAAAGGCCTCCAAATACAATACATAGTTCCAGACAAATGCCTAGGCCTCCAACATATAAGAATGGAACTCAACTACAGCAAAATATGCCTACACATGATACTGAGAACAGAACAACATCACATCACATGCGATGCCCAACCGAAGCAGTGATGTCTAGAATTATAGATGAACAGCAGCCACCTATAGAAATACATACAGTTGATATAGAACCTCACTGTACAAACACGATCATCAAAGAGAATAATAATGAAACACTACCTCTGAACAACTGTGAACAAAATGCTGAAAATGAAGTTATTCAACATGTCGGTAAAGAAATCAACAGCAAATCCAATGCAAGGGTACAAGAGGAATATCAAACACTAGATGAGTCCAATCTACTGGATCCAAAGCAATCTTTAAACAATGGTCACCATTTTCGGATCACAAGCCAAAAAGGACTACCCCCAGAATTAACAAAAAGAAGAACAAACCATCAGGAAATTTAAGTAAGAATATAAACATCATTACATGCAATATTGAAGGATTAAAAACCAATATTGCATATCTTCACTCTTTAGATCACTCAAATACAATACTATGTCTACAAGAGCATTTCTTATGGGACTTTCAAAAAAAAAGAAATAAAAAAACTCCTTCCAACAATGGAGGACCACACAAGATGTTCTGATACAGATGACCCTCTGGATAGCTTCAAGTTACCGAAAGGAAAGGGAGGGGTATCAATACTCTGGCCATCAAAATGGTCCAGCAAAATTAAAAAACTAAAAGATGGAAATGAAAGGGTTATTGCAGTTAATATTACAGCAACCAATGATATATGCCTTATCAATGCTTATATGCCAACTCATACGACGAATTCACAACATGAATATATGGAGTGTCTAGACATTATTTCTGACATAATACAAAAGTATGAAAATACACACAAAATAGTGCTAGCAGGAGACCTGAACGGTACATTACAAACTTCCAGAGCAAACAAGCATGATAAAATACTAAGACAATTTACTGGAGATGTAAACTTAACTACTGGTGTTGAAATAGAAAATACCCATACCTTTTTTCATCATGCTGGAAATTCATCCTCACAAATAGATTATATACTTGTACAAGACAAAAACTTAGTTGCAGAGTATAAAATTGAGGACAAATCAAGTGCAAATACATCCGCACATACAATTGTAAAGATGGAAATAACCTGCCAGATGACAAATACCAGATATTCTAGTAAGAAAAACAATAAAGCAAAATTCAAAATGCTTTGGGAGCAAATAGACAAAGAAAGCTATAACAACGCTATACAGCAGGATATCAATTTAATTGAACAGGAAAAAGATGTCAATATTCAATTAAAAGTATTAATGGAAACACTAAATAAGGCAGGAAAAAGATCAGTTCCAACTAAGCTATTACAAACCAAGGGACCAAAATGGAAAGCCTCGCCAGAAGTACTTATAATTCTGAAATCATGTAGGGAAATATATAAGAAATGGCAAGACATAGGGAAACCAAAAGAACACCACCTAGCAATTGAATTAAGAAATGAGAAAAAGAAATTAAGAAGTAAGCAAAGAGCAGAACATGCAATAGATAGACAAACATTTTACCAACAAATAATGGATAACCCTAATACTCAGCTTTTTTACAGACTGATAAATAGAGGCAGAAGCAACAGCCGAACTACAACCTATTGTCTGAAAATAGATGGAGAGTATATATTTTGTCATGAAGATCAAAGGAAAAGATTTGCACAATATTATGAAGACCTCAGTGTCCCAAAAGAAGAAATATATGACAATTCCTACCTAAATCTATGCAAAATTCGACAAAACTATGTACAAGAGGCCTTAGAAGAGTACGAACACAATCTTGAACTCTTTACAGACACAGACATAGAGAAAGCAATAGATTGTCTCAACACCAAAAAAAGTCCGGATGAATTTGGACTTACAGCTGAGCATCTTAAATATGCCAAGAGCACAATAGCACCAGCGATGAAGACAATATTTAACAACATTCTGATACACAGAAAGGTACCATTATTTTTCAAATCTGGTATACTCACACCAGTACTTAAGAAAGAAAAAGACCCAACAGAGACCAGTAACTATAGAGGCATAACAGTAACACCAATAACTGGGAAAACCTTTGAATACTCATTTCTAAACAAACTGATGATAGAGCCAAAAACAGACCTCCAATTTGGATTCACCAAAGGTCTATCGCCAATCATGGCAAGCTTAATTATTTCAGAAGCTAGATATGAGAAGAAAAAGGGGAATGACAATTTTTATATAAATATTCTGGATGTAAAATCAGCATTTGATGTAGTCCAACACACTATACTGATGGATAAAATGCTCAATCAAGAAATCCATCCAATATATTGGAAAATATTAACAGAATTATATTCTGATCTAACTACAAAAGTTAAATGGCTTGATGGTATAAGTAAACCCTTCCAAATTAAACAAGGTGTAAAACAGGGAGGAATATTATCAACCCATCTATACAAAATCTTTGTCCAAGATCTCCTAGTAGAATTAGAACAAAATTCAATAGGATACCAATTAGGAAATATATATGTAGGATCACCAACTTGCGCCGACGATATAGCCTTTATATCGAATGACAAGCATGAACTACAACTAATGCTAAATGTGCTTGGAAGATATGCAAATGAACACCACTACAGCATACATCCAACAAAAACCCAAATCATAGATTGTTCAAAAACAAAAAGTGATTACAAATGGACACTTGATGGAAATGATGTAACAATTGCTAAATCAGGGGTACACCTTGGATTAACAAGAGCTGAAAACAACGAAAGTCATATAAATGTACAAGAGAGAATAAAATTAGCAAGAAGAACTAAATATGCTCTTATGGGATCAGGGTGTCATGGTACAAATGGTCTAGATCCCCCAACCTCATTTCAAATCTACAAAACTTATGTCATTCCAAGGTTAATTTATGGATTAGAAGTGTTACCTCTAACCAGATCTGATATTGAACAGTTGGAAAGATTTCATAGAAAAAATCTTCGCCAGTTACAATCTCTTCCAGAAAGAACTGCCAATTCTGCAGTGTTACTACTGTTAGGAGCACTACCAATAGAAGCAGAAATTCATAAAAGAGTATTGTCTCTCCTACTTGCGCTACTAACATGTGAGAATGAAAAAATACATCAGCTTATAGAAAGACAAATAACAACAAATTTTGATAACAAAAATAGCTTCTTTTCTAGAGTTATGGATATCTTAGATCTGTATGAACTTCCAACCATTATACAACTTAAAAGCAATGTTCCAAAGAAAGAACAATGGAAAAGAACTATCAAACTGAAAGTAGACAAATTTTGGAAGGACAAGACCTTAATAGAATCTGAAAGAAAATCTAGCTTAAAATTCATGAATACGGAAAACTTCGAGATCAATAAACATCACCAAGTCTGGAAAATAAAGCATTTGCCTCGTTTTGAACTTAGAAAAGCAATAATCAAGACTAGAATGATAACTGGAACATACATACTTCAGGCAGATCAACATAAATTCACTCCATATACAGTAGATCCAACTTGCCAATTATGTAAAACTGCCAATGAAGACATAACTCATTTCCTGACAACATGTCCCATACTCAGTACTATGAGAGAAAAATATTTCCTTGATATAAGAAAAGAGATCACTGATAAAATCACTCCAGCAAAATGGAACTGCACCTTCATGAGCAAAACTGCAATAGTACAATTGCTAATAGACTGTTCAAAATACAAGGAGGTGTTTGATAGCTGTGAAAAATTCATGGAAAACATTGAAAACAAAACTAGAAACATGCTATTTCAAATGCACATAGAGAGACTGAACATTTTAGACAACAAATAGAAACACATAATGTGCATATATATATATAGTTATATAAAGATACATTTATCATAAAGTGGAAGAACTGACAACCAAATGAGAACAATGATTATCATAAGTAACATATATATAGTACCAACACAGAGTCTGCCATTTAATTTAATAATAATTGTAAGAATCTTAAATATTTAAAGATCACTCCTATCCCCAACAGCCTTATACATCTATTATATGGTGCTTATCATTTATATAACCTTTTAAAATCTATTGATGGTGACAAAACAAGTTTTAATAACTTTTTAAAAATTTTAATATACAATTGATCATGAAGTACATATAACATTCCACTGAGAAAATCTGTCTTTTTAGATTTTACTAAATTCTTACATCTTAAACTATTATTATTTTAATACATAGATCTTATTAAATGAAACCTCCTTTTAATGTACATTTTATGCATATTAAAAAGCAAATTCAAATGAAACATAATTTTAAATATAAATAAAACTAAGTCACATACTTAAGTGAATATACTTGTATGGTTTGTTATAAAAAGGTCCATGTAAATATGCCTTGCATGACATTTCTATTGTTTATTGTTTATTTATATGTGCTGTACATATGTTGGAAATTTTGTTTTATCATTTTAAAAATTTTAAGTTAAGGGAAAACTCCATATATATTTGGAGGTGCTCCTAATTAAAGGAGGCTTATACCAAGAAGAAGAAGAAGAACACATACATCATCTTTGAATGCAAAAATAGCTGCATTTCAACCCCCATCCTCCCCCTCTTTTCTCCCCCTTTTTTACTTTTTTACTTCCGACTACAAAATGTGCTCTTGTTCAACAGACCTTAAAAATCTTACTTGAGGAGTCAGGTCAGTGAAGTGGCGACCAGTTGAATGTCTTAGGGTCATAATTACGGTATGACGAATAACTATTACAAATTTCGTAAAATGACATTAATGGTAATTTAAAAATAAAAATTCGACTGATTTTGACAAATCACATTACTTTTTTTCTAACAATAACAGTCACAACTATCTTTAACATTTAACATCTTCGTGTGTTTTTATTTCCCAACTGCACTAAGCAAATCATCCCATAAATGTATATCTCTGTTATTGAGACGCAATAACCGTACATTTACAACGATGGTAACATCTTGGTGTCTGGGTTTTTTCAACCGCACTTAAAAATCATCCTGTGAATTTATATGTATGCTACTGAAGACGCAAGGACCATACTTTTACAACAAACGTAACATCTTGGTGTTTTTTTTTCCAACTGCACTTAGAAAAACATACTGTGAATGTCTATCTCTAATACTGGAGACGCAATGAATGTAACATTCGATATCTGTTTTCGGCTGCACTAGGAAAAGCATACTGTGGATGTCTAGTATTGGAAATACAATGACTTAAAATTAACAAGTCAACATATTGAAGTCACGTTCAAGTAACCACTGAAACAAACTGTCAGTTGTTTTACTGAATAAGGGTTTGGTTGGAGTGAAAAAAGGAGAATGAAAATAAAAATAAATCATAGAGAAAAATAGTGGAAAAAATAATGAATACACAGTGCTTGAATGTAAAGAAAATAGAGAATAATGGACAAAGTGATTTCGGAAATGAAGAACCCCCATCGAGACACTCCTCAATTCTGTAAATGTTAATTAAAACAAAAGAGTAGTATGCACTGACGATGATCCTGCATAGGTACAAGCACATGGAAATGTGACTGTTAACTATTTTTATTGAGATCTGAATCCTTCCCCTCAATGAACTTGGTCAGTAAAGAAGGTACAACCCAATTAGTATAGAAGGTGTAATTAACCCTACACATAAAACAAAAGTACATTCGAAACAATGCTTACATCTTATATAGTAAATAATGTTCAAAATAATGATTTATTGAGGTCTGATCCGTCCCCCTCTATGGACTTGGTCAGTAAAAAACGAACAACACAAGTAGTTTAGGAGGTGTCCTTACAAAACTTATTTCAAACGGGATATATAGAAATAAGAAAACGTGGTATGAGTGCCAATGAGACAACTCTACATCCAAGTCGCAATGTGTAACAAGATGCTCCGCAGGGCGCAGCTGTATACGACCGCAGAGGTTGAACCTTGAACGGTTTAGGCAAGTATGGACACAACATTCAAGCTGGATTCAGCTTTAAATTTGGATTGTGATTAAATAGTTGACACAGCATAGGTTTCTGACACAGAATGAATGTGGTCAAATGAACTTAAAATATTTGTTTTGCCTTTGAGCAATTCACTATGCTGTTGAATATTAATCCTCTCAAAAAAATGTTTGAAGACATTTTCTTTTTATTTATGAAATCTAAAATGAGAAAAATATACCCCCCCCCCCATTTTTTTTTCACATCCCCCTTTCCCTTTTTCCAAAACTGATATCAATTCAAATTTCTAATGGAGTTTGCAACAATAACTACTCATTTAAATACATCATAAAATATTAAAATGTAAAATAAAGTGCTTGTTATCACTGAATGGTAAAGATTGTTTTAATTTATCAGTTGATAGTAAAAGTGAATATACATTGTATATTGTATAAAACAATGATTTAAGTTGATTCAACTACTATTCTGGACAAAGAAAGATAACTCCAATTGAAAATTTGTTGCTAATGCACAATATTGTGCAATTAGATATTTCTTGCTATTGCGCAATACTGTGCAATTGAAAATATTTGCTATTGCACAATACTGTGCAATTGAAGATTTCTTGCTATTGCGCAATACTGTGCAATTGAAAATTTCTTGCTATTGCATAATACTGTGCAATTGAAGATTTCTTCCTATTGCTGAATACTGTGAAATTGAAAATTTCTTGCTATTGCACAATACTTAATATAATAATTTTGGATCCTGATTTGAACCAACTTGAAAACTGGGCCCATAATCAAAAATCTAAGTACATGTTTAGATTCAGCATATCAAAAAAGCCCAAGAATTCAATTTTTGTTAAAATCAAACTTACTTTAATTTTGGACCCTTTGGACTTTAATGTAGACCAATTTGAAAACGGGACCAAAAATTAAGAATCTACATACACAGTTAGATTTGGCATATCAAAGAACCCCAATTATTCAATTTTTGATGAAATCAAACAAAGTTTAATTTTGGACCCCAATTTGGACCAACTTGAAAACTGGGCCAATAATCAAAAATCCAAGTACATTTTTAGATTCAGCATATCAAAGAACCCCAAGGATTAAATTTTTGTTAAAATCAAACTAAGTTTAATTTTGGACCCTTTGGACCTTGATGTAGACCAAATTTGAAAACAGGACACAGTTAGATTCGGCATATCAAAGAATCCCAATTATTCAATTTTTGATGAAATCAAACAGAGTTCAATTTTGGACCCTTTGGGCCCCTTATTCCTAAACTGTTGGGACCAAAACTCCCAAAATCAATCCAGTTACCTTCCTTTTTATGGTCATAAACCTTGTGTTTAAATTTCATAGATTTCTATTTACTTATACTAAAGTTATGGTGCGAAAACCAAGAATAATGCTTATTTGGGCCCCTTTTTGGCCCCTAATTCCTAAACTGTTAGGACCTCAACTCCCAAAATCAACCCCAACCTTCCTTTTGTGGTCATGAACCTTGTGTTTAAATTTCATTGATTTCTATTTACTTATACTAAAGTTATTGTAAGAAAACCAAGAATAATGCTTATTTGGGCCCTTTTTTGGCCCCTAATTCCTAAACCAAAACCAATCCCAACCTTCCTTTTGTGGTCATAAACCTTGTGTCAAAATTTCATAGATTTCTATTTACTTAAACTAAAGTTATAGTGCGAAAACCAAGAAAATGCTTATTTGGGCCCTTTTTGGCCCCTTATTCCTAAAATGTTGGGACCAAAACTCCCAAAATCAATCCCAACCTTTCTTTTGTGGTGATAAACCTTGTGTTAAAATTTCATAGATTTCTATTCACTTTTTCTAAAGTTAGAGTGCGAAAACTAAAAGTATTCGGACGACGACGACGACGATGATGCCAACGTGATACCAATATACGTCCAAAAATTATAAAAAGTGAAAAAGTATAGGTCAAAATACGGCCTTCACCAGGGAGCGTATGTTCACATCGAACAACAAGCTATAAAGGGCCCCAAAATGACTGGTTGAAAAAATTCAAACAGGAAAACCAACGGTTTAATCTATATAAAAAACGAGAAATGAGAAACACTTATTAACCACATCACATTGTGAAGAGTTGTCTCATTGGCAATCATACCACATCTTTTTTTTATATAAACAATAACATGACTTTGTTTTATTATGTTGAGTTGTTATGTTAACTGCTGTCTCATTGAACTGATTCTACCTTTTTCCAATGCATTAAGAAATTGTGTTTATTGAAGGTGGGTGCTAGACAGGTTAAAACTCTAAAAGTTATTTTGAGGACAAGGTTTGTGAGCATGGTGGTGGAAAAGGTTAAAATTTCGCAAAATAATACTAATAATTTTAGATATAAAACTTAAAATGTGCCATGAGCAAAAAAGTTAAACTAGTGGTTGATTTCTATATATATATATTACACACTACATTCTGATATATATACATGATATAACCATGAATGCTTATAGAAATAAAATAAATAAATATATAAAAATATTTATTATTAAATCACAAGAAATTTCTTATGCCATGTATGCGTTCAGGAACCTTTCAACATTCTGTCTACAAACCGGGCATTTCATTGGTCGAGGTAATGCTTGGACACAGTCAATACACACGCATATATGTCCACAATTTAACAAAATTACTTCCCTTGGATTGGTTAGACAAATAACACACTCCTGAGAGTCTGAATTATTAGATGGTTCACGATTATTTGCTGCAGCTCTTGAAGCCATTCGTGCATTCTGTGCCTCCTGGGCCATTCTTTCTATTCGTTTTCTACTTTGCCATTTTGTGTACCACTTTTTTATAATGTATGTGGCCAGGCCAACACCTATAACACAGGTAATACCAAGGAAAATTTTAATTATGTTTGATTGTGACGAGAAATGTTTAACGACTTCTTCTTTGGTTTGTGTTGTAAGTATGAATCGAGACCCATTCTCTGGTGGTGACATGATTATCTTATCATTTTCCAGCTTTAACTGTCCAATGCCCAGCAATGGAGTTCCTAAAACCAGCATTTTTTCATATTCATGCATCCCTTTAATGACTTCACCAAATAGTCTGTCCATTCCACGCTGAATAAGTCCAGCTTGGTCTGACTTATAATTGTCATAGGTGACAGTGAGGTCATCTAATAGAAAACCTGCACTTTTTGCTTCCGTTATATGAACTCTGACATCATTTGAACCATCTTTTTGAACTTTGTGCAAATAAAATGGCACTGCATCTACAACATCACGGATAACATTTTGGACGTCTGACCTTAAATAAAACAATAAAATTTGAATAACATGCTACAATATTAGTAACATCATACATAAAATGCATGGACAATATTGACATGCATCCATTCAAAAAGATTTCTACAGTGTACTCAACAAAATAAGTATTATGAAGGACCTCTTCAATTTGATTGATGGACTGAATGTTAGTGTAAATCGCCACTTCTAGCACTCTAACTTGTTATTTCATGACATTCAGTCTTTATTGGTGGAGGAAATCTTCTCATGTCTTTAAAACCACCTGGTCACTAAGGCTCACACTTCCAGTTGAAATAATGTTATAATATTTTCACCCAGGGCTATGAGCAAAACTAATGTTTCTAGAAAAATCAATATCTTTTTGGATTTTTTGTCGCTATCATGCTCACAATTGTCCAACATAATCTTATTTATAAAATTTACAGTTTTCAAATTTTCAAAAAATAATAATTTCCTGCAAAACCTTGATTCTGTCAATTTTAATCATGCTAATGCTTTCTTACACTCTTTGAATACCACTAAAGTGTGATTTGTAGGATTTAACAGGTTCTATAGAAAAATAATTATAGAAAAACTAATCAAAGAATTCAAATATTCAACAAGTGACCAAACAACACACTAATTCACTAATGCATGTAGCGCAAAAGTTAATTTTCAGTGGTGTTCAGTCATAAATTGAAAATTTTTCAATATTTGACTTCTTCAATTTGTTTATATTCTTTTTATTTAATCATGCATGTTAATTGACCATAGATTTTTTAGTCGAAATAAAGTATAAAATATGAGGAAAATTTTTCACCCATCCAAAGGACAAGGTACGATAAGCCTGATAAGGCCTGTTTTTGGCCCCCCTATTTTCTTATTTTTAAAATGCTGTTTTGGAATGCTACTTATTATGTTAAAACATTCCCTGATGTTTGAAGTTTGTTTGGATGAACTTCAAAACCACTAATTTTTGCAACTGGGTGAGGTGAGGGGTGTTAACTTTCTGTTATTATTAAAATACTGTAATTATTATTCATTTTGCAGGTGATTTTACAACAAATTGTTATTTTTTTAGTGCCTGCACCAACGTGACCCAGGAATTGGTTTATTCCAATGTCAAGAGAACTGTTTTTGCTGCCTAATCACCATAATTTTTTCCCGGTCTCGGAGGTGCATGCTATTAAATTTTAAGAAACAATGGCCAAAAATCGTTATTTTTCCTCCTTTTGGCATTTTTGATGCCCTTTCACCCCCTAACCTCACCCATTTTCTGAAATTAATGGTTTTGAAGTTCATCCAAACAAACTTCAAACCTAAGGGAATATTTTAATGTGATAAGTAGCTTTTCAAACCAAATTTAGAAAATGAGAAATCAGGGGGGCCAAAAATAGGCCTTATCGTACCTTGTCCTTTGTTTTTTTGCTACTTCATCCACTACGTCGGGACATGACCAATTATTTTATGTCATTAGTTGAGTGAAATTATCAGATTTATTTCTCATGCAAAATTATTGTTTGTTTTTTTTATTTCACTGGGAAATCAAGAGTTTGTTTTATTGTAATCAAGGTAATAATAGAAATTATAATCTTTTTGGCCAAGTACCCTGTTCGTTACTGAAATATAACTTTTTCATGCTGCTTTTTAAAAATATGATAGTCACATTTAAAATTATCTGAACTTGATTGTAAATTAGCATTTTTTTATTTCCTGTGATTATTTAACAAATGTTAATATTCTTTGATTAACCTCAAATTTCATGTTTTGGATACATAATAGTTATTTTAAATAACAGTCAAGGGTGTAACTTAAACAAGTTTTCAAAGAAAAATAACATGCATGTGTTATTACAGACACTTTCATGAGTTGTCTACTGTTTTTTTTCCTTAATGTGTAGTAACATATTATATGTTTGTTATCAGTTAAATATATCATAAATATTTTATCTTTTGTGGCCAAATTGTGGGCACTTGGGAATTCATGAAACTAAAATTGCGCAGAAGCTTGATATATAACCTTGATAACTAATTTCTGATTCCATTAATACAATTTTGATCAACCATAGTAAACCAATGAGACAAGGTTTTTAAGGGGAAATTAAGCTGTAATAACGAGGCTTAGTTATTACAGGCATGTAACTTATTATATATGAGAGTAAATGAGACGATGGGAATAACTTGGAATCTTGTGCAGTGCCTCATTACAAGTTCTGATCACCATTTCTTACAATGAATTGAAATACATTGTGATATATGTCTGGTTATTGTAGGAATATATTTACTGTAATAACATGGGTGCACTATGCATGATTTGTAAACTATGAACTGCTATATCTTGGCAAAGTTTAGTATACATAAAGAAAATTATAATATCAATAGAACATGTAGAACTTGTGAAAAATTTAACAAAATAAAGTTTGTATATTGTCCCTTTGAAACATGTAACATGGTACATATGTTATTACAGTATTTTGATATTTTAGCCCAAGATAACGACACGTTTGTTATTTTTCTTTAATAACTTATTTAAGTTAGACCCTTGACTGAATAATAGCCTTTCTCTCGAAAAAGGTTAAAAACATAAATAATTAGATATAAATTGTGGCAAACTAATTAACGAATCTATGATTTGGTCTACATGCAGCTCTTTCTAAATCTAAAGTTCTGTTGCTAAAAACTGTTTTTTTTAATTCTTGCTAATAAAACCATTTTCCCTTTTTTGAATTGACAATCTTACCATACGCCATTGTTTCTTTTTGATTTGTGTTCTATCAATGCAATGTTTCTAATGACACCCTGAACATCGTCTTCATAGTGACTTCTCAGCCTCCTGGTGCTAGCTGTTATACCTTCTATGCATCCATAAGGAATTGTTTGATCTGGTAACTCTTTTAGTTTCTTTATCAAATCTCTGTCTAAGCCATACCATTTTGCTTTCTTCATGAAATAAAACAACCATAAAATTATTACGATACAATTTTTACAGGTAATTTCATTAAATATGACATTCAATAAGCATGATAAGAAATGATTAAAATGGTGCTAACAGTAATTAATTCAGACCTCTGTCTCTCGCCACAGACTAGTCCAAATAATTATGACATCTTGTTCTTGTTTTGCTTTGACACTTTCCTGTTGATGTAAGACGTCAAAGAAATTTTTTTTTAATAGCCTTTCAAGACCTCATAATTATTTGGACCACAGGGGCTTGTTTAGTGGGTCAGACGAGGTTTTACTGTCAATGGCGATCGCTATCCTATATAATTCATTATCATGTTTATTATATTTATTAAATTGTACAATGAATTAATAAAAGGGTGCATACTGTAAGAATCCATCTTATATGAATACACGCTTAAACATACACATCCACCCAAAAGAAATAACTTTTGCAACATAGAGTGGGAGGCCCATACTCGCCGGGGACACAATTTCGCCGTTTTATGATTTTGAGGTATAAACACTTCAAAGGATGGCTGAAATGGTATTTTATATAGGATAGCGATCGCCATTGACAGTAAAACCTCGTCTGACCCACTAAACAAGCCCCTGTGTTTGGACTAACCTCTGTCGAATCACGATAATGATATTTTGGCGAATCGTAAAATGTTAACCAATTTGAAGCTAACGGTAGCCGAAAATGACTGACGGTAAAGGACACTACTACCCTCATATACACGTATATATACCTCGTCTGACCCACTAAACAAGCCCCTGTGATCAGATGTCTCTACTATACCTATAGGCTATTTATAAATAAAATGGCTTATTGTAATAAGCTTTGTAATTTCGAAATCCATTATAACTTTTTGTAAAATAACCTGAATTTCGTTTGCTGCTCTTTTACTCCTCTTGTAAAAGTAATACAAAATCAAGGCTAAGCCAGCATCTACTGTTAAACCAACAACAAATCCTCTCAGAGAATCTGACATTCTCGCCCTTGATCCCTCACAAAGTGAAAGTAAAAGTAGAAACCGGAACAAGCTAGGTTAGGTTCGTAACCGGCGAAACAAACTTACCGGTAAAATCCGAAATTTGTAAGGACTGACACACAGAACTTGTTGCATAGAAATCAGCTGATATTGTATTTTTTAGTTATTGACTGAGAGTTATATATTCAGTTGCATTGGAAGATCTGACACTTAGCTGTAAGTAATTGAATATTAAAAACAAATGTACCGCACTGCATGGTACATGTGGAAGACCATTCGTTGTCGGGATGATTTGCAAGTTTTCCGGGTTCTATAAATAATTTTCCTTCGCTCTAGCTTCACAAATTTTATGAATAATTATGAGTAAGGCACACATTCTATTAATCTGTATCCGGTAGTTTACAAAAGCATAAACAAAAATTATATCAATGGCCCTACTAACAAAAAATTGTATCCTTGCTTTTTCACTTGACCCCAGGCCAAGGCCAGTAGAAAAGTGTGTGTTGTACAGTTCATGTACAGTGTATGCATGATATTGCATGACAACTTTGACATTCACAAATCAAGCAGTTTCAAGAAGGATATTGTGCAAATAGATTAACAGGTAAATATATCTATTGTATCGAAGATTTTTCTGACTTTGTCTGAAGGCAAAAATTTCTATTTAATCATGTTAATTTTAATTTTCTGATTTGTAGATTTGACTTCCCAATGAATCTGCATTAAAAAAAAAAGAAGAACATTTGACATTTATAACTATCAAAACATGACTATAGTCATCATGATCAGACTAGTTAAATGGTTATGACCTACTTGATAGGCATGACAGGTGGTATTTTTTTCTCTAAATGAAGTGAACTTCAAAAAAAAAAATTCAAATAAATGTACCGATATTCACGATATTGAATAATTGACTTGCCAAATTTATTCTGTATGTGGTGACCTTATAACAACCAGACTTCTCTTTCCACATGCTCTGTTTTTATTTAACATTAATTTTCAAGAATCTCAGTTTTATTTGACTTTAAAGGGGCACTAGCTGTCAAATTCATGGTCACCGATTTGACTCGAATTTTCATATTTGATTTATAACAATGTAAAACATTTATCAAAACTATCAAAAGTCTAAAGTATACAGTTTACAGAGCATGTGGTAGATAATATATAGGTTCGTTTCGTGTGTATTTTAGTCCAGACGCCATCTAATTTAAATACCTATCGATTTGACCTCAGATGACCATATAAGCGATGTAAACATAAATAAAGATATGAATAGATTAAACCAACATTTGCAATTGGTTTTTATAGGTCTGCTTGATTTTATTTTATAGATTAAAAAAAGATGTTTCTCATTGTTTTTAACCGTATATAAGAATGATTTTATGTGCATCGAATTAGTAATCAAATGATTTACCGTAGTTTCACTTTCATTGTTGACATTCTTTTTCTTTAAACATGTTAAATAACCAGTACAGGTACAATGCATGCATTGTCAATCTGTAGCTAGGGGGTAAATTGAAGTTCACATGAATACGGATTTAAAGAGGTCGACTCATTCACTTGCAAGTGAATTACTAATTATCAATGTTTCTTAGCGTAATTTGACAAAGTTGAACCTTTTTGCCTGCAAAAAGCGAATTGTTATTTCACTATTTCACTTTCATTATTGATTGAACAGAAAAAAATAAAACTTTAGATTTTTTATATATCTCGTAGCTAGTGCCCCTTTAATAAGTTTATAGATGACACTATCAAATTTGAAAAATTATCATAACTTTCCTGGGGTAACTTCCTCACCACTTGAGAAGATATTAATTGACTCATATGCACAGTTGAATAGACCCAGGACATTGATTGTTTTTAAGATTACATGTATCTGACAGCAGCAAACAAAAATCACATCCTGTTTATATATATATGTAAACTTTTATTAAGGCTTGTTATTTTAGTTATTTGCCAGGTGTCAGGTAAGTCTGGGGTTATCTAATTTATACTAACCTACTATTCTATCTATATATGTCATATATGTGAATATTTGTACACATACAAATAGCTAAGTCTAAATAGCAAATGTATAGAGAAACAAAGCATTAAGGTGGTACCTAACACTTTTACTAAAATTAATTTGGCTCGTTTAATTTTCATAATATTTTGTCACAGTATTTACTTTGACGTCTTTAACAAAAATATAAAAATTTTAAAAAATTTGAACCAACTGTTTTGTCAGAAAAATTACAATGGTTATAAAGCAAGTTGACAACCACCAATTTTGATCATTGAGAAGCTTAATATTCCTTTTACAACACAATGTAATTAAAACGTTTAGCTGACTTTACAGAGTTATCTCCCTGTAGTGTTAGGTACCACCTTAATTTGATTTTTTTTATAATCCTGAACTGTATATTAGTTTACGACCATCAATTTATTTTCAGATATCCACACTAAAATGGCCGACAAACTAAGATTTATAACATATTTGTCTCCTGGAATACCAGTGCAATTATTTGAAACAATTATGCACTACCTGGAGGAGGTAACAGGGAAGCAAACATACTTAATCCATGAGTCCAGATGGAGTGGTCCCCCCTTAGACAGAGAAGATCCTTTCACAGCAAATGAAGCAGATATTGGTATTACATGATTAATTAAGAGATAACTGTATTGTATTTGAAGCTTTAAGGACGTCCATCGGTAGTTTTACTGTCGCAAATTTAGTTTACCTGGCGACGCTGAGCGGAGACAGGTAAACGGGTATTTGCGACAGTAAAACTACCGATGGACGTTCGCAAAGCTTCAAATACAATATAGTTATCTCTATTCTAATGCAAAACAAGTTTATAATTAAATTTCAATCATTATTCCAGTGTAAACTGTTCATTAAAGAAAATTCCGCGAAATAATGTTATGTTCTTTTGTCCCTACACTAGGTGACGTAATAAGTATGCTTCCGGCGTCAACCATAAACACTGGGCGTTTTCTGGCTTCTGTGCCGCTTCAGAATGTAATAAAATTTGATAAAAAGAAGATTTTTAGGCGCAATTAACAAGTGTCAGTTTTTATGTTTATTATTGTAGAAATAACATGTGAATACCTTTCGAAATTCAAAATGTCGGCTTCCTTAGTTACAGACAAGGAGATAGAAAATTTTACGCTTGCTGTTATCCAATCAGAACAATTGTTACAAAATAATTGCATTATTTAGAATGATAGTTAGACTTGTTAAAATTGTTTGTACTGTACAATGAGCACCGGCCTGTCTATATAAAATAGATTCTGTTATAAAATGTATTCAAATAATCTTTTCGTTATATATATTCATGTATATATTGAACTTTCTTGAAAATTATGATGATCCATAATCATAATTATATATTTAATGGCAAAATCATAACTGATATATTGCTTAATTACCATGGTTAGGGAACGACTGTAATAAATTATTTGATTGATAAGCGTTCAAAACAAACAAGATATACATTTTCTGACTCAGACAAAAAAAACATACCCCCTTGAAGTGAAATGGTTGCTCCTTTACTGCACTTACATTTTTTGACAACATCATTTGATTTAAAAGGATTATATAATTGCACACTTAAGACATGCATATTACACATAAGTGATAAATACAGGTCTTTCATTAAAGTGGAAAATAACTTAACCATAGACATTTTTCCTTGAAATTGCAAATCCCTTGACATAGTTGATGTACTAATGTATCAAAAAAGGGACCCATTTAACAAATGTTTAAGCATCAGGTTTGTGTCTAATTTCATATATATATATATTTATATATATATATAAGTACGTCTGAGTCAGTGACAACTCTACAACAGATGTATCCATTGGATCGCCATCAATGATGGTGATACATGGCTATGTACATAATGTATATACAACTCGTCTAAACATCAACCCAACAATGTTAGATCTGTAAATTTGCTTTCGCAAATAAATTGTTCTTTCCTCGCCTTGATTTGAACCCATGCTACTGTGATATGGTGACACCAAATTGCCTGCACTGCAGCCGTCCCGCTAGACCACACGACCACCTGGGCTCTACAAAAATAAAGTTTTCAGTGGCCGTGTGTTACCTTTACTGGATCCCCATTTGTGACTGCAACATATTAACATTAACATATTTTAGCTTGTAACAATTTTTAATGTAACTGATATACAATGATATGCTGTTTAAAAATTCAGTTTGTTCTGTTTTCCGATTTCAGGATTTATGTGTTCACCAGGATTTCTGAGACTTGTACAAGAGAAAAAAGAAGTAGAACTTTGCCAAGCTGCACCAGTATATAACCATGTTAGAGGAGAACAAAAACCTGTTTATTTCTCTGACGTTATAACAGTCAATGATGATAGTGGGACAAAGTATGCTTTAGATAATTATATTGTATGCAAAGTAATTCTGTATAAAATCATGGTTTCGGGTACATGTTCCTATTTCCTCATGATTTTATGGGAGGACAGTGATTGATGATACAGTCATCATGGTCTTGTGACTTTAAAATAAACATAGAAAAGCTTTAAACCATACACTTTTAATCTTTATTTTAACTTTTAGTTTCTTGTGTACAATTTGGAGTTTAGTATGGCGTTCATTATCACTGAACTAGAATAAATATTTATTTAGGGGCCAGCTGAAGGACGACTCCGGGTGCGGGAATTTCTCACTGCATTGAAGACCTGTTGGTGACCTTCTGCTGTTGTCTGCTCTATGGTCTGGTTGTTGTCTCTTTTCCCCATTTCCATTCTCAATTTTATTCAGTACTGATTGCTAAAAAATCATAAGTCAGAGTGAAACAATTTTATACTTCATTTGTTTTATAAAATAATTCATGTAAAGACTAGATTTAAAAAAAAATCACATGAAATAATAAATTTATCATGAATTTTCCAAAATCTCTCAAACAATAATTCTAATCTCTTTACCATAATTATAAGTTTCCTGAAGCAAAATATACATACACATTAAACATGTTAAAGCAAGAACTTCTCTGTTGCTATCAAATTTTATTATATTACTAGAGATTTTTTATTATTTCATTTCAGACAGGAATTTAAAGAATTCACTGATTTAAAAGGATTCTCATTTGCATTTAATGAACCAATGTCATTAAGTGGTACATTGATAGTGTTAGGAGAGCTGAAGAAAAGAGGATATAATTCCACGTTCTTTGGAAATACTCTGCAGTCAGGTATTATACATATGAAAGTTGAAGTATGAGATAAGTGACAAAAATTGATCAGAAGAGACTCTAAATTCAGAAATTATTGTGATGTTTTTGTAATAGGTAAATATGTGACGAGGTTATAATCGCAATAATTCAAACATGCATATTGAAGTTTTATATATGAATTAAACAGGATTTTTCTCAATACATGTATTACAAAAATTTGCATTTTAGTCTAAAATGACAAAATGGCAATAATAAATGCACTCAATAATTTCTGAATTTACATTAGTACATGTAGTATGGGGAAACATATATAAACATCATGGTATTTTCAAAAATATTATACATGATAAAGGTTACTGTGTTTATTTTTAAGCTACAGTTTGTTGAATATGTATTTACATAGTTTGTAACCATGGTAACAATTATATTTATACATGAAAAAGGGCATCATTATGGGTAAAGAAAGAAAAGTCTAGTACCGGAGTACATAAATTATAAAAAAATAAACTCATAAATGCTTTGGAAAGTTAAAAGAAAATGTGGTTCTTGTACTTTTGTCTCGCTATAAATATTGCAGAAAAATTGTTTGTAGTTTCTTTTTAGAATTGGATAAATTGATTTGTCTCCCTTACAATGATCAAGAAACTTGTTTACACGATTTTGTCATTGTAGGTGGTTGACTTGAAAGTTGAATCTTTTTTCAAAATGGTCAAGATACTATGATAAAATTGGCAAAAAGATACTAAGGGATAATCATATATATATGGGCAGGAATTCGCTAATGCTACTTTAGTGTGACATTGTAAGAAAAAAATAAAAATCATTATAAGCTTCTAAATTTTTTACAAATTATTGCTACAAATGGTGTCCTTCTATGTGTAACCAAAAAAAACATTTTTTAACTTGCGTCAGTTTGGAACCAAAGCAAATAATGAATTTGGAGCATGTAACATGGACACTTTTTCCAAATTGAGATTAATGATTCCTTAACTTATTCAACATTCAATATCATATATATTGATCACAAAACATTGTCTATCATCAAAAATCTAAAATGTATATTTTCATTTCTTTCAGAAATTTTGTGAAAACAAGTTTCCTCTACTTTTCTGTCAATGTTACATGCAATGTTTAAGAGATAAATACAGTAAGAATCATTTTCTTTCTGAACATGTAAAGGCTCTTTTTCATTGTGTTACCCTCACATTAAAAAATTGTATTAATATTTTTGCAATTATCTCATTTCTGTCATAAAATAGTGACTTAAATGTTGCATGTAACGTGGACACAAAAAATATGAATATGAACCATGCCAGAATTGACCTTAAAAGATATAAAAAGCCTCCAAACAACCATCTGAATGTAAATTATACAATTATACTGCCACATTTCTCATATATGATATTATTTAAATAGTAGTTAATACCAAAACCATTCACCTAAATTTCAGACAGCAGACATATTTTTTTAACTATACCAGTAGTTATGCTTGTTCATGGTGGTACACTATGGAAGGCTAAATTAAAAGATATTCAAATGTCAAAATAACCAGAAAAATAAAATTAAGACCAAAGATAGATCAATTGATGAAGGAGTCATCCAAAATTTCCACAACATGAAACATTTTTATATCAGTAAGTAAGCAACCCGTTTTTTTATGCAAAGGGATGAGATTGATAAGAAGACAACCACACAACCATCAGCATCCACGAAGTTTCTCACTCAATAACTAATACTGACAAAGTAAGGGTACAAAATGATTACATGTATCCCTCATTCATGTGACACAGTTAGTTACACTTAAAACTAATAGTATGAAAAACCAAGACAAAACATGGACAAATCTACGAGCATGATGAGAGGTTGATACAGCTGCATTTATTGAGAATCTTATTTTCAATTGTTTACATAACTTCTATAAAGAACAATTTGGGTTTCATCTTTGAGGTTGTTGTCTGATAGACATATTACCCTATATCTCGTTTTATTTCTGCTGGTTAATCTTACATTTATGATAACTTTTTAAGGTTTAAACAATAAATTTTATTTCAAACATTCAAAACAAGTTTCTTGTTTCTTGTTTTCTGTCTCCAACATCTTCAACTATCTATCTGAAAAAAGGAAAAAAACAAAACAACAATTAATCTACCCTCAATCAGAACCAAAATCCATGCATAGAATATAAAATTTACAATAATATAGAAACTCTCAAATATCTTGTTTCGATTTCTCAATGCCATTTCATCTTGAAAACTTGTTACCTAAACTACAGAAAGCCACAATTTAAAGGGCCCCATAATGACCAGTGTAAAACAATTCAGAAGAGAAAACCAACACCCATTAGACCATAGTCCTGTTTTCAACTTTATTTGGCCTTCTTTTACTTTTTTGTTTCATTAGCGTCACTGAATAGTCTTTTGTAAACGAAAAGCGTTTCTGGCCTTCAAAATTTCAATTCTGGTATACATGATGAGTTTATTATTATTATTTTGAAATCAGAAGGAGTCTGAACCTCTTTTAATGCAAAAGATATTCTGGAATGTCAATTATTGGCATAACAATTAAAAAAAAAATGTTACAAATTGATTTCCTCATGATTTCTATAATGAGCATCAGTAAATACACATGATACATGTGTTGACTGGTGAATGAAAAGAGATAAATAAACAAGATTTTGAAATAAATATCTTCTACACTGCTGTAGAATGGTCAAATTGGAGATCACTAGTATGTCTGCATACACAGTCACCATCATCTGGTTTTCTGACACAGAACTACTATCTGACTGACTGAAAGGACCGTCAACACCTGACTCACTAATAGGGACCTTATCAGACTGGCTAACACAGACATCATAATCTGCCAGGCTGATAGGGTTATCACCATCTGAAAGGCTGAAAGGGATATCACCATCTGACTGGCTGACAGGGACATCACCATCTGACCGGCTGACAGGACCATCCCCATATGACTGACTGACAGGAACATCACCAACTGACAGACTAATATGAACATCACCATCTGCCAGGCTGACTAGGACATGACCATCTGTTGGCTGACAGGGACATTACCCTCTGACTGGCTTACAAGAACATCACATACTGACTGACTGACAGGAACATCACCAACTAACTGATTGACTGATATGTACATCACCATCTTCCAGGCTGACAGGGACATCACCATCTGTCTGGCCGCCAGGGACATTACCATCTGACTGGTTGACAGGGACAGTATCTTTTTGCAGCATCTTCCTGAGAGTTTTCTTCATCACATTTATTGCTGATCATCTTTTTCTTCTTAGATTTATATTGCTTTTTTTTTATTAAAAATTGCATGTAAGTTTTCAAGACCGACACCAATTTTGTTGTCAATGAAGAAAATACACTTCTAAAAAGAATATCTATATTTAGAAATAAAAATGAAGTTTGATGGTGGTAAAACAAGTTAAATTATCAATAATCTCTTTATAGAGCAAAGGAGTAAGTAAATGTTATCAGTTCTGTTCATGCGTGTAACATTGACTGAAAAGTAAAAGGTTGTATGTCAATGTTACATACATGAAGACCAGAAGTGGTGTGCTTAATAGTCAACTTTGGAGAAATAATATAATTGCTGCCCAGTAATATCTAATTAATCATTTAGGTTATAAAATGTTATATAAATGTCTGACTTTAAGGAAGTAATACCTTTGCATGTAACATAAAAAAATCTTGACACAAAATATTGTTGTCAATGTTACTAACTAGTGTTAAAAGACAAATTAAACAGGAAACATGAAAACGCTTTAATTTTGTAAAATAAAAATAAGATGATAACTCCATATGGCAGTAAGTTTTGTTTACGCAATCGCCATGTAACACTGGCCTGAACATGTAAAAGTCTAAATAATAGACTCTGTCAATGCTACATACACAATTTCTTTAATAAAAAAAAAAGTTTAATTTGGGTTTACTTTATATATTATTTTTTAAAATAGGTATCATAATAATAACTTTGAATATTAAAAATTAGATTAACTGTTGATTTCAACACAGTAAAATCTTCTCATGTAACACAAAAAAGACCTGATACAAAAATCGTAGTCCATGTTACTCATGAAGTTATCATAGGAGCATCAAAGAAATTGTGTGATGACAATATTTCAGATGTTGGTCATTTATAAACTCAGATAAACTCATTTTAAAGCTCATAACAGGGGTTTGGAAATCAATGCTTTTAAAACATTATAATTCTGGGTTATGTATGTAACATTGACAGGAACACCAACAAATGATGAGGAAAAATTGCTAGTCAATCAGGAAAAAAATAAACACAAATAATTAAAACTCATTTATTTCTTTAATATCATTTTAATGAAGCAAATTTAAATTTCAACAAGATTTTATTGATTGAATAATTGTATGCACATTTATTAGGTTGTAGCATGTAACCTGGACGCAGAAGATGTGTCAATGTTACATGCCATTAAACGATAAGAATTACAAGTAAATATTGTCAAGTCTAGAAATCAAGAAAGATCAACAACTTCTCTGTTAAGAATTCAGCATAAATTTACATTTGATTTAATATTATGCACTGGCCAATTATGCTTTAAGTGTAATAAAGTAATATTGTTTTTATTCTGGTGTCAATGTTACATTTTATGTTTTGAAATTAAGTGGCCAGTTATCTTTATAATGCTGAGAATGAATACAAGTACTAGTTAATCAAATTGGCAATTAATCTGTGGTATTTCATTTAAAAAATTAGATTGATAAGGCAAACCGTACAAAAAAAAGCTTTTGCATGTATCATAGACACCTTTCCTTGGTAAATATTTTCGTGTCAATGTTATGTACAGAAATCTCTCCAGCAATAAAATGAATATCGTAAGGGTCAAACCTGTTTAAATACAAGATAAATTTATATTTTTTGACAAAATTGCAAAGCAAGTCACACATCATTATCAAAGAACCTAATTTACACAGAAAGTGCATGTAACACTTCATTGTGAGGTCAAAGTAACCTGGTCCCACTCTCTTATCATCTGCTTGATCACTGGTAGATGCCTAGTGTGAAAGATGACAAAGCCACATTTTAATGTAATTGTCAGTGGGTTGAAATGTGAAAAAAATAATTATGGTAATGCTTACTATAAAAAGTATACAACTGTTATAAAAAGATGAGTATTATTGGGCAGTATTGACACGAAAATGAAATAAATTTTCTTACCTTCTATATTTTTCAAACTTCAGTTGATTGATAAAAATCATGAAATCCAAATTGTACCCATTATTGACACCTTTCAAAATTTGCCATGCTGGACCAATAACTTGTTTCCAAAGCTAATCAGCTAATGAAAAGGTGCATGTAACATTTGTTGACGGGAAAAGTTACATGCACTTGTCCATTTTCAAACGTATTTTATTTGCAGCAATAATCGGATTCTGTACAAAATGGGGTTTCTAAATGATAGACAGATCATTTTGCAGTTGATTTTCAACTATGATAGTAGAACAATTCTTCAGGCATATTCTAAATATGACTAGGGATTTTGCCACTGCAGAAATGTCACACTTTTTGTCTACAGTTTTCAACTACCAGCACATAACAAGTGCTAATTTTTTGTTGATTTTTTTAATTGGATCCATTTTTTTTGCATTTGGCAATAAAGACTAACCCACTTTGATATTTAAACAATGTTTATTCTCCATATTTGCATGATTTCTTTATTTTTTAATTGGATAAACACTATTGACCCTAAAATTTCACTAGCGAATTCCTGCCCATATACCATGAATACTATGGTGTAAAAAACAGAAAACACCATGACCAAAAATAGAAAAAAACATACGAAAAGACAAACGGCAGTTCACAAAACTCCAAATTACTGTAATAATTATGATCAACAAGTACCCCATCAAAAACCAGGAGAGGGAAATCTTGGGGATATTAAATCAATTGTATAATAGGTCAGATAACTCAGTATTGACAAACTTATATTTTAGGTTGGTGTAAAATCAAAATGATTTAAAACAGAATACATTAACTGTTTGCTCATTCTTTCTGAGAGTTTGTTTATTGCAGTGTTTAATCATTGAAGTTTTTGTCGAGCCTGCAACTTTTTTTGCAGAAAGCTCGACATAGGGATAGTGATCCGACGGCGGCGGCGGTGTTAGCTCACTTCTTTAAAGCTTTATATTTTAGAAGGTGGAAGACCTGGATGCCGCATACTTTGTATATAGATGCCTCATGTTACGAAGTTTCCGTCAGTCACCTGTCCAATGTCCTTGACCTCATTTTCATGGTTCAGTGACCACTTGAAAAAAAAGCCGATTTCTAGCTCACCTGGCCCAAAGGGCCAAGTGAGCTTTTCCCATCACTTTGCGTCGGGCGTCCGTCGGCCGTCGTCGTCCGTCGTCGTTAACTTTTACAAAAATCTTCTCCTCTGAAACTACTGGGCCAAATTAAACCAAACCTGGCCACAATCATTATTGGGGTATCTAGTTTAAAAAATGTGTCCAGTGACCCGGCCAACCAACTAAGATGGCCGGCATGGCTAAAATTAGAACATAGGGGTAAAATGCAGTTTTTGGCTTATAACTCAAAAACCAAAGCATTTAGAGCAAATCTGACATGGGGTAATATTGTTCATCAGGTCAGGATCTATCTGCCCTGAAATTTTCAGATAAATCGGACATTTCGTTGTTGGGTTGCTGCCCCTGAAATGGTAATTTTAAGGAAATTTTGCTGTTTTTGGTTATTATCTTGAATATTATTATAGATAGAGATAAACTGTAAACAGCAATAATGTTCAGCAAAGTAAGATCTACAAATAAGTCACATAACCAAAATGGTCAGTTGACCACTTTAGGAGTTATTGCCCTTTATAGTCAATTTTTAACCATTTTTCGTAAATCTTAGTAATCTTTTAGAAAAATCTTCTCCTCTGAAACTACTGGGCCAAATTAAACCAAACCTGGCCACAATCATTATTGGGGTACAAGGTTGGGCGGTAAATACCACCCCCGGTATTTACCAGTGGTATTTACCGGTATTTACCGCCCCGGACAATACTCCCCAAGTGGTCAATACTGGCAAATACTGGTCAATTGAAATTTTCATGGTTGTTTCTACTATTAAATGAAGTAAAATCTTGATAAAAAGTCAAATATAATGTGTCAGCTTATAAAGGTAATGAATTTGATATGTTTTATTCATTTATAACACTTATTCTTACTACTGATTTAAAATTTAGTTTTTATGAATTATGATATTGCATACTTAAGATATATATATATACAAATTTATATTTTATTTCAACATGTTTAAATCAATATATTTTTATTCAAAATGTATGATTTTTACAGGTAATTAAAATTAAAGGTAAATAAAACTACAGGTAAATGAAGTTACATGGGTCTTTTTACCTATCACCTGGCATTGCTAGGTGTGAAAATTTAATTACTAAAACAACAGCCTCCAATAAAAGTTGACAGTACATGGGTTGAAAGTAATAAAATTGATATATGAAGACTCCCTTAAACAATAAATTATTTCCTGTTTATAGCTATCTAACTGTGAGATAAAAAAAACCTTCTTCATGCTGGAAATGAAAATTTAAAGCATGAACAAAAAGTTTTTATCTTTTACTATAATATTATGTACACATTAATCATGTAGATCCCTGTTTGAATTAACAATAGAATTAGAAATGAAAGCATTAAAAGTGGTTTGAACACTTTCTATATAAATTGATTATTAATTGTAATTATAATTGACCAAGTAGATAGTGGTTTTTATAGTAATGACCACTCAAAATTTCAATCGACCAGTATTTGCCGGTATTTCCCAGTATTTGCCAGTATTTCCCGGTAAATACCGGTATTTACCACTGGCATGGTCAATACTAGTATTGACCGCTTTTTTGCCAACCTTGTTGGGGTATCTAGTTGAAAAAATGTGTCCTTTGACCCAACCAACCAACCAAGATGGCTGCCATGGCTAAAAATAGAACATAGGGGTAAAATGCAGTTTTTGGCTTATAACTCAAAAACCAAAGCATTTAGAGCAAATCTGACTGGGTAAAATTGTTCATCAGGTCAAGATCTATCAGATGAATCGGACATTCAGTTGTTGGGTTGCTGCCCCTGAAATGGTAATTTTAAGGAAATTTTGCTGTTTTTATGCCCCACCTATGATAGTAGAGGGGCATTATGTTTTCTGGTCTGCGTCTGTCCGTCTGTTCGTCTGTTCGTCCGTTCGTTCGTCCGTCTGTCCCGCTTCAGGTTAAAGTTTTTGGTCAAGGTAGTTTTTGATGAAGTTGAAGTCCAATCAACTTGAAACTTAGTATACATGTGCCCTATGATATGATCTTTCTAATTTAAATGCCAAATTAGAGTTTTGACCCCAATTTTACGGTTCACTGAACATAGAAAATGATAGTGCAAATTTCAGGTTAAAGTTTTTGGTCAAGGTAGTGTTTGATAAAGTAGAAGTCCAATCAACTTGAAACTTAGTATACATGTTCCCTTTGATAAGATCGTTCTAATTTTAATGCCAAATTAGAGAATTTATTTCAATTTCACGGTCCACTAAACATAGAAAATGATAGTGCGAGTGGGGCATCCGTGTACTGTGGACACATTCTTGTTGGTTATTATCTTGAATATTATTATAGATAGAGATAAACTGTAAACAGCAATAATGTTCAGCAAAGTAAGATCTACAAATAAGTCAACATGACCAAAATGATCAGTTGACCACTTTAGGAGTTATTGCCCTTTATAGTCAATTTTTAACCATTTTTCGTAAATCTTATTAATCTCTTAGAAAAATCTTCTCCTCTGAAACTACTGGACCAAATTTAACCAAACTTAGCCATAATCATTGTTGGGGTATCTAGTTAAAACAATGTGTCCAGTAACTCGGCCAACAAACCAAGATGGCCGCCATGGCTAAAGATAGAACATGGGGGTAAAATGCAGTTTTTGGCTTAAAACTCAAAAACAAAAGCATTAAGAGCAAATCTGACAGGAAGTAAAATTGTTGATCAGGTCAGGATCTATCTGCCCTGGAATTTTCAGATGAATCGGATAATCGGTTGTTAGGTTGCTGCCCCTGAATTGGTAATTTTGAGGAAATTTTGCTGTTTTTTTGTTATTATCTTGAATATAATTATAGATAGAGATAAACTGTAAACAGCAATAATGTACAGCAAAGTAAGAACTAAAAATAAGTCAGTATGACCAAAATAGTCAATTGACCCCCTAAGGAGTTATTGCCCTTCATAGTCAATTTTTAACAATTTTCTTAAAATTTGAAGATTTTCAATAACATTTTCCACAGAAAGTACTGTTATAGATAGAGATAATTGTAAACAGCAAGAATGTTTAGTAAAGTAAGATCTACAAACACATCACCATCACCAAAACACAATTTTGTCATGAATCCATCTGTGTCCATTGTTTAATATTCACATAGACCAAGATGAGCGACACAGGCTCTTTAGAGCCTCTAGTTTGTAATGTTGAATTCTCTCTTATTATAAGTAATAGGATAACTATATTTGGTATGTGCATACCTTGCAAGGTCCTCATGCTCGTCAGACAGTTTTCACTTGACCACGACGTCATTTCATGGCTCAGTGAACAAGGTTAAGTTTTGGTGGTCAAGTCCATATTTCAGATACTATATAAGCAATAGGTCTAGTATATTCGGTGTATGGAAGGACTATAAGGTGTACATGTCCAACTGGCAGGTGTCATCTGACCTTGACCTCATTTTCATGGTTCAGTGGTTATAGTTAAGTTTTTGTGTTTTGGTCTGTTTTTCTCATACTTTATGCAATAGGTCTACTATATTTGTTGTATGGAATGATTGTAAGGTGAACATGTCTAACGGACAGATGTCATCTGACCTTGACCTCATTTTCATGGTTCAGTGGTCAAAGTTAAGTTTTTCAGTTTTGGTCTTTTTATCTGATACTATACGCCATAGGTCAACTATATTTAGTGTATGGAAATATTTTATGAATTATATATTAGTCGCGCAGGTTTTATTTGACCTTGACCTCATTTTCACGGTTCATTGCTTAGTGTTAAGTTTTTGTGTTTTGGTCTATTTTTCTTAAACGATAAGTATTAGGTCAACTATATTTGTTTTATGGAAGCATTGTTAGCTGTACATGTCAGCCTGGCATGGTTCATCTGACCTTGACCTCATTTTCATGGTTCATTGGTCTTTGTTTAGTTATCTTGGTTAATGTAACGTTTATGTGACAGTTGTAATAAAGCTTTATACTTAGGACTATCAACATAATATCAATGATTAGTAAAGAAGGCGAGACATTTCAGTGTGTGCACTCTTGTTATTAGATTAGAAGAGGCCTTGAACACTCAGCCACCAAGGCCTCTTCTAATCTAGTAACAACTTCAATGATTAAACACTGCAATAAACAAACTCTCAGAAAGAATGAGCAAACAGTTAATGTATTCTGTTTTAAATCATTTTGATTTTACACCAACCTAAAATATAAGTTTGTCAATACTGAGGTTGTGAGTTGGAATTCTGCAAGTGGCAGGTGTGCTTGACTCCAATCTTAATTGTCTAGGATTGTCAGGTTTCCCTCAGACGTTTGCTGGTTCACTCAGGACACTCTAGCTTCTTCCACCAATAAAAACTGACTGACATAGAACTGTGGCGATAAATGGTATTTAACACCAATCTACCAATCATATAAAATAACAGAGCAAACTTATTCAGATTTAGAATTAAAAATGGAAATGGGGAATGACTGTCAAACAGACAGCAACTAAGAGCAGACAACAGCCAAAGTCCACCGACGATCTTCAATGCAGTGAGAAATTCCCACACCTGGAGGCGTGCTTCAGTTTAACATGTATTAAATGTCTTAGTTTCTTTCAGGTTCCCATAGAAATTCAATCAAGATGGTGTTAGATAGGAAGGCAGACATTGCTGCTATAGACTCAAACACATTACATAATTATTTACAAGAACACCCGGAAGGGAAAGACAAGATCAAAGTTCTGACATCGTTTGGCCCTTTACCTATTCACCCAATAGTATTTAATAAAAGATTACCAGGTAGGTTTACAGAATGAAATAATACGTTTAATTTTAGAAGAAAAATGTAAATTCTGCTATAGTTAAGTTAATGTAAGTTAAAGTAAGGCAGTGTCTCTTGAAGGGTCTCTTCATTGTAGAAATTATATTTAAACTAGAAGTGTGGTATGATTACAGGTAATCAAACAGCCATCCACAATGACCAAAACCAATGCCATTTAGTAAACTATAAAAGATGTATGTATCATGTGTATAACAGAATGTCTTACAGAAAATTAACTTATGTCCTAATTTAAAGTGATACCCAACACTTCAATGACATAAAAATATTTGGCTCATTTTTGATTTTCATAAATTTTTTACAAAATGCTTACTTTGACCTGGTGAAAAATATAAAAATTTCAAACAATTTGAACCACACAATTTACAGGAATAATTTCATTGGATACATAGCTGTTTAATAAACACTTATTTTGATCATTGAGATGCATATTTTTGTTTGTAATGGTATGTTTATTATTAAAACGTTCAGCTGATTGATTACGAATACATGTAGTTATCTATCTTAGGTATTCTGCAAATAACATAAAATTAAACTGTAATTATGTTTTTATTGATTTTCAGCTGAATTAAAGAAAAAGATAACAGATGCTTTGTTAGATCTACACAACAAACCAGAATGGATGAACAAACTGAGAGAATATAATATATTCAAATTTACTGCTGTAGATATGTCCCACTATGACATGGAAATTAATCTCTTAGATGCTGTCAAAAATCTAAAAATAGCAGCAGCTTATTATTAGGGTATACAATTATTAACACTATACTGCTGTTGTAGATATACATTGTTTTATGACACTTTAATTCAGATGTGTAAAAAAAACTGGGTTAAAAACAAAAGTGGAATTACATAATTGTTTTAGAGGATTTATTTTTTATTGATCAGAATGTGTTGTATTTTTCTAAAATCATTTTGTTATATAATATTTTATTTTTAACATTCCTGTATGATACACATACAAAATCAACAGAAAACGAAATTAATACAATGTCTGCATAAAACTTGTAGAAAATGTATGTTTCATTTAACATTCAAGATTCACCTTTAGGCTTAAATTAAAATATTGTTTGTTTGCCCTTTACCGACCGACCCTATCAATTCGTTCCGCCTGAAAATCTTTTATTTGTATTTACCAGCAAGATTTTATTTTATTTTATTTTTTCGTTCCTACCAAAAATCTTATATTTGTATTTCCCGCTCAAAACTTTTTTACCGGAATCCTCGGGTTTTATCTTTACGTATAAGGTCCAGTCCGTTTGGTATCACCTGAGCGTTTGACATGAACACTTGCATTTGAAGTTTCAAAGCATTTGTTTGAAATCGATGTTGAACGCTTTCTGAAATCATGATATGAAGTACGTTACTCTGTACCTTTAAACTTAAAGAGCAGGGTTCATTTACAAAAAAGTTCGTTTGATACAAAAGTATTTACGTGTGTACAAACTAATATGTAAACGGACGTTGTATTCTATGTAGGGATGGCCTTTTGTGATCCGCATATCAGAATGATTATGTTAACGATGCCGCTAAATTATTTATATCTGACATGAACCAAAAGTGACAAAACCCTGTAAAGTGGAGAATATCTGGCAGTAAAATCGCCAAGTTTTCCATACATATCATTTATAAATGTGATGCAAAATACGTGACAATTGAGTTTTAAGTCTTATAGCATTTTTATTGGAAAAAAAGGCACACACGAAATTTGTAACACTAGTACTCTATGACTTTTTCAACTAGTAATTTATGTCTGCCCGGACATTATCTTACCAGTACAAAGTTATCTCTTATATATTTTTTTTTCAAAACTAATAGTCCCAGCGGAAAACTTATTTCCAAAAACAAACGGACAAAAAAATGACATTATGCAGATTTTGTATCTATAAAATAAAATATTTTACCTACCTGCCTACCCATGACAAATAATATACCGAGCCAAGTTATTTTTTGGGGGAAAAAATAAAATATTTTACCTACCTACCTACCCTGTTTCAAAACATAGGGTCGGAAAAGGGCAAACAAACAATATTTTAATTTAGGCCTTACCCGAGAAATCCACAAAAACTGGTATCCCAACAAATGTTAATGACTCAGCCATAGTGTAACACTTACATAAAGGGTAACCAGAATTAACATCCACATATTTTTTTTATATTATTTCAGTTGCAGATCCAGAGGGGGGTCCTAAGGTTGAAACCACTCTTTGTTTTAGACAATAATGTATTCGAATGGGGACATATGGTTGGAAACCCCACTTTATTCTGGGTTGGGACCCCCATCCATCCCCCCTTTTTAAAATAGCTGGATCTGCCCCTGTATTTTTTCCTGAATCAAATTGCTGATATAAATCTGTATCTGTTGTAAATCAACTGTTCTGTATTTTTTTGTTGTTTGTGTTTTTCTAACCAGTATTAATTATGTCTAATGACAAAGGTGCAATAACACCATAAAAGGCTTGGTATATAAATAACTAGCTTAAATATTATAAATTATATTTGTTCTGTGCATATATTATCTAGGCTAATAAAATTAGGATCTTGATATCAAATTGAATTTTGAAATTAAGTGTTGAGACTGAGCTTTTTCTTAAAGTAAAGTTACAAAACCAATAGGATTTTATTTATTTTTTGCCTGAAAAGAATGTTGAAAAAAGTATGTCTTGTCAAATTATATTTTACTCTCTGTATAAATTTAATTGAATTTTCAGTCTACATTATTTACCAAAATGTTAAATATTCCAGTGAAATCTTTCATAAAGTCAACTCTAGCAGAAGAATAATATAATAGAATCATGAAAGTGATTTAGTTACAAAAACAAATATGATGTTGAACACAATAAAAGGCCTGCACAAGAGTACATTTTAACTGCTATTCTCATTCCAGTGCTGTATACTGCCAATTTTTTTGAAGTCTTTGGTTGTATTTTAATTAGGTATGCCATATTTTGAACTTTTTATTAATTCATTTGAACATTTAAATCATCAAATGTAATATTGCCAGAGTTCAACATTTTATTAAAGTTGATTTATTTTATTTTATATAATATTAGTTACTTTTAAAATAAATCCTCAAAAGTTCTTCAACACACCCAAATAAAGTAAGAATTTCAAAACTAAGTTTCTAAAAAAAAACAACGTCTGTGACAAATTAAACTACAACCTTTTTCTGACCTTACTGGTATTAGATAAAAATAATTGTGTAGAAATTATAGAGGTTTGTGAGGGAATATATGATTTTTAACTTGTAATATAATTGATGATTTTTGTATGTATATGAATTTTGTTTGATACGTTTTGACCAATACTTGCTTTCAACTTAAAAGTCATAAGAAACCTCAAATTAAAAAAAATAATGCATATGTTTTTTTATAACTGAATGGATTGTTTTCATTATAAAACTTATGTACATATATTTTTTTCTGAAGAAAATTCTTTAATTTATTCATATTTAGAAGAAGTTTACTTTATTTTAATTGCTTCCAATTGTTTCCTACCAGGAAGGAAGCAATCCCCCCCCCGGACATATTTTCCGTATGCAAAGTTACCTCAGTGTGACCCATCTCGTAAAAATCTGGTGACCGCAATACACATGGATGACCTTAAAATAAACTATTATCTGAATTTACATGTTAAACACGTGCTCAATTTCCATACTTTTTTGTTGATTGTTGACAAATAGGTGACAATCGTTAAACTTCGGCTAAAAACACGAACTTTAATTACCTGCCATATTTTCACAACACTGACCGATTGAAAAAAAAATTGACGATTATACGAAATTTATGCGAAAAAAATGAAAAATTCTTGAACAGAAGACTAAGTTTATGATGTTTGTATGCATTGGTTCAAGAATTGGAAGAACATTATTTTTCACCG
Organism: Mytilus edulis; assembly: GCF_963676685.1. NCBI lineage: Eukaryota > Metazoa > Mollusca > Bivalvia > Mytilida > Mytilidae > Mytilus > Mytilus edulis. The sequence goes on along the minus strand of NC_092349.1, from coordinate 54,033,557 downwards.
GTCACTCGTTTCTTATGACTTTAAGATTTCTTGCCTAGCATAAACAAAGTTATATTATATTGTAATATAATCTTTTCCCTATTGATATTTTTAATGGGCATTTTGTTAAAGAGATAAATCACAGCAGATGAAATCTATGGAAAAACCTATTATGTTTTTTGCACCATTAACCTCTAATTGACCTACGTATTTTGTTCAAATTGTTATTTTTATAATTGTTATATATTGTGATATTTTAATGATCTGTTTCTTTCTGTTTTTATTTGTTTAATATATTAATATGCCTGTACTGTCAACAGAATTCTGTTTTGTCGTATCTAAATATCCAACTGTTTTACACTTAACTTTTGATAATCTTTTGCATTCAGGATTTTTTTACTTTTACTGTTTCAGAGTTATGGTCCTTTATTGTTTGAAAAAATCAAATTTTGTGGTTTCTTGATGATAAATAAGCAAAGGACTTTTGGCATTGTGTAATGGAATGTTTTGATCACTGAGCCGAAGCTTTTTATCTTCAAAACTTAAAAAAATTAAATAACCAGAGTTATTCCCCTTTATACTATGAATTTACTTTTCAAAATTGAAATAAATATGAGAAATTCTTGTCTCAGCATCAGCATTTAGATGAGCACCTGACTCAAATTAAATAGGAAAAAGATAACCATTAGAAAAGATCTGTTTCATTATTTAATAGCCCTTTGAACTGTGGCAAACATGTCAAATCTTATAAAATTCCACAGTATGCTGCTTCTGCCAAAAAAAATATGATCTCTCATTTGCCACAGGCAAGAGTATCTGTGATCACTGGATTAACTCCAGTTTTACTTTTGTTATTGACAATAATGTTTTATACATATCAGAGGGATACCAGTATTTAAGACAAACAGGAAACTAAAAGGCCTTCTCAAACATCTATTTTAACATGACTGTAGTTAATGTAAAAATAGCAATATGATGTTCTCAGGTACAGGTAATGTGGCAATATACTTAATGTATTTGTTTTTAAATCAAATTTTACTTTTGAAAAATTGGGTAACTGTAATCAAAATAGGTATAAAATTTTGCTATTGCTAGTCATGCAGATGTTCTACAAATATACAAATCAGTTAGTGTTGATAATTTTATTTAGCAAGATTATCCAATATCCACTTTATCCCTTTCCTCCATTGATATTTTATTTGTACATACTTGATTCGAATAGATTTTTTCAATAATAAGAAATCATCAGGTTTAAAGTATCAATGCATTGCAAAAAGGAATTTTCATAAATGAAATTCCAGTCAGATGTTCTCTTGAATATCCTTTTTATATTAGATTCAAATTTTATTAGGTCTGATACAGATTTTTCGCAGTTAAGACGTTTCAACTGAGGCACTACACAGGCGTCAAAAGGCGTCATTATGGAGTAAAGGGGGTGGCGTCAAAAAGCGTCATTATGGAGGAAAGGGTTAAGATCCACTTCATTGTTTGTTTAGAATGTTCTGAGTGAGGTAATAAAAGGAACAAAACATTTTATTTCAAGTTTTATGTTATGGTGTTCTATTGGTATTGTTTTATATATATCTGTATATCTTATTGGTGCATGCTGGTCATAAGTTTACTGAATAAATTTGAAATTTCAGATTCATATCTGCTTATCCTTCAGCATGTTCAGGTTAGGGCTATTCCAGAAAAAAATGTATGGGGGGGTTGGAAGGCAGTTTTTGTCAGCACACGCCACCCAGACAATTGTAATTGAGAATTATAGTGCATTATAGTGTGAAAAGTTGCTCTGATACCCATTACCCATGTATTATTAATACAATGTGCCTTCCAACCCCCCCATACATTTTTTTCTGGAATAGCCCTTAAATCTTGTCTATCTTAAAAAGAAGTACAATCTTAAAAAGAAGTACAATTTAGAGTTTAATATTTTATAAACCATCTATTATTGAAGACTGAATTAGGCTTTCTGGTTATTTAAGTAGCTGGGTTGCTGTTTCATTGAAGTACGTCCACATCTACTATATTTTAAAACCAATCAACATAGTACAAAAATGAAAAAAAAAATGTACAAAATTTAAAACAAATGAGAAATTTATTAATTACAATTTTTTTTTAACTGTAATTTGAAATGTCTATTTATTCAGTATATATTTGTGATCTTTACATTCCAGTATAAATTGATGGAACACTAGATGAATGAAAAATATTTTCATGATAATATATATTTTGTTTATAATAATAAAAAAAATACTAAAATATGCTGTTTGTTTTTTTTTCTCTCTGATACATACACCACGTTTCCTATTATCAATTATATGTTGTTTCTTATTTACGTAGTGTGAATATTATAAAAAAAAAAAGGACAATTTGTACAGGGTTTACAGTAGAAAATATCATTAAAATGACTGCTTTTCTCATGTCTGTAGGTCAATCACCGAAGATTTCTCACATTTAAGTCTACTGTTGTTTATCTCAAATTTGTTTGAAACTTACTAAATTTCTTGCCATAATATCTGGCCAGTATATAAATTTGTTGACCTTTAATGGTGATGATCCTTGACTGGCTATGTAAAGCCCTTATACGATCGGTCCTTTAATTTTTATCTTATCCTATATAAAATTAAATCTCATTAAGACTCGCATTCGGACAGCAACATTCTTACTTTTGTATATATGTAAATATAGGGGAAAGTGTTTTATAAGTTAGATTTATTTGAACCTATTATATCTGGTAAACATTTAGTAACTATATATCCTGCTAATATTAATATCTACTCGAAACTCAGGCATTTTATACTTCCATAAAAAGTGTAGTTTTATCTTTGAAGGCCTATGTTGACCTCTAGAAGTCTTTTGTTCTTTTTTGTATGATTTGGTTGCTGACTAAGTAATATATATAACACCTGAGAACCATTCCATACACCAAATATAGTTGACCTATTGCTTTAAGTACACAAGAAACAAACCAAACCATAAAAACTTTATACTAACCAATGTACCATAAGCTAAGAGAAGATGAGGTCAAGGTCAGACGAATCCTTCCAGACAGACATTTTCACCTTAAAACCATTCTATACATCAATTATAGTTCTCATTGTGCTTAAAGGATCTAAGAAACAAAACATTTATTTCAACAGCAGGTTAAATCTAGTAAATAAATACTGTAATCTCATAACCTGTTGCCTGTATTTATTATTGCAATTTTTGTATGGTCACCTTGATTTCTCCTTGTCTGGCAATAAGAGGAATGCCCTTTTGGTTTTGTGGGTTGTATAAACAAGCTGTATCAGAGAGAATTCTTATTTTATACATCCTGTAGGTACGGTAGTGTGATATCCTCATTGCACAATGCACATAGAAAATAATTCTTTTCTGACATTCAGACTTAACTACATTTACAACCTGAAATTTCTTTTTGTTGGTGGAGGTTCAAATTCTATCTTTCATAATCATCCATGTTGACCTACTAGGTATGAAATTTTTGCCAGACTATTAGTTTATCAGGTTTATGGAATCTCTAATCATTTTTGGTTTTGGAAAAAGATCAATGATATTATTTCCTGTTTATTTCCATAAACAGTGTTGGTCTGTAAAGTGAGCCATTGATACATGAAGCTGATGTCTAATTTCTAACCAAACTGATAAAGTAGATACTTTTATAATTTTAATCCTTTTATTTTTCAATATTTTATTCATTAAATAAATAAGTAAAAAAATATAAATTTTTAACAACTATTATCTATAACAAAACAAACTTCTAAATCTATGGATGGATTCACATTAGATATCACAGTTTAAAATATGTCAGACTCAATGTAATGATAAAACTTTTGGAAAAATATAAACAAGCATAGACATTAAAAAATATGGAATAAAAAAAATGTGGACAGAAATGATTTATATTTGACAGCCTTAGAATATGTTTGAACCAAATGGAGTATCAGTTAAACTCATTACAAAAACATTACAGAAATTGGGAATATATATAAAGTATTTTGCAGTGACTAATGATGCATAGACCTTCAATTTTTATCTTTTATACATAATAAAATAAAATAACGTACATTCTAGTGAACATGTCCCTATAGTTGAATGCAACATATTGAAAGTATTGAACATACAACTTTTAATTTTTGTTTTAGGGTTGCTGTTAATTTGAGCTTTCATTTTATCTCAAATTTATACTGATATTGAAATTGTGGATTTCTTGTAATGCATAAAATTAAGCAGAGTATCCTTATGCACGATATGGAATGATTGCAAATGAGACAACTCTCCACCAGTGACCATATGATGTAGAAGAAAGCAACTAGAGGTAACCATACAGCCTTCAACAATGAGCAAGTTGTAGAGTACATTCTAATATTACCCATGGCTACATAAAAACAAGAATATGTGTCAGTAGGACACCATGACCTGCTAGCACTATTACATTTCCAGGATCAGTGAACCATAACATTTGCCTTTTTGTAAAAATCATTCCAATATGGCTGTCATCTGGGCTCTTGGATGTTTAATTTTCATGTAAGGATCATTAAGTATGTATGATGCTACAGAACTAGGTCGACCTTCATCCATATTTGTTTCAAGGTTATCTACAACACTTTGTGCTTTATCACTAATTAAATGTACATCTGAAGATAAACAGTCTTGCACCATTCTCATCATATGTTTCACTTCCTCCAAACGGAATAATGTCTACAAAAAATGAAAATTTAAATTGATGAAAACTAAGTACGAAAGTATTGAAATACATAATCAATTTAAGTTAAGAATTCAGCAACCTCACATGTATGTTTAGAGATAACAATCATAAACTTTGTTAATGACAGCCTATATTTAAATGATATTTTTAACAAACATTCTAATATGACGTGCTTCTTTCGCTTTGTAAACAACACCGTGATAAAATTCTCGATATATCTATACTTAGCGCAGACTCCAAGATGTACAAAAATGGCTGTTTAAATATGCCTCCCACGTAAATCCACATGTATCGTAACCTATGTGTAAACGGTTGTGGATTTCGCTGTGTTAACAATTACAATTGAATAAAACCCTACAGAACATTTATTCTGATTCTGATGCATAACAAAAAGAATTTACACATTAGAGAACGCAAAAATGGACAAAAACAAAACAAATTAAAATTCCGCGAAATTCCAGTAATGATTTTTGCTCATTAACGTCATTTCAAAACATGACGTCATACGAATGAAAACGTCAAAGCTGAAGGTTTTTCTATTGCGTTTACCTTCTAAACTCGGATACAATTGCATTAAAATAAAGTATTGAGGTAGGTGATGCTTGTTTTCTGTTCTATTGCAATATTCGCACATTTACTGATTTCAGCATGTCAACATGGCGGCTCCTTGGTTACAACATGTCAACAGTGAATTTGACGGTAGCTTACGATAAAAAATGCAAATCTAAAATTGCAAATGTTGGGTCTACTGAGAAGTGAAAAAAGTAATCACATTTTTTTCTAGCGGTTAGTTAAGAAATCATTCATGCAGGTTTATTAGATTTGTTTTATATTAATTTTATCGAACAGTGGGTAAAATAGAACAGCCACATACACGGTATACCCATCATCGCTTCAGTTTTTTAATGATCGTATTTGTCCTATTAGAATCGAAATAATTCATGGAAGCCATAGATTTGTTGGAAATTTACACATGGCCTGGGCCGTGATATTCGTTAATTTTATCCCTCGCTAACGCTCAGGATAAAATTCGAATATCACGGCCCAGGCCATGTGTAAATTTCCAACAAATCTATGGCTTCCATGAATTATTTCTTAATTTTCATATACTGTAAATTTAGAAATCATTGTGACGCTTTTATTAATGAGAATAGTGTGACTGAATGTGTAACTCTATAATAAGAACTCACAGTCTGCTATCTGATACATAAAAGTGTTTGCAGATTTTCCTAAAATTAAATTAATTTAAAATTTACTCCTATTTTTTTTTTTTTTTTGTCAATTCATTCAAAATTGCAATAATAAACATACAAATGCACAAAATAATTTCTGAATTGACAGAATTTTTTTTTTAGAAACATTTTCATATTAACATGATTAATGTCTTTTGAACAGAAATTACAGAATTTACAAATACCTGGTCCTCGTAAGCAAAGTAAAAGTTATTAAGGTATGGATCCTCTTCTATTGATGTTTTCAATTTAGCTTTAACAAATTCTGCTAATGCAGTGCTAGCAAGAGTTATCCTCCCTTTACATATCTCTACCAGTCGTCTGTGGAACACCATGCACATCTGACCAAATACTCCTTCATCAATTGGACTCTGAAACAGCGGAAAAAGATTCTTTTTTTCTATATTGACTTACCAAAAAGTAAAATAACAAAATTACTGAACTCCGAGATTCAAAACAGAAAGTCAATTAAAGAATAACAGTACTATAGTTGAAGAGTTGTCACTGTCAAATCAAAATTGACGGTGGCAACTCTTCAACTACAGTACTGTTATTCCGATTCTAATGCATTACAAAAAGAAAAAAATATGATAAAACTTGAAAAAAATGTCTAAATTTGACAAATAGAAAAAAATCCGTGAAACTTCATGAATTATTTTGGCACAAAGACTTCATGGCTAAACATGACGTCATACACATGAAAACTGACAAACTGGAGGTTATTTACGTTACCTGTACGCTTCAAATTCGGATAAAATTACATTAAATTGGTTAATTCAAGGTAGGTGTTGTTTTATTTTCGATTATATAGTAGTAATCGAACATTTGTTGATTCAATCAATTCAAAATGGCGGGTCCCTCCTTAGTTACGCCTGGTCAACTGTGGATTTGACAGCAACTTTTAGCCAATGAAAAAATTGTTACATCCAAATTGCATAAAATAGAATAATCAAATGGCAAAATCAAAAGCTCAAAAACATCCAATGAATGGATAACAACTGAATATTTCAATATTTCTTATGACATATTCTGAAATGCATGCACAATTTAAACCTAAAATTGAGTGTAAGTTGTAGCCCTGAATTAACCATAGTCTGTATCAACAAAATCACTTTTGCATGGTTTAATGTATCTAGATTTTCCATTGTATCTTAATCATAATGTTGTGATCCTAAACTTAATTAATATTAATGGGACATTTAGCTTTGTTTCATCTGATAGGTTTGTTTTATTTTATAGACTAGTAGTATTTGAAAGCATTTAACAATTGCCTGTAAAGATAATAATGGTTACTTGTTTTCAAATATGTATTCTGAATCAGCTTAAATATTTCATTTTTTTTTCAATCCTAGAAAAGAAATAATGCTATAATGCAAACCATAATGTTCTTTAATTTGTAATTTCTTTTTTTAAATCAATAGTAACCTTACCCTACTGGTAAGCTTAATAAAACAGATATATCTGACAGTTTATGACTAGGTAATCTTGATTTAATATCCCAAACTATCATTTACCTGGAAATTAGGTAGCAGAGTATTTGCTTTTCTGGCTTTATGTGAATCAGCTGTCTTTTGACCGGTCTGAGCTCTGGACTGAGGAGGTGTTGCCCTGGTTCTTTGACTTGCAGCTGTGTTTGGTGCTGACTCATATTTCGTAAGGAATTCCTTATATTCTATAATTAGTTGAACCAGATCCTGTATAGCATCAATGATGGCTATGATATACTCCACTTGAGCAGCAACAGAGTGAAGCATCATCCAGGATTCACCAATATGGGTGTCATTCTGTCAAAAATAAAGATGATGGCATAAAAAAAGTATCTTATTTTACAAAGTTAAAAAGAAAAAACAAATTCTGAATTTGCATTATTATGAATAAATAGTTTAAAATTGATAAATATCAAGGATACTTGCTGACTATAAGGTATGAGTTTTTTGAAGTGGTGCTGTGACTTATAATTAATAGCTTCATCTGAACTCTGGGGATAGATGTCTCCTTGGTAATCATACCACATCTCCTCATTTCTATATCAAGTTTATTAAAGTAATTCTAAACAATTTATCTGAATAAAGTATTTGAAAAAAGACATTAATGATTATAAAGCAGTGGCGTAGCTGGGTCATTTTTACGTGTACGCCCGAACCTTGGCGAGGGATATGAAGGGTGCCAACCGCTCAATGTCAAAGCACCTGTTGGTAGTGTGTTCGAAAGGGACGAAGCCCCCGAAAGCTATCGAGAATGAGATACCATAATGATTCCTGTCAGTAAAAAATCATTGATAACAACATACTTTTGAATCTAAATGGTTTATTATTTTTTTTTTGGTTAATTTTGTAATATGTTAACTTGTTCATCGTGTTAAACTGGAAGCTAGCCAAATGGTCATTGGTTTTAGAGAAAACGTCCAAACCAATATTACTTTAAAATAAGTTTAAAGAGTGCCGTGAGTCAGCATACAATCGACAAAAGCACCTTTTAATGAACACGAAAAAAAATATTTCTAAAAGGTGCAATATAAAAAAATTCTGGAACACCTAGGATTTCTTCCACAAAAAGTGAATCAATGTATCATTCCTTTAAAGGGATTTAAAAACAAATTTTAAATTTTCTTTTGATATTTTTTTCTTGATCTGGAATAATTCACGGCAATCTATGAAGGTTTATAAATTGAGCATGTAATGGCGTAAAGAAGAGTACGGCTATCTGTCTATCAGAAAAGAACCGGAAAATGAACGAAAACAAATGCTTTTAAAATTTTAGCTTTAGACATTAGTCATAGAAAAAGCTTCTTCAACATTTTCATAAATTTCGATGAAGGTTCGACAAGTAGAAGAAATAACAAAATGAAAGCTTAAACTGCGACCACTTATTAATTGCAGAAAGAAATACATATTATCCTTAAAATGCGGGAAAATTAAAGATATAATTGCATTATTATATTGCTCTGAATACTCTTTTGATCATAAACAGTTTCTGTACAACTTTCGTAAAATTTTACGGAGAGTCATTTAAACGAATTTATCCACATTCGGAACCTAAATATTGACGCCGCTTTGTCTCGCTTTTGGGCCATAAATCACAGGCTCGACAAAAATACAAACAGCACATCGAATCTGAGCAGATAGTGAATTGCTTTAAATATAAGAAAAGAAGGTAGAATTTATAGTGGATTCAGACTTTTACAAAAGATTCGAACAAATATATTAAATGATCTATTTGAGTAAATTTAGTCTCTTTTTATTCAAAATTACAATCCATTAAAAAAAAGCACAAGGCTGATGTTCTTTTGATCAGATCTTCTTATTTTATGTCAATTATTTGTTTTATTTTCAAAATTCAAGTGTACGCCCGGGCGTTTTGACGTAAACGTAGCTACGCGCATGTAAAGGTATTACAGTTTCAATTATCAACGAGAAGCTAAAACCTTAATTTCGCAAATATTTTACATCATAATAAAGTTGATTTGAGTTGAAGTTGAAAGTTGAAAAAACACTTGATCCATACAAACAATATCAATTTTGTTGTACATAGATTTTACATTGATGACAATGATGTTTTTTTTTAAAGACCTTGACATCAAATCATAGATTAACATTTTCTGTAGTAGCAGCATCAGATTCTAGAAATAAGTTTATTTTAGATAGGATCTTAAGAAAGGTTCAGCCCTCTTAAAATCTTTAGATTATCTGTACCTGCTGAATAAGACTCTTGAGAAGGAGGGCCCTGTGAACTGTTATCCAATCAGATCTTGACTTGGCAGCAGCCATCATATAATCTAGATGATTGACAGAATTCTTTACATTAGGGCCAGTCATAGGATTCACTCCCTGTTTTGGTCCACCATTCTGATAGTGAAAGGCTGCCTGTAGTAATTAAAGATAATGCATTAATTTTAAAGTGGTACATAACACTACAGGGAGACAACTCTGTAAAAATCATCTGATATTTTAATTATGTCCTATTGCTATGGCAATATTAAGATTCTCAATAATCAAACAAGTATTTTTCAAACTGCTATATATCCAATGAAATTTTTCCAATAAGGTGTGTGGTTCAAATTTTTTGAATTTTAGTCAAGATGTTTGGTAGTTGAGGAATACAGTTATTTTTTTCAAATTTTGAAAATACACCTTCCAAATTCATTTAATATTCTATTTCCTGCTCCTCGAAAATTCAAGTCATCCATTTGTTTATCATTTGTAAACTTTAAGTAATGGTGTCTTAAGGGAAAACGGTAAGTTGATTTGTTCAATTTAGCAAAATTGAAAAGTTTCAGGTCAATGCAATGTCAATAATAAATTTCTGTTTAATATGCTCTACAAGCAGTTAATACAATCTGTAATTTATGGCTCCAGTTTTTTGTTAGAAAGACCATTTCCCTTTAAAATATTGAGATTAATTGCATTTAATCAAGTTTCTGTGGAATGTTTTTAGAACTGTGTTTCTTTTCTTTTTTTTTCTTTTTTTTTCTTTTCTTTTCTTTTCTTTTTTTTTTTTTTTTATCTTTCAGCAATTGTGTTATTTATGTTTTTTTAACTCATAGTTGTTTATTCCTCATTGGTATCTTCCTCTTTTTCAAATGTTTACTTACCCTATCTCTACTAAGGAATATGCTTTGGTAAAATGCTACTGGATTATCTGGGAAGAATAGTTCTCCTCTGAAATACAGAAAACAAATATACATCACTGGTAAAATAAAATCATTAATAATTTGAAAATTGATTTTTTTTTCAGCATTCTTTGTTTGGTACACAGATAATTCCTTGGAGTTCTATATTTTTATTATTTTCCACAGAAAAAATGATATTAATCATAACTATAAAACTCAATATGTGTTGGAAAAATGCATTAATCAATTTGCAGTTCTCAAATATCTTGGCATTGCACAAGGTAATGTTTTTCTCTGACTATTTATGATGTCTTTACACTAAATCCATTGGATGTGGATGTGTACTGATTGATGATTGAGTCTTAGATGCATTATTTTTTTCTTTTATGAGTTGTTAATGGCTTTGAACTAGCTTCAGTAACTGTGAGTACTCTGAGATTTGGGTCTTTATCTTGCTGAGATGTACAAGTACCCGGCCATGTCCAGTCTGTGTTTTTGTTAGATGTAGTTTTATTTGTATCCATCTGATGAGTTAAGCCTTTTTCAACTGATTTTGATAGTATTTCTTGTGTTTTACTGTTACACCACTGTCCTAGGTTAGGGGTGGGTTGGGATCCCACTTACATGCTTAACCTTGCCACATTATGGATGAATGTGCCTGTCCCAGGAACCTGTAATTCAGTGGTTGTCGTTTGTTGCTGTGTTACATATTTGTTTTTCCATTCATTTTTTTGTACATAAATTAGGCTGTTAGTTTTCTCGTTTGAATTGTTTTACATTCTTCATTTCAGAGCCTTTTATAGCTGACTATGGAATATGGGCTTTGCTCATTGTTGAAGGCCATACGGTCCCCTAATGTTATTAATTTCTGTGTCATTTTCTATATTCTAAAGAATTGTCTCATTGGCAATAAAACCACATCTGCTTGCAACAATTTTTTTTTTTATTTGGTACATGATTATGCATTGCTTTTAATCTAAATGAACACCCAGTTTTTTTGCCCCATTTATGGCCATAATGTTTTCTGGTTTGTGCTTATGTCCTCCGTTCGTCCGTTTGTCCCGCTTCAGGTTAAAGTTTTTGGTCAAGGTAGTTTTTGATGAAGTTGAAGTTCAATCAACTTGAAACTTAGTACACATATGCCTTATGATATGATCTTTCTAATTTTAATGCCAAAGTAGAGATTTTCTCCCATTTTCACGGTCCACTGAACATAGAAAATGATAGTGCGGATGTGGCATCCGTGTACTAGGGACACATTATTATTTTTATTTGTTGTAGTGTGTTGGTCAGTGTTTCTAGACTATGCTTGTGTCTTTTCATGTTTTTTTTCTCCATTTTGTCCCTCTCTTTCTCTCCAACTTATGGATTATGGTATCTTCCATCTCTTTTTTTTTTTTAAAACTTACTCAATTTCATCATCTGTCATAAAGTGAAGTAGGAAATATTTTCTTACTGGAACATATCTCCATTGGTCCATTAAAACAAAGGCCTGCAAAAATAATGAATTGGAAATATCACAGGTAATAATACATATTTCTCCCCTTATAATTCTTGTGTATATTGTATTGTCTTGTGAAAGTGGTTCAATTGTTTCTATCTTAACATCTAGGATTTGTATTATATATATATCTTTGTAAACATCCATTAATTTTTATGTCATTAAATTCCATTGCAGCTCCTTGGTTATCCTAAGGGAAATCCAAAACAATAGTAATTCAAGTCCCAAAGGTATTTCTGGGATGGAGGAATAAGCAAAATGGCTAAACCCTGTTCATACAGTATGCTAGAAACATTTAAAAATTTGATGAGAAGCAAAACCTATATAATCTAAATTTACATTAAAGCCACTAATATCCTTTATAACTAGTCCTTTTGAAAAATTGAGGACAGTATACAGCATGGTAATCCATAGGTTGAAGGTGTGCCAAGAAATATGGTCCTAAAATTTCATATGAACTTGTTCAGTAGACAATTATGGAGAAAAAACAGAGTGCATACCTTAAAGATTAGTGTATTACCAGTAAACTTTTATTTAGTCAGTATGCTTTTAATTGGCACTGCAAACATGTAGCTTCATGTATCAAATCCAGAGATTTTTTAGGCTTATTCTTTTTAACCCCATGTTTCTGTTCCATTAAGGTAACAAACTATAACCAACTTTTCAGGGACTGATCTTTACCTTCATAAATATAGGTTCCTTTCTGTTACAGATTGTACAGAACTCTGATATAAATCCAGCTCTGAGTGTAAGTATGTCTTCCCACGTCCATCGATTCTGACTTTCACCGAAATATATACCTGATACTGGTATCATGTTCTTTTGTATCAGATCAACAAGGTAGTTCTGGACTAAAAAATAAAATAGGCCAATTAAGTCACGTTGAAATGATTGTAAATTAATGGAATTTAATGTGTTCTTGTACAAGTACTATGCAACTACAACTGAAGGTATATCAAAACATAATGAATTTTGCATAATTTCTGTGTCATTAAATACTGATTTAAATAAAAAAAGGGCCAGTTTACTGTGGATTCATTATTATTCGTTGGATACCAATTTTTGTGGATTTCATGGTCACCATTGCGAACCACAAATTTTAATGCTCAACGAATGTTTATTCTCTTTAAAGTTATATGCAGACTTTGGCAAAACCATGAATTTAAATATCCACGAAAAGGCAAGTTTTATAGCTGACTATGCGGTAAGGGCTTTTCTCATTGTTAAAGGCAGTACGGTGACCTATAGTTGTTAATTTCTGTGTCATTTTGGTCTCTTGTGGAGAGTTGTCTCATTGGCAATCATACCACATCTTCTTTTTTTATATTTCCTCAATCCACGTAAATCAGTACCCATGAATATAAATAAATCCACAGTATTCAACATTTTTAGAACTAAATTCATATACATGTAAGTGATAACAATTTATTTTTAGTGGCCATAGTCATTTTTGATTTGATTTGATTTGATTTTTAATGATCAACGAATGTTCATTCTCTTTAAAGTTATATGCAGACTTTGGCAAAACCTTGATTTGATTTGATTTAGATTTTTTGTGTTTTCATACTAATTTTAAACACTGCCTTTTGGTTATTCCGTGGCAGCCAGTTTTTATTGGTGGAGGAAGCATAAAAATGTATAAAAAGTCAGCATTTTGGATTTAACAGGTTGATAGAATATACTAACCAATCATAGCAAACAGTTGAACTGCCTCCCCTTGACATCCAGGTGGTCCCATGATATAGCAATGTTCGTGTAACTCTACTTCATTTAAATATGGCTGCATTTTACCGTATAGTATGCTAGGACCACTTAATGCCAAACAAATACCAACCTAAAAATATATTTGTAGTTGTGTAATTATAATCAATACAATACAATATGCTTTATTTTAAAAACACTCCGTCACATTGACATGTGAAACAAGAGGTAAATTACAAAATACAAACACATACATAATCAATGGGTTCACAGGAACATATAATCAATGGGTTCACAGGAACACATAATCAATGGGTTCACAGGAACACATAATCAATGGGTTCACACGAACACATAATCAATGGGTTCACAGGAACACATGAGAGTCATTAAGCATGATAATTGTCAAAAACCTGAATCATTCACCTGGTAACAATATTGCATTTCAAAATAAATTTAACCTTTTTCATAAACAAAAAATGTTTTCAGAAATAATATTTTTTAATTATTTAATTGCAAATGTATAGCTTTTGATCGAAGAGAATAAATTATTTATCTTCAGTACATATATACTAATTTGTTTGGGTTTAATTTGTGTTGTTCAGTCTTTTTAATTCCCTATATCAGTGTTTTGTAAATTGTACTTTGTCTTAATCATAGTTTTTCTTTTAAAATGAGTTTTTGTTGTCTAAATTTTCCTGTTACCAGTTTCTACTTATCTATTAAAGTTTTCTAAATAATATGCATAAACCTGAAAATTTGTACATGTATTAACAAACATTGTCATTAAAAATAATATCTCAGTGACATGCCATTTTTGTAGTTCTCGTAATACTGATTATTTTTTATGTTAACAAAAATCTTGTAAAATCCTACAGGCTTAAGCAATAAGGAGCAAATACTAATTTCACAGCATTTAAATGTTGCATCCATATGCATACTGTGGATTCATTATTATTCGTTGGATACCAATTTTCGTAGATTTCGTGGATACAGGAGAACCACGAATTCAAATGTTTAACGAATAACAAATTTTATATGGGCTTGTATGCAGACATTGACAAAACCACGAAATTAAATATCCAAGAACATTCACGTTTTCCTTAATCCACGAAAGTTGACAACCATGAAAATAAATGAATCCACAGTAATAGACAAACAAGGTGTTTAAATAAGATAAAACTGACCCTGTATGGACCTTTTCTCTGTATGTAGTTCTGTTGTGTCATCATGGAAACAATTTGACTTAAGTTCATGTAGATTCCAGTGTCTAGAACTTGTAATGCACATGGTGTTCCTAAAAATAAACACACAAGATACCATTATAGAAACATGTATAGGTCAATAATGATAGCATCATTTTCATGTAAATCAACTATACTGTTCAAGGTTTCATTTAAGATATGAAAATATTTTATATTTAGCTTTATTTCTTATCAATTTCTACTCTTCTAATTGCAAGTATTTGGTCACAGAGCAGTACATACATTTTTATAAAAGGATTATTTCATAATTGTCTCACCATGGCTTTTTTTGCTCATTGTTAAAGGTCATTCAGTGCCCAGATAGTGTTTAAACAAGAATGTGTCCATAGTACACGGATGCCCCACTCGCACTATCATTTTCTATGTTCAGTGGACCGTGGAATTGGTGTCGAAACTTTAATTTGGAATTAAAATTAGAAAGAGCATATCATAGGGAACATAATATGTACTAAGTTTCAAGTTGATGTAACTTTAACTTCATAAAAAACTACCTTGACCAAAAACTTTAACCTGAACTTCGCACTCTCATTTTCTATGTTCAGTGGACCATGAAATTGGGGTCAAAAGTCTAATTTGGCATTAAAATTAGAAATATCATATCATGGGGAACATGTGTACTAAGTTTCAAGTTGATTGGACTTCAACTTCCTCAAAAACTACCTTGACCAAAAACTTTAACCTGAAGCAAACGGACGCACGGACAAACGGCCCGACGGAGGCACAGACCAGAAAACACAATGCCCCTCTAGTACTATCGTAGGTGGGGCATAATAAAACAATTCCTGATAATCTTGCCTCTCATTAAAAGTTATATCGTTGCCAATGATAACACATCTTCTAATTTTTATGTTATTTAAGTACCATGCATACAGCATTTAGTAAGAAATTAATTTTTCCCTAAAATTTCTATTTGACTTCTTACAAAATAAATTCATCATATAAGTGTCTAAATGTTTTTGTCAAGCACACTTAAAATTCCGATATATTGAAGTAAGATGAAATACTGTAAGATTCATTTATTTACATGGAAATCAATTATTGTGGATTGAGGGAAATTTGTATCATGTTGAATTGTTCATCGATGTTTGATTTCCTGGTTATGTTGAAATCTGCATACAAGAATTCTTGATAATTAAAATCCGCCTTTACCCACGAAATACCAGAAATTGGTATCCTATGAATAATAGTGAAACCACAGTATTTTTGTTTTTGTGATTAAGGTGGTACCCAACACTTTCACTAAAATTAATTTGACTCGTTTAATTTTCATAAAGTTTTGACAAAGTATTTACTTTGACCCTTTAACAAGTATATAAAAATTTCAAAAATTTTGAACCAACCGTTTTGTCAGAAAAATTACACTAGTTATAAAGCAGTTTGACAAACAACAATTTTGATCATTGAGAAGCTTAATATTCCCTTTACAACACAACGTATTTAAAACGTTTAGCTGATTTTACAGAGTTATCTCCCTGTAGTGTTAGGTACCACCTTAAGATTCATGATTAAGTTATATTGACCATAAGCATCAATTCCAGGAATGTTGTAGATAAAATTTTCTTTATCGTCTAACTTGATATTTGTATTTAAGATATTCTCTGTAATCACAGCATCTCTCTCAAAACACAGGTCCATTCTGTAATAATATTTGAACAATAACATTAAAATACTGATAAATTCTGCAAATAAGATGTGCATAAATTATTTCAAAATGAAACCTCCATTTTAAAACACTCATTCAGGAATTTCTAATCTATACTCTTTGTTGACTGTTCTTACAAATATGAGTTAATGACTGGCAAACTTTAAGAAGAGTGAATCTGCATGTTAAAGTGTTGAAATCTTAATTCAAATATATAACTATCACTTTCATTAATAAGTATATAATATTCTCTCCATTTACCATGGATTGATTTATCTCTGTGGGTACCAAATTTTGTGGATTAAGCAAAATTTGTTATTTTCATGGATATTTTATTTCAAAGTTTTGCCAAAGTCGCATACATACAAGCCTGTTAAAAATTAGACATTTAAATTTGAGGTTCCCCTGTACCCACAATATCAACAACAAGAGGCTGTCACAACGACAGCAAACCGGATTTATTAACATTTATTTGTGTCCTGGCAATATCACAAGAACCATAACTGATGAATGCTGAAAGTGAAAATCGTCAATATCAAATTTGACCTCCATTTTGTAGTCAGTATCAACATATTAAAATTTGAAAAGCTTAGATTGAATGGTTCATTAGTAAATGCAACAACGTGAATGAAAACGCCATTTTATGATCTTTCAAGAACCATAACTCCTGAACGGTAAAAGTCAAAATCGTCATTATTGAACTTGACCTCTATTTTGTCATCAATGTCAACAAAAATCAGTATCCAACAAATGAGAATGAATTCTTGTACATGTTAACCAGTAACAAATTGTTGTCAATTTTGTCCACCAGTAACAACTAACAAACCTCATAGCATTCTGTCTAAAGATTGTTGTTAGACGTGGGAAAGGATTTGGAGGGAAAAACTCTGCTGTCACCAACTCTGTCAAGTACTTGTGCCATGATTCATCTAAATGGGTATCAATCATGTACTGGAAAAAAATAATATTAAATGTAAGGATCGTGTTTACATAAAAGGTCAATTATGTTGCATCTGAGAAAATATTTTGCAAGTTTCAATTTCAGTAATTATGGAACTATTTTATATCTGTGAAATTGAATCGTTCAAAAATTGAGCAAATGAAAAGTGACATGTTGAATATATGGAATGAAAATATTGTGTATTTAGTTTAAGACCTTTTTGAAAAGATATGAAAATATTCGTAAAAATTTTGAACTTCCAATGCAAAATTATTGAAATATTTTACAGTATTGAGATTTTGCATAAACATATTAAACTTTCATCTTTAAATTCTGATATGATTGTTTGTATGCAGTTTTTTCTTCAATTATAACAAATTTCAGTTTACCATTGTCATGCATTTCACCTTCAATTTTAATTCACTACTTTTTTTCTTTCATTTTTTTGTTTATCTATCAAACCATTGTATTTGAGAATCTTCGTATTCTTGAATTTTAAATTATAAGACTTTAGTATTATTAGTTCTAGAAAAAAATCTAATTAAGATTTTACAACCCTACCACCATCTAAGTTACCTTAATGAAAACAGATTCCCTTGATATTGTCTTTGGAGCTGAATCCTTGGCTTCACATTCATCTATATTTATTACTAAAAGCATAAAAAAAAAAATATTAAAAATATTGATAAACTTTTTTCTCTCCATTTGTTACATTTGACATATTTATGACGGTATATCATGGCTTGTTTTATGTTTTAATTTGATTCACATTTTTCATACCTGGGCTTTTTATAACTTTCTATACAGTTCATAACCCCAAGGTTAAAGTTAAAGCTGTTCATGCCTGGGCGTTTTATAGCTTTCTATACAGTTCATAACCCCAAGGTTAAAGTTAAAGTTGTTCATGCCTGGGCATTTTATAGCTTTCTATACAGTTCATTACCCCAAGGTTAAAATAAAAGTTAAAGTTGGAAAGCAGATCTACATGAAAAACAAGTTATATTATAACAAGCTATATTATTGTCGCTTGTTTATGTGTTACATATTTGTTTTTCGTTCATTTTTTTTACATAAATAAGGCCGTTAGTTTTCTCGTTTGAATTGTTTTACACTGTCTTATTGGGGCCTTTTATAGTTGACCATGCGGTATGGGCTTTGCTCATTGTTGAAGGCCGTACGGTGATCTATAGTTGTTGATGTCTGTATCATTTTGGTCTTTGGTGGATAGTTGTCTCATTGGCAATCATATCACATCTTCTTTTTTATATATGTTGTGTACAAGATGTAAGTTTGTACAAATTATAATTTGTACAGGGTTTTTGTACAAGTTATAAGTTTTTTGAGACATACCTTCTTGCACCAGATAATACAGGTTTATCTTATAAAATGTGTCAATTTAATGTTTTATATTCAAATTTACGTACTTCAACCTAACATTTAATGCCATTATCCTTGTCCTCAAACTAGACATAAGGACACCTCAATTGTTTAAATTTTATTTCATTTTTCTCATTGTACCAAAATTATATCCATAAAAAGTGTTTTTGTGTTCTCATAATGTTTTCTGTATCAATGCTCAGTTTTAGACTTTATCATGTAATTGTGAAAATATGTCAGAGATATGTAAAACAAACGATTGTGTGTTTGCATTGTCAATTTGTGTTAAGCGGTTCATAAAACACTGATAACTTGTACAAAAAGTCTGTACAAATTATAATTTGTACAACATTACAACTTGTGCACAACATATATATTAAGTAATAAGATGATCATATGATATATACAATATTTCCCTGTTAATATTAAATCTCAAGTAATTAAAATCACACTGTTATGAATTTGACATTATTGTGCATTTACAAACCTAATCTTTCATGATTTATAATATTTTCATCTTCTAAGCCATGTACAACATCAGTTTCAAGGTCAACTCCCTATAAGCAGAAAAAACAAGTGAAACTGCGAGCTACTGCTCACTGATGATACCCCTGCCGCAAGTGGATACTATTAATAGTGTAAAAATATGCAAGTGTTCGGTAAACAGGAAGTTGTTGAGTGATGAATCATGAAAACGCAATGCAATGTAATAGCAGACTTATATTAAGCATGAAACCAAATTTTAGAAATCCTTTCAGTATAGTTCCTGAGGAAAATGTAATGAAAATCTTCAACTTGGCTATCATGTGTAAAATGATACAAGTGTTTCGTAAACAGAAAGTTGTCGAGTGATGAATCTAAAAACGCATCACACGGTATAGCAGACTTATATCAAGCCTGAAATCAAATTTTAGAAATCCTTTTAGTATAGTTCCTGAGAAAAATGTAACAAAAATTTTCAACTTGGCTATCATGTGTAAAATAATACAAGTTTTTCGGTAAACAGGAAGTTGTCGTGTGATGAATCTGAAAAGGCATCACACGGTATAGCTGACATATATAAACTCTGGAACCAAATTTCAGAAATCCTGGTAGTGTAGTTCCTGAGAAAAATGTGACGAAAAATATTCATGGGACGGAGGGACTGACGGACAGATGGATGGACGGACGGACAGAGGTGAAACAGTATATCCCCCTTTTTTTAAAGCGGGGGTATAATAAAATGTATGTTGTTGTTCTGGATTAACTTATTTTCATACATACCAAATTTTCATATATTGTATTTTGGTTTAAACATGGAGCAGGATGTTTTAACCCTTTCAAGGAACCTGAGAACACCCCTTGTTTTTGTGAGGTTCTTGTTGCTCAGTCTTTAGTTTTCCATTTTGTGTTTCATATACTGTTGTTTGTATTGTGGTTGTTTCTTTTGATTGTTGCCATGAAATTGTCAGTTGTATTAGACTAATGAGTTTGATTATCCCTTTAATGTGTTTCATATTCCTTTTTTTTAAAACAAATTCTGCAAACAAAGCTAATACTTTTGTTGTGTTTATAAAAAAATAACAACAAAAAAGAGCATAATCATGATAATAGGTGTTACAAATATAAGGCTCTTTCCACAATGTTACTGGTGATTATTAAAAATATGTGGAGGAAAAATGGAATATTAAATAACGTTTATTATATTGCATAACTGTACATACTGCTGGATCCTGTCTGTTCCTGTGTCTAGTAATAGGTTGTGGTATAACATCTGGGAATGTAGACTTCATGGTAATGAGAATATCCTGGAAATAAAAAAAATGTCCTAATCCTTGTAAAAAACTAAAAAGTTATAAAGTCAGGAGCCTGTAATTTAGTGGTGGTCATTTGTTGCTGTGTGACATATTGGTTTTTGGTTTATTGTTTTGTACATAAATCAGGCTCTTAGGTTTTTCATTTTTGTCATTTCAGGGACTTCTATAGCTGGTTTTGCTCATGATCATTGTTGAAGGCTGTACATGTACAGTAACCTATAGTTGATAAATGTTATATTAGGTCATTTGGTCTCTGGTGGAGAGTTGCCTTATGACAATCATACCAAATAATCTTATTTCTATACTTGCCAAGTAAAGACATAAGAATCTTTTTTAGTAACTCTGTTAAATTTTACGCCAAATTTTGTAGTTTTTGTTTTCCAATATTTCCTGATGAAAGTTTCTCATTTGGTAAATACTTGTCAAAGGATAAATTATCTGCCTGCAGTGAGTGATTGATTCCTCTTGTGAAAAATTTAAAGGTCCCATTGAATAAACCTCATAGAGAACAAGAGCTATTGCGTGTGTTTCATGGTACCAATTAAAAGAACTTGCAAAAGTTTAAATCAACTGGTAAACTTAAGATGAATCTGTGGAAAAGTATATTTTTTCCCAAATAAAAAGAACTATGACAACCATCTTACCTTAAATATTGGACACCTGTTGAGACTATCCTCAGAGAGCTGTAGTAGAAGGGACATGCAGTACCAGTTCATATTTTTCAATGTCTTTAGGGCCTGTTGAAATATTACTCCTATTTTATAATCATGATTTATTGATATGTTTTATGGATCATAAAAAACACTATTTTAGTTAACAATGGTATGACTAATTTTGACAGCAAAACCTTTAATGAGAATTCCTAAATAAGAAGGCTTATGTTATTACAGTTTATGTTCAGGTATTTGATAATGGTACACATTGGTCAATCTCTTTTGGATATTATTTTCTTAGCTAGGGTAATGTTATAGAACTCTATGTTTGAAAAAGAAATAAGACTACATTGAGTGAATGGTCCGTTCAAACAAAATGAACCATATAATTACTCATTATATCACCAGTTTTATGATTAAAATATTATATTTGTTCAAACAGTCCAGAAATTTAACCAATTTTTTTTTCAAAACCCTGACATTTCAATTTCCTGTTTAAGCAAATCTATTTGGCAAGATCAGCCTTGTAGTGCATGCTACCCAATCGATATATAAAATTTGAAGTTCACATTCATTAAGGAGGCAGAAAAATATGCAATATGAAGAATCCTCTTAAAATCAACAGCTATGTCAGGGGTCGAATTTAAGCTTTTTTGTGTACTGGCCAGCCGGACCAGTGGACTGAAAACTCTACTGGTCCGGCTCCAAATCTACTGGTCCTGCAAAAATGACATTAATTTGACAAACACTAATATAAATGACAGATGTTTAATTTTATTTTGATGCTTTCGTTTACATAAGTTAGACAAAGGAATAGTATTTATTCTGATTTTGATAAAGGCTTTGGTAATCTCAATGATTTTCTTTATCAAAATCAGGATCAAGGACAGAAAAAATATCAACATTGTCTTCCACGTCATCGCAATCCTCACGCCGACCATAGGGTGCCTGACTAGGTCGTCTGGAGCGCTGTCAGAAATATTCGATCTACTATATAAAAAAATCAAAGATATGAAACTTTGAAAGAACAAATAACAATAACAATTGTTTTATGTTGTGACATTTTATATGATATATATATATAGTCTATGATATTATATTCTCTTCATGTGAATTGAAATTTTAATTTTATCTTCATTATATGTTTATGTGTTAAGAATCAGAATGTATTGTTTATTGTTGTCATTATGTCCCGTCAGGGGCCCTAAATTGGAAATAAAGAACTTTGAACTTTGAACTTATAATGCAACCATTCACGATCTTTTTCCCATGATTTTTGGTATTTGCGTTTCCTTTAGTCACTTTCGTATACTTATTTCGATCTTCCTTTTGATTTTCCGTTATCTTAATTTTTTGTCCGGCGGTTTAACTCCTTCCAAAAATTTCCACATTTTATATTGTTGTGAAGGACGCTCACCCGAGGTATTAATTAACTTGCTCATTTGTAATACCCCCCAGTACCGTGTAATTGATTTCACAGGTAAATTGTTTTGTAAACAAACGGTGATTGCGATGTAATCAGTGATTTTTATCGACAAATTTCTACTGGTCCGCCGGACCACCAGCTGACAAAATCTACTGGTCAGACGCAAATTTTACTAGTCCCGGACTACCGGACTAGCGCTAATTTCGACCCCTGTATGTACAGGTATTCAGACCTACCATTTGTACATGGTCATATGACCCAAACTGAATCATACTATTGGGCATCAGATCATCAAGTTGTGCTACAGCTACCTTACCAACAGTTACCTGTTCGTTACTTCTCTCATATCTGTAAGAAATGGTTATTTTTACAGATTTGTTCTAAACAAAATGGTAAATAAAAAAATGTTTAAATTTTCTAGTAATATAACATGGTTAAAAACCTAATAATATTTTTTGGAGGGGTTCATATTGCTCAATGATAGTTTTCTATGTAGTTTTTAGTGAATTTGTTATCTATTGGAAGTTTTTCATTTATTATAATCACAAAATCAGGTTTTCTTCAGTGATCGGGAAGGACGTGCGCCTTGCACCTATAGCATGTATAGCGCATATTGACAAGAAATGGCGCATACAGTGACAAATTTAAGTGCCCACGTGGCCCACAATATTTTTCACTTCATTTCGAAACGTTTAGATATCGTCAAATGAATTTCTGATCGTGTTCCGTGCCGCCATGTGTGTGTACACAACTGTGTAATGTTCCTCCAATAATAGGAGCACATATATTTTTGGGGCGTCTCAGTGTTTCCTATGATAATAGAACCATGCGATTTAACGTCTCGGTGTTTTCCTATTGTAATAACAGAACCATGTGGTCTAACTGATAACCCGAAAAACGTAATTAACCTCATTCATGATACATTTTTTTATAAACAACTTTAAATTTGTGAAATTTGGCTAGTACAGACGAGATTTAACTCTTATAATAATCTCATTAGTTTAGCTTGCTATTATTTCGATTGAAGAAGCCCAAAGACTTTCTAGAAATATAGTTTTTGTCTCCATAAAAGACAGTTAACTGTCCTTTTCATTTTTGGTCTTTGGTTCGTTTTGACATTTTGTAAACATGACTTCAGCGATTTGTTGTTTTGTTCTATGAATTAATGATACTCTTTACTGTTATTCTTGTCACCGTGATGAAGTTATAATAATACAAGAAGTGCTGAGGAAATGCCTGAAATGTCCTCTGATACGGAACGTTTGGAATAAGTATGGTATCGACGAAGACCCAAATTTAATGTACAAAAAAAAAACATGAACATGAACAAGGCAACAGTACCAGTTTAAACATTGTGATAAAGGTTAACTTAAATATTGTTGGGGTTGGAAGAAGTTATTGTATATTCATTGAAATTACAAAATCACAGGAACAATATCCATGATTTTATTTAAAATCATAAAGGTAAGTACCAACACCTCTTTGCCAAAATATACTGATACTTTCTTTTTTTTACAGAAGTCAATTCAAATGGCCCACTCATTTGACAACATGGTCCATTATTTTTTAAAATGGCCCATTGAATTTATTTTTGAGGGGCCCTGGGCCCATTGTGAAAAAAACCTTCCAGATCACTGTTTTCTTTGAATCATGAGTTTTGAATGTACCCTTCGAATCTTTTGTCCCTTTTTCATGTTATTTCAAATTGATATATAATTTCATGAAAAACCTTCTTCATTATTGTACATTATAGGCTTGACTCATTTACATATAAATATCAGTCATTTCTAATTTATACATCAATTGTATATCATATAAAAATAAAAGTTTTAATTTTACTATATTAATAGTATTATCATGAAGTGAGCTTCACTTTATAATTCTGAGATGAATAAGTAATTTTATGTTTTATACTGAATGTACATGTGGGTTTTTCGTAACTGTTATCTTACACAATTAAACTATGATAAACGTGTGCATTTGTTATTTTTTTTTGCCTTGCATGGGACAAAAGTTATCAGAATAGACATAACAAACCACATTATTTATGTATGTGCCTGTCCGAAGTCACATTTTTCACTTGACTGTTATTGACGTTTTTACAATGAATCCATTGAATATTGGAAGTGCATTGACTGATATTTGAGTCTAGGATTGATGAATCGTTTGAACAAGCTTTCAATGCGGTATGGGCTTTGTTCATTGTTGAAGGCCGTACGGTGACCTATAGTTGTTAATGTCTGTGTCATTTTGGTCTTTTGTGGATAGTTGTCTCATTGGCAATCATACCACATCTTCTTTTTTATATAACAAGCCACATGTACTTACAAATTACTAAGGAACAGATGAACAAACGATTCTCTGTACAATGCCAGGTATTCCCTCATTGGTCCTGTTTCTTGTCTCTAAAACATTACAAAATATTATAAATGTTATGGTTGAAATAATTTCTTTCTATGTTGTTATGTTAAACTATTGTTTCAGGTAAGGGTGAAGGTTGGTACCAATTAAAATGTTTAAACCCGCTGCATTTGTTTTCACCTGTCCTAAGTAAGGAATCTGATGTTCAGTAGTTGTTGTTTGTTGATGTGGTTCATAAGTGTTTCTTGTTTCTTGTTTTTTATATAGATTAGACTGTTGATTTTCCCGTTTGAATGGTTTTACACAAGTCATTTTGGGGCCCTTTATAGCTTGCTGTTCAGTTTGAGCCAAGGCTCTGTGTCTTGGATGGGGAGTTGTCTCATTGGCTCTTATACCACATCTCCTTCACATATCTATTTGCCCTCAATATTTAGTTTGGTTACTTGTGTTTTTGGTGTACTGTCTAATTCAATAAAACCTTATGTCTCATTTTATTCATGTAAAGTGAAATGTTTATTCTGTCCAACAATTAATAGTAAATCATGATGATCATTATGCATAATACTTATTTAATTCATATCATAACAAGAATGTGTCCTAAGTACATGGATGCCCTATCCGCACTATCATTTTCTATGTTCAGTGGACCGGGAAAATCAGGTAAAATCTCTAATTTGGCATTAGATAGATCATATCATAAGGGAAAATGTGTAGTAAGTTTCAAGTTGATTGGACATCAACTTCATCAAAAACTACCTCGACCAAAAACGTTATCCTGAAGTGGGACAGATGGACAGACGGACGGACGCACAGACCAAAAAACATAATGCCCATAAATGGGGCATAAAAATGATCTTTACTCACATTAACAAAAGCTTTGAGTATATAACGTAATGTTTTATTCTGTTCCATTATAAGGTATAATGATCCTGCAGTACTGTGGGTTAGTTTGTACAACTCAACAGTTAGATCTTTGTCATACGATTCTCTGTAAACAAAAAATAACATTAATATTTTTTATCAGTGTCAATGGTGATGAAATCTTCCAAATCAAATGTCTATCTCGAATTTCTATCACAGGACCTAATATAAAGAAATATGAGGAAACACAAATTTGCCTTTTTAAGAGTTTTTAATATCTTAAGTTAAAAGACCAAAAATAAAGTCAAACAACTTTGGACTGATAATAAATCCTAGAGTTCATGGATTTCCTGTTTCCTTGCTTTACCTAAGTTACTTTTAAAATTCTTTGAGCGTAAAATTTTTCCACTAAATATAGTTATTTACCTGTCCAGTAGCCATAACAGAATTCCACAGAGTACTGCTTCAAACAATTCTGCATGCATCTGATGACTAGCCATTTTCTTTTGTAAGTAGGCTCTGTAAACATAAGAATAATCTTTTCAATTAACCAAAAAAATTATCACAAACTAGTGTAAAAAACATGTTTTGTAAACTTGTCATACTGTGAATTTAAAGACTTGCTGAAAAGTATGGAATTTTTTTTCAATCATGAAGAATTGCTTTCAACCACAATTCTTTTAATATTTATAAAATGCACATTACCTGTATTTTTAAAATACAGTAGATATAAAAAAAAAGAAGATGTGGTATGATTGCCTATGAGACAACTCTCCACAAGAGACCAAAATGACACAGAAATTAACAACTATAGGTCACTGTACGGCCTTCAACAATGAACAAAGCCCATACCGCATAGTCAGCTATAAAAGGCCCCGAAATGACTATGTAAAACAATTCAAACAAGAAAACTAAAGGCTTAATTTATGTACAAACAAGAATGTGTCCTCAGTACACGGATGCCCCACTCGCACTATCATTTTCCATGTTCAGTGGACCGTGAAATTGGGGTAAAAACTCTAATTTGGCATTAAAATTAAACAGATCATATCATAGGGAACATGTGTACTAAGTTTGAAGTCTATTGGATTTCAACTTCATCAAAAACTACCTTGACCAAAAACTTTAACCTGAAGCGGGACAGACGGACGAACGGACGGACGGAAGGACGGACGAACGGACGAACAGACACACAGACCAGAAAACATAATGCCCCTCTACTATCGTAGGTGGGGCATAAAAAGGAATGAGAAACAACATGTAACACAAAAACAAACAACAATTAAACCACGGAATAGAGTTCATTATTAGATATCTTTGCTTAAAGTATCCGAAAGGCACAACATGACGGAGTCTCATAACCAACTTACTTGATGGGTGTAGTGATCTGCCAGGCAAATGGTCCATATGAAGACTCATCACCAATCCGGAATCCATCAATTCTAACTTTCTGTGGCTTGATATGGTCCATTCTGTCATACACATGCTGTTTTATACGAGTGAGATCTTGGCCCTGAGCTGATGAGAACTTTCTATTTCTGCTATGTCCTGTTATTTGGCTGACCCTGCTGTGTGCTCGACTGTGTGCTCGACTTGGTGCATGACTGGTTGGCGCTCTGCCCTTGTTCTGTCTACTCTGTGGTACTTGAATAATTAAAATACAATTTAAAATGACTATTTTATCAATCAAATCATCTGAACTTTACAGCAGAGACAACTGGTCAACATTTCTACTGACAAACACTGAATTTACCTTTTTCTCAATATGATAAAATTTCAGAGTATTGCTTGAAATGTCACCTATGTTTTAAAACTAATTTTGTTTTAATTTTTACTGATTGTGCTCACTAGCATATCAATATATGTCTATTTATACATGTACCTATGACAATTCATTTATATAAAAAGACAATAAATGTGTACATTGTGTATGTTCAGTGAACAGCAAAATCTTAGTCATTTTGTTATATACATGATATATGTTTAAAAAGTTCACATCAGTGTGTGTACTAAGTTTCAAGATAATGTGACAACAAAAAAATCTATATTGAATAGTGTTACAGAGTAACCTGTGTTATCCGATAAACTGGGGGACCAGAAAAATGTGTCTGTTAAAGCAGGATGTTGGAATTCTCAGGTGTCGGATAAAGCAGGTTACACTATATTAATCAAAAGTTCTGTACATTTTACTATATTACCTTGGAAGTAAGCAGCTGTCATTTTATAACATTGTTGTGCTAATACCATGGAGATACTTACAAGGTGACCTTGGTGTCTGATCATCATACTGGTCTACTGTTGGTGAGAAGATGGACAGATAAGCTTCTGCATGGGTCGCATTTAGAAATACTCCTTCATGTAGAGAGGCCATAGGATACTCAGCAAAACTCTGCAAACTATAAAACAAAAAAACAATGTTATTTTTTTATGATTATCATTCAGGCAGCTTGGTGGAGATTTAAATGTCACTACCCAATTCATGTTCAAAACTTTATGCTCCATCGCATAATCTGAGGAGAAACCAGATTTTCCCCATCATATTTTCATGTTCATTTTTTTTTAAAGTTAACAAACAAATGTAGCATTATGAACAAGTGTACATTTGTAACAAGTTTTAAGTTGATATGACCACACCATTAAAGTAAACTTGCTTCATTAAGAAGATTACAGGACAGACTTACTGATCAGTGTTAACTAATGTCTTTGCAACTTAAGGCGAAGTGTACATAATTATCTACTCCACAGAATTGCTTTTAGTTTTACATGTGGATTCTGCTTGAAAAATAAAAGGGAGTTATCGTTTTCGTTTTTCAGATATTCCACTAGAGACGTACAATTACATATACTTCCCCTTAAGGAGGCTACTGGGTACAAAAATTTCAGCAAAAAATCGATTCGATTTGGCCCCAGATGACTTTTAAAATGGTTATATCATTGAAAAAGCTCCAAATTATCTCCCTTTCCTGCAAAAATGCCATATTTTGGGATTTAAATTGAAATATCTTTTTTAACTCATCAGTGACCTACATTTTTTATTATTGTTTTCAAATAAGCTGTACTTAAACTAAATAATTGTAAACTTCAAACGATTTCTGTAATTTAATTCTTTATTTTACGATATCATCTCTAATTCTCCTATTAGTTCAACAGAAAAAAGGACATTACCCAAAATGTATGCTTCTTTCGGAGGCAGATTGTGAGCTTAAATGAACGGTGACCCCATTTTTCTATTAAGTATATGATAAAGTTTATTAATAAAAAAATATAGTGAAATCCTATAATAGAAAATAAAATTGATTTATAGCCCCAAGCCTCCTTAAGCTGTCATTTGAACTCATTTCAGTTTAAATTTTATTAAAAGCATTTATAAGGTTTATAAGTCTATACATATAACTTAATTTATCTAAGCATCATGCTTTATTAGACTTTACAATAGACTTATTCCAGTTATGTAGGAGAAATTGTGATATTTCCTTAATAACATTAAACAGAAATGTTGCATGCAATTTTTTAACACTTCTTCCGTTTTGGTATGTTCACTTAATTTTACAAGAATGATGAAGTTGAATTAAATTCTTTACAACTGATGTTCTTAACTTCTTAAGACAATTTCAGCTCAATGCACTTTGTGTGAAAAAAGTTCTTCCTTGAACATATACTAGAGAACTCACCCTTCCTCAATCAAGTCATCTTTTATCTCTAAGAAGTTTAAAGAGAATTGTATTGTACCCCTCATGTATTGTGGATGATAAGGACTGATTCTTAAGACACACTCCATGTGAATGTACTTATTATTGACAACTGTATCACTTACAATCTGTAGAAACTCATCCTACCAAAAAAAAAAAAAAAATCTATAATTGTAAACATGGTAAACTTAATTAACAAAATATTGGTATTCTCTGATAGCAGCAAATCATAAATTTTTATTTAATTACATATAAAATTGAGAATGGAAATGGGGAATATGCCAAAGAGATAACAACCCGACAAAAGAGCAGACAACAGCAGAGGGCCACCAATTGGTCTTCAGAGAGAAAATCCTGCACCCTGAGGTGGGACTCAGCTGGCCATTAAATAAAAATGTGTACTAGTGTGGCTAACATGAACATCATACTAAACTCCAAAACATATAAATGAACTAAAATTTAAAAAAACAACATACAATACTCACAAGGGCCAGAGGCATAAAAATGTAGCGGGTTGAACATGTTTTATGAGATCTCCACCATAAGATGTGACAAAGGAACATCACCATCTCAAAATGGATATTTAACAATATGAATTGAAAAATCATCTCTTTTATCATAAATTATGGTATTATATTTATGATAAGGGCTATTCCATTTAAAGAAATTTGGGAAAGTGAGGAAAGAAAAACGCTTTCAATTTTCTGACATTGATCTTTGACCATTTATTGTTGTACATGTCTACATGAATACCGAATAAATCTTTATAATAGAATTTATGATAAATATGGTGCAATGATTTTATGGAAATTGCTATTTCAAATTTGTTCTTTAGTTAGGACAATCTAAGAAAGAAAGAAACACTGAAATGGTACCTTATATTGATCACTATCAACATGCAGAAAACTTGATATTCTATACTTATACCTTGTCTCCTTGTATTCTATCAGGATCCCAGAACTCAAACATAACTACATCAGGATATTCTTCGTTAGCATAAGGAATGTTTATACCTGAAATAAAATGTACTGAATCAAAAGACTTTCCCTCTAATATACGACAATTCCACAGTAATAAAATTCTACTTATACTGGCCTCACACAAAATTATTAAACCTTCAGGTTTCAGTTAAATTTGATTAAATCTTTTGCACTGTTGAAATTGGATTTTTTTAGATTTTTTATCAGTCACAATGTATTCAACAAACAGTAATCCTTCCATTTGCTAGCTTTTTCAATGGGAATTGTTAATATGTTATGAGCATGCAAAAGTCTTATGAAAATTAATTGTTGTCCATCTTTTCTCCTGTTACCGCTTTGTTATTTCATCAGTTATCAAATATGTTTCTTGTTGTATCCCTGATCACAAATGTCCAAGATAATTAGTAACTTTTAATTGACTGGAATCGTTTTCAACTCATCATGACTATACAATTCCTTATAACTCACCTAACATGATATGTCTTGGATTGCTGTACATGCTGTCGATTTCTGCCATAATGGAATTTACAAATATTGACACACCCTGCAAATAATTAAACTCATAATTTATAAACAGTAGATTATAAATTGATAAATACTGCATTTAATGTTAACTAAGTTCAAGGCCATTTTCTCTTTTCTTTATTTTTTAGGTTAAATCCACCATTTTCTATATTTATGTAAGGGAATGCCTGAACCAAGTCAAGAATATGACAGTTGTTTTCTATTTGTGTCAGATGTGTGTGACCTTTTGATTTTGCCATTTGTTACAGGACTTTTTGGATTATTCCTTGGAGTTCAATACTTTTGTTATTTCACTTTTTCTTTTTTGTTCATATCTAGCACCTCATTATACATGTTTTACTCTCTTCTTTACTTTATGGCCAATTTTCTCTTTGATGATGATGGAAGTTGTTTATGACCTTGCACTCTCAGATTTTCTTTTTTTCTGGGTTTTTTTCAACCATTATTCTTTTAGAGCTATTCCATTTAAATGTATGTGGGAAAGTAGAAAGTTTAATTATTGAATGTGGATCATGGATCTTTTTTCAGTATGAGTTTATATACTACCATTATGCAAAATTATCTTAAAAAAAATGGTTCTTGGTTATAGGGATAATTTGAAAGTCCTTCCCTACACTCCCACATACATTTTATTGAAATAGCCCTCATTCTGTCAACTCTTCAAGACCATCATTTAAAATCACTAAGGACAAACCTTACCTGTTGTACATCTTCCCCAGATACTAGGTACTCCTTCCTAATAGTTACACTGTGGACTTGTGGGAAATATGTTCCGTCAAATACACATGATCCTACCAGTGCTAACATCACTTGATTCTAATGAACAAATAAAATAAAAAATTCAATGATCTTAAAAACACCTGCCCATCAGACCACAGTAAGAGAATATGAATTTATACCAAACAGTTCCAAAGAAAAAGTGAATGTATTTTAAACACAAAGAAAATAATAACTAGTTTGGAAAGCTATTAATCTGAATTAGAGAAATCTCATTTCTCTAATTCTAATTCTTCGTCAATTTATCCCTTTCTGCACCCATTGTATAAAAAAATTTAATCAATGTGTGGTTCGTTTGATCTCAGTTCTTCATTGGTTAAAATCTGATTATGACGTCGTATATTCTTGTTTTCCACTGAATTTCATATTGTGACAGCATGAAAAAAGGCAACCATGCCTGATGACATCACATAGAAAGAACACATCTTTTTGCAGATCAGTCGCAAAGAAGCAATAAGTTTGCCTGCGTATTGTTTGAAAATCACTAGTAAGAGAAACAGATTCCACCACCAAATCTCGTGTAATACAATATTTATCCACTCTCGACAGTTAAATTTTAAATATTTATAAAGCTCAGCGAGCCTCGCGTTTTAATGAAAATTTAACTGTCTCGAGTGGATAAATATCGTATCACACTCCATGCAATGGTAGAATCTATATTTAACAAACTAAACCTGTTCACATTTTGCCATGTCAAGTATTTATCTAATACAATGTTTGTCACTCACAGTATAATCTCCCGATGATAAAACATCTTCAGGATGTGGAGTGAGGTCGTCGAGCAGCCATTTATATTTAGATAAAGCTTGAGGATTGATGACCTTGAGAATGCTAGACAAACCCCAGACTGTGTTGTGGTTCTTAACGGTAAACAGATATGGCAGGAACGTTTCCTTCATTGCATTTCCTGAAAACAAAAAAAGTTGAATTTATTAAACTCTTTTCATCACAAAATATGATAGAATTGTATCATCATGATCATACTTTGTCAAAATGTAGTATAAATTTTGATATATTTATTTTCATTTCTACATTTATAACAAATATCTGAAACTGCTCTTTTTTTTAATTTACAAGATGTTAAAGAATTCACTTTTTGTATAAAACAAGAAAAAGCAATCATGATGTTAATAGAAGGTACCGTAAACTAATTGATAGAATTTTAAATTAAGATACATAGTTCTTATAAAATGCTTACAGATTATCATAAAAAAATGGGGGTCAACTGTCCGTCAACATATGTTTTACCTCCTATAAAGTAAAGAATTTCTGAGTTATCTCCCCTTAATACACTAGAAGAAAGAAACTGATTTAGAGATATCAGTGAATTAATTATTTCCAGCAATTTGGATAAATATTTCTATTAAGATACTAGAATATTCATATTTCACACAAAAATGCTGTATTATCATCAGGGCTAATATTATTCATTATGAGTATCTACACATGAGAGATACTGTACAAATAGTTGAATCATCTGAGTCTAAAAAAAAATTTAATGATCATCAAACATAAAATGGTGTTGTACAACACTAGTCTGAAGGCCACTTAATGCATCGGACTACTAACACAAAGGTTCCTGGTTCGATTCCCGTCTGGGATGAAAATTTCAGGGACTGAATTTTCAGCGCTCCCTTGACAGCATTTGCGAGTATGGTCTTGAGGAAACGATGATAGTCCATCGAAAGGGGACGATAAATGGCTGACCTGTGTTAAGAGAGACCCATATCTCTTGCACATTAAAGACACCCTTGTAGATTTTGAAAAAGACCGGAGCAGGCTAAAGTTGCTACAAGGCAGCACTCTCACCGGCAAAAAGGAAAGGGATTAATATAAGTTGCAAAATTTGTTTCCCAATCCACTATAATTAAATATGTTTAAACTAAACTTAACTGAGATTAAAGCTTAAAACTAAAAAATGGTCTTTAATTTTTTTTATTTGACAGTTAGGTCTCTCCATTTTACTTTATATTCCGATAAAAACTCTATATTTTAATAAAACTCACTAAGTTTATGATGAATTTTCTCCGCAGATTCTTGTTCCATGTGAAATCTGAAATTAAAATACTTTATTACAGAAACCTTTCATATCGTTAGGGCTAGATTGCTTCAAAATATAGATTAACATGATTAACCCATCAAATTCCTTTCAAAATGTCTGCACCTAGCAAAAATCACCAATCTGTTTCACAAATTTTATGTATAATGGTTGCTTTTGTAATTACTTATGGATTTTGGATACCCTTTTTTGAATTTTGATTTTTGTTTATCTCAACAAAATAATTGAGCCTTAAATCATATGTGCAAAATCTCTCATTCTCCAGTGTGTGCATGGTTACCTTGTTCTCAGTTCTACACCAGTCATAATTCAATTATGGTACTGTGGATTCAGTTTTTTTTAGTAGGTACCAATTTTCATGGATTAAGGAAATCTTGTATGTACATGATGAAAGTGGATATTTAATTTCGTTGGTTTGTCAAAGTCTACACACAAGCCTATACAAAGTTTGTCATTCATTGAACTTTTAATATTGTGGTTTACCTGAACCCACAAATTCCACAAAAATTGATATCCAACAAATAATCATGAAATGAAAAATTATGAATCCATGCACAGTATAAAATTTCTTACATTTCACTGATCTCACTTCTATAAGTATGTCACAAGACAAAGATTTCACATATAAGTCTCAATTCACAAAATATGCCCTATCACATACCACATTCTACAACAATACAAGTATACCTACTTTTCACCAAATTGTCTGAACCTGTTAACAAACCCAGGATAAGGGTTATAAGGCAGTTCATTCCTGTCCAGTAAAAGTTTAATAAGATCTTTAAAGTTCTGCTCCAATCCAGTATTATCTAGATATTCCCTAAACTGTCTGATAATGGGTGTATCATATCCTTCTGGAGCCTGATAGGTCTGTCTTGGAATAACTCCTCCCTGAAAAATAATATACAATTCCTAGTCATTCTTGTATATACATTCTTTGAAGAATGTGTTAATTTAGAAAAATCTTACAAATAGTTTGCATTTTCTCAGTTTGTCATTGTTCACAATATGCTGATTAAAAATATTCTTGGCAAATCGAAAGATTTTTTTTTTTTGTGTAGACTTTTGCAATTGAACATAAAAGATTGTCTGAATGTTAGCGACACAGATTTCCGCCTTGTATCTCATACAACATGCACAATACAATTATGTCTCCATTCTCAACATCAATTTTGATAAAATAAAATTTTAACTAATTTATTTGTTTGTTTCACGATTGAATATATTGTAATATCAATGTGTGGTTAGTATCATTTCATTGGTAAAAATTTGTAACATCAAAATGTCTTGATTTCCTACAACCATATACATATCACTATTTCTGTCTCTTTTAAATTATTAACCTACCTCAGAACCAACAGATCCTTCTGATGGTGCTGGGGATTCTCGACGTCTTGGGAATTTCCTGCTCCCAGGTTTGTATCTTGCTCCAGACTATAACAAAAGGCATGTAAACTATAAACTTGAACAATGTGAAAAGAAAGAAATATCATTGAGTTGGCAATGAAGTTTTCCTTCCCTTACACTTGGTAATGAAAAAATCAAATTTTAAATATGCATGTAATCATGATAATAAATTGGACAAAAAAATAAAACTCGTACATAGTCATGATAGTAAAAGCATGTACATGAAATTAAAGACCTATGGATGTCCTTTCATTTAAAGGACAACGTTGGGTTTCTGATTCATTCATATATTGTATACATGTATGTATATATGTTCCAGACCGTATGAGTATTTGGACCGTACGCGTACGGTCTGGACCGTATGCGTACTTTTTCAAAATACGCATACGGTCGGACCGTACGCGTACGGTCCAACTAATAATAAGAAGATGGTCAAGTTTATCAGATACAAATGTAAATAACAGATAAAAAAATCTTATATCTCAAATTAATATAAAAAGTTCAATTGATATTGAAATGAAAACTTAATATTATACTTTTTAAAAAGGTCACGCTAGTTTAATCTGTTAATCTCCTGTAATTAGCATGTCAGTAATTAATTAAAGGCCAGTATGCTCATTGAAATTGGGGTTAACGTATGTAAACAAAACGTACAAGGACATTCAATTGTTTTATAATATTTGTGAACTTTAAAAAAAAATGCATATGCAAAGGAACATGAATGGACCGCAAACATGTAAATGTAAATTAATAAAAAAAAAACATAACATTCCTTGTGGTAGTTAGTGTCAACTGGAGCGAGAGTACAAAAATGGGATTCAGATATAGAATTAAACAAACATTTAATTTCAATTGTACGCTTATTCACTTACCCATCTGATGTAAAAATAGCATCTTGGAGAACTAAAGCTACAAATTTTTGGTTATTGTTTATTTTTTTTAATTTAACCCATATAATACCAAAACATGTATGGTCAGCTGGACCGTACGAGTATACTCATACGGTCCGACCGTACGCGTATGGTCGGACCGTACGAGTATACGTATACGGTCCGGACTGTACGCGTACGGTCCAAATACTCGTATGGTCTGGAACATATATATATCACTTGGATTATGTGGGTTTTTTTTACCATTTCATCTTTAATTCTTACTGCTAAAATATGAAATTAGTGTAGTCAGTGTGTAGAAAAAAGAAAAAAAAAACACAGTAACAATTACAACAAGATATTATTTTTCTAATTTTTTCCATCCTATTTTACTCTACCATTTCTGCAATGAGAAAAACATGTGACAAATGAACAACAAAATAAAGGATGTCACTGGTGTAAACCTCTACAGTCAATTATCACAGACTGGTAATTTGTTAAAGACACTAAAGATAATGTCAACATGTTCAAGCAACTATTGAAAAAGTCATTATACAGCAATCATTTTATCAACATACCATGACAGACTTTTTAGTGTACTATTCTTTACTTTCCATCATTATGGTTATCAACTGTGATCATTCCTATAAAAAAAAAAAGAATTAAAATTCATGCACAATTGTACATGTTATAGTTAAAGACATTAAGTTATAGCAATTCATGTAAAAAATACCAAAAGGACATTCAAACTCATGTCAATGCATGAATAAACAAAGTAACAACAATTACATGAATTAATATGATAATCTTTTTTGTTTCTGTAGTAAAAATGCTATAGATTTGAATATTTAATTTTAGTCAAATATCCCACTGACATGCAACAGCCTGTTTTGGAGTCTTGTTTTGGCTGTGAGATCATAAAAGTGAGTACATAAATGTATGTTGTTGTTCAAGACTAATAAGTGGAAATAATCTGATTTCTTAAACCTATATAAACAAGCGAAACTGCGAGCTACTGCTCACTGATTATACCCCCGCCGCAAGTGGATAATATTAATTGTGTAAAAATATGCAAGTGTTCGGTAAACAGGAAGTTGTCGAGTGATGAATCTGAAAACGCATCACACGGTATAGCTGACTTATATCAAGCCTGAAACCAAATTTCAGAAATCCTGGTAGTGTAGTTCCTGAGAAAAATGTGACGAAAAATATTCATTGGACGGACGGACTGACTGACAGACTGACGGAAGGATAGACAGAGGTAAAACAGTATACCCCTCTTTTTTTTCAAAGCGGGGGTATAAATGACTCTGAGGGAAGTGCAATATTCTGATATGAAAGGATATTCAAATTACACATGATTTAATTAACATGTGTTGTATCGAATTTATCATATGCGGGTCAAAAACTGAGTTCTGGTCTAAATGCAAAGAATTGAAAAAATCAGGTAGACAATTGTTCACACATCATCTTAATCAAGGCCCTTAAAAATTTTCCAGTTGCACATGCAGTTTTGTCTGTATTCAAAAATATTTCTAAAGATTTAAACTGGGAAACCTGGGACTACATGTAATACACAATGTGTTAGTCCAAGTGAATTCTAGACAATTTGACACCAAGACAAACTGGCACCAGGACAAATCAGTACCTAGAAAGACATTCGACACTAACTACATGTAATACACAATGTGTTAGTCCAAGTGAATTCTAGACAATTTGACACCAAGACAAACTGACACCAGGACAAATCAGCACCTAGAAAGACATTCGACACCAAAACAGATCAGCATGGTGCCTCATAAAGATTAAAACAACCTAGTGTTTATTCCAGCCTCTATCTACCTACATATATTAGCTTTCTGACCTTATAAAATCCTTGTATAAAATATGTTGCATCAAAAAATTAAAATTACCTGATGTAGGTTTGTTACATGCATGACTTCATTTTTATTTACATATTCAAAATTTAAAAGATATGTTTCATGTGTTTACAGCAGAATATAAAAGATATATATATATTAAGGGCATATCCAACAGTTTCAGGGGAGGTAATAACAGACGTAAACGTCGTCTATTGTTTCCCGTAATTTAACGTTGTTTCAACGACGTCATAACGGAATCACCATCGGAATTGCTATGGCCGTCTGGAAAGGGCGGGTTCTTTCATCAAAAGAAAGGGCACGGCGGGAATCGGCAAAAAACTCATACAGAATATTAACAGAAATAAAACTCAAATCTTTAAAGATATCTTTGTCGTCTTAGTCTATTATAAAAGAACCGCAATTATCTTGATCATTATAGACCATATTCACTTAAGTTTCCGTTTTATTGAAATTATCTTCAATACAGTAGAGAACAACGAGAACAAATGCATAATGATTTATTATTGCATTAGAATGCAAATTGTAATTAATTCTTTACCAAACTTTTCCAAGATTTTGTCATTCAGGATAGAAAACTCAAAGTTTGGTTTAACTTACATGACTTAAGAAAGATGAAAAAAAAACTGGTTTCTTGAGAAAAATAAGATACAGCGTAAACTAACATTTATCATGCATCTAGCTTTGCGTTGAAGTCCTAATGTACAGTACATACATATAGTAGATCTTTAAATGAATACGACCTTTAACTGGTAAACAATGTAAAACAAAAAATGACACTGTAATAAAAACAAAATTGAAATAGGAAAACATTGTAGTATATAAATATACACGTAGAAAAGATCTGACGATTTTGATGTTTACTTATGTAGAAGAAAACAAATATAACTTAGCAAAAAAAAAAAAACGGTGTAGGTCTTGATGTAGGTCTTGACTAATAAGACACGCTCTCATAAAATCAGCGGGTCCATAATAGGATAGGAAAAAAAAACAGCCATCGAAATACCATAATTTAAAATTGAGGAATAAAGGGGGCGGGTGGGGGGGGGGGGGCTAATAGCTTTACTCACGATTTTGATTTTATTCAACTTTATTCTAGTACGGCATACGTTATACCGCTAACAAACTCTTTATCTTAATAATGTATCAATGATTTACTTCAGATCCACTTTCGCCTCGTCCTAATTATGTGTGATATATTTGCCACGGGAAAACGGGAGCAATCAATTTATCAGTTTCATATAGTGATGCATAATCATCAGTTTTCAACGGATAGTTGTCTGAAACAGGGTTCCAGTTTTGGTATTTTATTTTTATTTACATTTTGTTTTTAAACGAAAATTTTAGAATTTCTTTCCGCATCTTTCTCTTTGAATTCATTTGTTTGCATAATCAAAAATAATATAGTAGTCTACATCAGTGGTTACATTGTATGCAGTCAAACTAGGTGGAGGGCAGTAGAACAGAAAACAATCTCCTTTGTGTATATGCAGTAACTCATATATTGAAGAGTAAAACAACGGCAGTCACGGTCGTTTTTCGGCCCTTTCGTTTATCATCAAGCTTTTGTCTTACTCATCTGGTTTTTTTTTTAAAATAAAGCTGTTTTTTTACCGTCAACTGCTATAGACATAACAGATGTGTTAAAATCAGCCATGTGACTTATTTGAAGATTCATGTGATCTTTGTTGTTGTTTAGAGATTTTATTCGAAGTTCGTATATCCCTTCAACCATTTATTTAGATGTTTTTTTAATGTATAGATAGCGCGAAACTCACTACACTATGC
The DNA here is from genome assembly GCF_963676685.1 of Mytilus edulis. NCBI lineage: Eukaryota > Metazoa > Mollusca > Bivalvia > Mytilida > Mytilidae > Mytilus > Mytilus edulis. The sequence continues at coordinate 53,993,529 of NC_092349.1, read as the reverse complement.
ATCGGATATACATTTTTATTTCGACTAAACGAGGCTGCAAATTTATACATCCAAGCAACTAAACGGCCGCACCAAATTTTAGCAAAGATATACTGTCGGATGGGAGACGTCCAGAGATGTGAATATTTCTATACTCAATCAATCCTTTTGTTTTGAAAAAGATTTTAAAGGTATACATTAATACGACAGCAATCCAACGACCCATATAATTCAAAACACTAAGAGTCAACATACGTATTTTTGTTATAGCTAGAAGCCTATAAAGAATAAAAAGCCCGAAATTGCAAAATGAATTAATACGGAGTCATTGAGGTTTTCACTATCAGGTTTCCCAATTTTGACAAGCACAATAGTAAAACTATCTGAATTGTTATCTCGTCCAGATACTGGTTCATTATAAATAAGAAAATGCGATACGATTGCTATCGAGACAACTATCCAACAAAGTCAAATTGTATAACTACATTTGTCTACCACACCGTCGCACTGCCTTTGAAAAATTAGCGGGGAAATATAACGTTATTTTCCGAAACGTCTTAATTTTTGGCGCAATTTGTGAGGCTTACGGGAGGGATTGAGTAAACAGTATTATATTACTCAATTTTTCTCAAAAACGAGCATGGTGACATATATTTTTCAAAACGTTATGAAGTTCCATTTTTTAAAAAGAATAACATATCTCACTTTGGCCAAATCGACACCGTTAGAAATATTTCAAAAAATCAAAAATGTGCATTTCAAATGTTCATTTCTTGCCGTTGTTTGGGTCCACCATAACGTTTTGGCTTTTATTTGAGTAAGAATTAATGCTTTAAATGGTAAAGTTAGATTTTTCTAACCATCTTGAATTATTTTGCATCAATTTGAGCCCAATTATATAAGTATATGTTGATTAAAATATCATATTTATTTTTTTCAATAAAAAACGTTTTTTACTCAAAAATTGCAAAAAATGTTCAATTTTCAGCAGTAATTTTTGCAAAAACGAAATCGACAACATATATTTTTTTTGGCAAAATTCGATTCTCTGTCAACTGAAGAATGAAATATCTTAAGGGGAAAAATTTCTCACCGTCAGAAATAAACTGTTGGATATGCCCTTAAGTCCCAGTAATTTAATGACATCTTGAAAGTCTATTTTCATTTTACTGTAATTGACACGTCAAAGAAAGTCATTACAGTAAAAATTATTATATATTTAGGGATTTCAATAATACTACAAAAATTCTTTTAACATATATTATGCCAGTTCTCGGAATACGGTTTTCAGACGAATCTGTCATGTGACTTCCATCACCCCTTGACAAAAATCATCATTAAATGTATGCATAGAAATTTCCAACACATGTTGAGCATGCATGGTTGAGCAAACGAGTGGAAAAGTTTTACTTTATACTGCACAAAATATTTAGGAAATTAAAATCTAAAAGGATGGTCCCTTACTGAACATTAATTATTTCTATACTACCCTACAGAATGCTGATTATGAAATTGCTGGAAACTTTTAATAGAGCAGGGATACAGGCGTGCCTTCTATCTGGTAAATGACGTTATAAAGCCATGCGAAATTGACAATCTTTTCCAGTGAAAGACATGATTCCAGAAATGACCTACATGTATTAGAGGAAAAATAAAGAGAGGAAATGAGGTGTTGAATTGTCTTTGTCCTAAAATTGGGTATCGGGATCGTTCGCCCTGATTACATGTTCGCCCTAGGTTCGTTTGCACTGAGTTTGTTCGCCCTGATAGTCCGTTCGCCCTGGGTTCGTTCGCCCTATATTCATTTATGATATGTATATATTACATTAATGAAATTTATGTATATATATATTAAAAGTTAAATACAGAATATTTGCCAAAATTTTGATTGCTGATAATTAGGTATCATTTGAAATCATTGATATCACTGATTGTTATATGAATTGTCTTTGATGGATTAATAATGAACTTATTTTCTAATAGCAGTACCACAGAATATACATCATAAATAAATATTCGGTGAATCAATTACATACATGTACAAATAATTTAGTCGTCAGTTGTTTTACATTTAAAAATACAATGTAGTGCTGAAATTCACAGAAACTTAAATTTCCTATAGTAACGTAATAACATACAGATGCAAACTTAGTCCTCAAGGCAATACCTTGAAGTCACAATATCTTGTAGTCCTGAAATGTACAGAAACTTATAACCCAGTAGCAGCTAGCTATAAACATTAACATGATACATCGTAAATATTCGGCCAAATTGAAGACTGACTTCAACACATTCAATTATATACACACAACGCAACACCATACTAAAAAATAAAATCAGGGCGAACGGACTCGAGGCGAACAGGTATTAGGGCGAACAGAAACTAGGGCGAACCAGAATCAGGGCGGACGGACCCGGATTCCTAAAATTGTACTGAAATGTTTCAGACATGGGTGCTGATTTGTGTTGGTGCCAAAATGTTTTGTTTCAGTCTAGTTTTCTAGTCCAAATTATAATGATGTCTGGCTGAACATGTTGAAAGGCTAATTATTTTTTTGCTGTTAAGCCTTACTGGGTTTAAAACTGCAATAAGGCGTCAAAGCAAAAAATTAAATTGCCTTTAAAGACGAAATAATTATTTGAATCACTATTCCTGGTGATACACATAAATTTAGCATTTTTGCCAAATATATATACATGTACACATGTTAGTATTGTTACACATGTACTAGTTAAAAAAAAAATTCTTGGAGATAAACATGATAAACAAAACTTTTTTCTTCCAAATACTGCCCACATTCAACATGATACATATATATACTCTAACCCTTTAAATGTAGTATATCTGGCTTTCTCTAGATGATGTCTAACTCAAATTGTTCACTTTACATGGCAAAAACTGTCATGTTGTTACTGGAATTTGGTTTCAAATGTAAACAAACTGCAGAATAAATTTTCTAAATTTGTTCTGACAAGTTCCGACCTCGCAGTTAAATCTTTTAAAATTTTGTATAGATTTAATATTCTTGTTCCTGATTTATATATCTTAATCCTGTAATTTTTACATGAAGATGATCGATATATTGTTCGGACAGAAACGAATGTTATTAATAGACGAAAGTATGTAATGTAACCGGAAAAGTATAACATAATTTGTAGACTATTTATAAACAAAGAAAATGGCCGCCTCCAGAGAACATGTGTCTACAAAAGTTATAAAATCTGTGAATAAATCAAGCAACGAGAAGAGAGTCATTGTGATTTTAGAACGAGCATCTTTAGAATCTGTCAAGGTTCATATGGTTTTAGTAATTCACTTTACTGTCGACATGTTAACAGCATATGCAGTTGAGGGATAAAATATAAAATTGTGTTCATTTCAACCATTATTTTCTCCTTTTTCAAATATTTTCCACAAACAGTCCAACATCTTTTCACAATTTATGTCCATTTTCCCTTTGTTAGAAGCCTCATTATTTCTTTATTAGACTATCCATGTCTATTATAACAGGTTGACAGAATCCTCTTAAATGGGTATAATTTAGCGGTCCTTTTGCCCTGATTACATGTTTACCATGGGTACGTTCACTCTGAGTTCCTTCTCCCTTAGAGCCTGGTTGACCATGGCATTATTCGCTGCTTTAAACTTTCCCCTGCTTGCAAGACAGATCAATTTTAATTATTAATTTCATTAGGAAAGATCGCACTGAGTTAATACACATTCATTCATTCAATTTATTAATACCTGTAGTATGACAAATATGTGTCCCTCCTAACTCATGTATTTGTGCACCAAAGTTGATTTAGCTATGCAAGTATTCCTGTTGTTTCAACAATGTATTAAATAATATCATAAAGTAAGGCCAACCAATATGAATCTTAGTAGACAAAATATACTGTACATGTATAACAAACTGCATGGGAAATAATTTTGTTTTTTATATATGCATATACAAAAGTTTGAGACACATTGTTTTCTTTAAAATGCTCAAATGTATGCAGTGGTGGTAGTTTCTGTTTATTTTTAAATAAGTATGTCCCTTGTTACGTACATCATGTACATGTTGTTAATAAAATATTATTTTACCTGTTAGTAATGGTTAGCATGGTTAGGGAAAAAAACGAGGTCAGAATCAAGAACAAGTTTTTTTTATAAAAAATAATGTAATTGTATTGAAGGAATCAAAGACAACATTTTGCTTTTAAATCATTTGTTTGTTTCAAGCAATTGCAATAAGACATTTAACATGATTATAGATAGACAGGAAATTCAATTGTTTAATTACATACAAAATTTCAAATACCCTTATTTTTGTACATGTCACTTGGCCGCATAGATAAGAGTTAGGATTAACATGATTAAGGCATATAATTACTTGGTGTGACACTGCTGGGAGAGATTTTGCTAATACAAGAAACAAAAGGTAGCGTAAGTTTTTAAATCATTGCTTGGCACAGTTAAGCTTTATACATGTTATATGCAGCATGTTTTGAAAGGTGTCCTGCTTCATTCTATTTTTATGGGCTGACACACTTTACCAGTTTCACCTTTCTACCTCTGCTGTGCTTAATGGCAACAAAAACAGCATAAAACAGCTGTGCTCAGTAAATGCACAATGTTAGGATATATAGCAATGTTCAGTGAAAATTTGTATTAAAAATAAAAAAAACAGAAAAAGATGACCAAGGCACCCTACAAACACTGCTACTAAGACCCTCTTAAACTTTCCCCCCCCCCCCCCCCCCCCCCCCCCCCCCCCAAAATAATCAGATTTGCATGATTGGGTTATTTGTCTTTATTCGTGTGTGCCCCTTCTTTGGAGGATTATAAACAGTACGTAGACTAGATGTAAATAATATGATCAACAATATTGCAGCTGATTTTGTTATTTTCTTATAAAAAATGAGGGCAGTCAATGACAAATACGTCTGAATTTGCTATTTATTTCACGGAGAACAAGTAAAACGATGTCTTCAATGAGTTGTTTGTGGTTTTCAACTTTCTGTCATTACGTTTTCTCCATGAAACTACGGCAAACATTGCAAATTGTGCAGAGGTTGTCGTATGGACATTTCTTCAAAGATAATTGCCGACTGACTGATTCTATTTGAATGAATTAATATTGATGATCATTAATGACCCATCCAATAAACGGATTACCTATAACAACAGATTATGACACCAGCTCACTGAGCTGTAACCCTTGATTAGCTTGGGTCGTAAACAAAGTCATAAACTTTTCGCCAGGTAAAATTTAGTAATTAGGGTATCATATTATCAATACATACAACATACAATTGATCTTCAAAACAAACAGGGCAACACTCTGGAAAGGATGGGCACCGTGCCCTCTGAAAGCGGCCTAGCTGGAACACTTGGATTTATGCAGAAGTTGAAGGAAATACTATACGTACTCAAATTTCTCTGAGAATTTTGGAAGGGATAACAGAGTCTCTTGGTGTAATTAAATCTATCAATAATTGCAGTGTTTGGAGTTTGTAAACATGATTGTTTTAACTGTACCATGTGTACTGTAGATTAATAATTGATAAACCATATGCATAATATAATGAAGTAATATCATCATGATCATTGAATATATATTAAGGGGGCTCGCAGGTATAAATCTTTTTTTTTCTTCTGTATACATGGTATAGGATTTCGCTATATTTTTCTATAAACATGATAAAGGAACTTTATCATATACATTTGTACTTAATAGAAAAATTAAATTAAAAAAATGGGGTCACCGTTTATTTAAGCTCATAATCTGCCTTTCGAAAGAAGCATACTTGTACATTATTGTACAGGTACTTTTTTTCTATTGAACTAATAGTATTAGTAATTTAGTTATTTTGTTGTTTCGATATTACCTCCGATCCATTTCTCTAATCTGTAGGAGAAATGGATCGGAGGTAATATCGAAACAACAAAATAACTAAATTACAGAAATCGCTTAGATTTTACAAAAGTTAAGTTTGAGTACAGCTTATTTAAAAAAATAATAAAAAATATATTTCACTGATCAGTTAAAAAAGATAATTTTAATGCAAAAAAATGGCATTTTTGTACCAAAGGGAGATAATTTGGAGCTTTTTCAAAGACATACACATTTTAAAAGTCATATGGGACCGAAACAAATTGTTTTTTTGGTTGATTTTTGTACTTTATGATAGAGTAACAACCATGACAACTAATAAAGTAATGAAAAATAAATGTTTAAATTTTTGCTGAAATGTTTGTACCCTTAAACCTCCTTAAGTTCTTTTATTTGCATGATATTTGTTGTTTATCTAAGAAGGTCTTGACACTCCATTACCAACTGAATCAGTTTTGGCAAGTATAGTACACATTGGTACATGTACCAAATAATATATTTTATAAAATTTTATAAACATATGTAAATTCTCTTTTCAGGTTGGAAAACAGTTTGAATTATTAAACTGTGATAAGCATAAAGGTCTTGCAAAGAAATTTAAACGAGACATATCACAATGTCGGCCAGACATCACACATCAGGTTAGTAGTTCTCATATATATATTCTTGAGGTGTTTCTCATTTTTGAAGGCATTAAAGCATGTACAGTGACATACAAAAACATATAATTGTCTGCATCCATGCTATTTTAAGTCTAGTGGAAAGTTGTCTTATTGACAATCACATTACATCTCCTTATACAATGTTATATTCATATTATAATACTTTAAGGTGGTACCTAACACTACAGGGAGATAACTCTGTAAAATCAGCTAAACATTTTAAATATGTTGTGTTGTTAAGGGAATATTAAGCTTCTCAATGATCAAAATAAGTGTTTGTCAAACTGCTATATAACCAGTGTAATTTTTCTGATAAAACGGTTGGTTCAAATTTTTTGAAATTTTTATATTATTGTAAAAGGGTCAAAGTAAATACTTTGTCAAAATTTTAAGAAAATTAAACGAGCCAAATTAATTTTAGTTAAAGTGTTGGGTACCACCTTAAGCGGATATAGAAATTTGATCAGGACAAATGATATCCATGATGTTTACGCATTTTGCGTAAAACACAGAAATTCTTTATATCATGAATATTGTCAATGTACATACATCCGAACTAGTATACATATATATGTTTAGGGGCCAGCTGAAGGACTACTCAGGATTCGAGAGTTTCTCGCTGCATTGAACCCCCATTGGTGGCCTTCCCCTGTAATTTGCTCTATGGTCCGGTTGTTGTTTCTTTGACACATTCCCCATTTCCATTCTCAATTTTATCTGTAAACTAATTATAATGCAAAAAGTTACCAGACATGTTTTTTTTCGAAAAAAAAAGTTTGAATATCTATTGACATGCATGATTGAATGTATTAGTATAGAAAAACACTACCTTAACATTTCTTCTTTTCTTTATGTCTTCAGTGTCTATTGATGTTGATGGACAGTCCTTTAAACAGAGCAGGATTATTACAAGTCTATATACACACAGAGAAAAATGTATTAATAGAGATCAACCCACAGACTAGAATCCCAAGAACTTTTGACAGATTCTGTGGCCTTATGGGTAAGATGGTGTTCTGTTAAACAATATAAAATGAAAAGACATGAACAAAAACACACAAATATTATGTCCTCTTTTTTGGACAATATTTGTATTTCTTTATGTACATCTTCAGGTATTGTTTTAAAATTGTTTAAATTTTTGAAGGTATTTGTTTGGCAATTTCCACAGGAGTCTCCCTTAAAATTAATAAGATTGACTTTTACCACATATTGCATTTCTGTAGTAAGTTAGATTATCTCCCTTTTGAGCAGGACAGAGCCTTATTCTTTCATGAACAATTGATATGGTAAAGCGGTAACACATGTATACCTGTAGTTAATGTTTCCCCAATTCCTGTCCAGCCATCTAAGACTAGTTGTGTTTAAAAGGCACATGTTATTAGGGAAAGATGGATGCTGGGATTGCTGCATGTACACCCCCTCTCCCCAACAAAAAGAAAAAAAAAGGTATTGATAGTTAAAAGACATGGTTTGGTTTTTGTTCAATCACTCTGTTTAAATGTACAATACATCATTTGATATTCAAACACTAAAATATTTTGAATTTTAAAAAGGGGAAATCAAAATTAAAGCTTAAGAACAGACAACATCATGGTAAAAAGTGACAAACAGACAAAATCAATAACTAAACAACGCAACAGAGAAAAGTAATTTTAAAAAACCTGTTAACTTGTCATTTATTCTGTCATCAGATTATATTTTCTTTACCTGCTTGAAAGGAGAGGGAAAACAAATTAATTTTTGTAATTGTTGTTGTAAAGTAATATTGTATTTGTATATTTTAGTTCAGTTGTTACACAAACTTAGCATACATGCAGCAGATGGACCACAGAAACTATTAAAGGTAAGGTCGAAATATTAGAATAGTTTTTGGTGATATATTTTTAAAAGGATTTTAAATCTGAATGGCTTTATAGCTTACAACATATACTGTATGGGAGGTAACTGCTCTTACTTCTCATACGATGCAAACAGGAGTTATTTCCCTTGCATTGGGTTTTGCTTGTGATAATTGCTTGAAATCTATATGTATTAGCATACATGGATCATATTTATATAGAAATATAAGGAATGCTAGATCTGTGAAAAAATACTGAGTACTTGCTGGAGTATATTATAATAACTATTTGAAGCATAAACTGCAAATTCCTTTTTTTTCTAATAGAAACCCCAGCAATCAGTTGGATAAAGAATTAAAATAGCTTACACACAAATTCATGCGATGTAAATGAAGCTGTCTAATTATAAATTTTCAATTTTGTTAGCCATTTTTAAGAGGATTGCAATAAAACAGTGTCAAGGAAAGCCTAAGATACTAACAAAAGCAATCTTTATGTCTGTCCATAGCTTTGTTGTTGACAGCAAAATAATCTCTTAGCACTTGTATACATTATAAATCTAGAAAAGTGCTTGGACATATGAAATGTATAAAATGTTGTTTGATTTTTTTCTAGGTGATAAAGAATCCAATTGCAGATCATTTACCAGTAGGTTGTCAGAAAATTGGTACCTCCTTCCAGGCTGATATTACAGATATACGTGATATAGTACCCGACAATGAACCAATGGTTTTTGTTGTGGGTGCCCTAGCACATGGCAGTGTAAGTGTTATGTATTATAAAAAATTACTGTAAATTCAGAAATTATTGCATGCATTTTTTTTTTGCAATTTTTTCATTTTAGACTTAAATGCGCGTTTAATTTTTATGATTTTGAGAAAAATCCTTTTATATTCTATATATATATTAAATCTTTCAAAATGTAACTTTAAATTATTGCGTTTACAACTTTTTCGCATTTTTCGCAATCTTAAAAACCTCTCAATAATTTCCAAATTTACAGTATATTCTCTTCTTAAAATTTGTGGTTGTTACACATTTTACAGATTCTGAATTATATGGCAAATGATTTAGAAGATACTTTTCATTTTGGATTATTGGCAATAGATCATCAAATATCAATTAACATTCTCTGAGTTAATGTTCAATGTCTGTACTTCGACATATCTTTATGACTTATTACCTCCCTTTTATCTATTACAGGTGGATGTAGATTACATAGAAAAGACAGTATCAATCAGTAACTATCCTCTATCAGCTGCATTGACTTGTGCAAAGTTGTGTTCTGCTTTTGAAGAGAAATGGGGAGTCATATGAATAAAATATATTATGTAATTTTTGCAGTTGACCACTTTTTCAGCATTTCATCCATTTATATGTATTTTTAACTGCTTCCAGAATATAAAATAAGAATATATGGATGGAATTATTGCAAATGAGACAACATTCCACCAGAAATCAAATGGCATAAAATTTTACAACTATAGATCACAAAAAAGCCTTCAACAATGAACAAAACCATACTGCATACTTGCATCTGACGTAAGTGATATGTAATATATAAACTTTAACATACCAGAATAATTAGTTTTATCCATAACACTTAGTCAACTGAAAGGCTCTGAAATGACAAATGTAAAACAATTAAGTCTGATTTGTACAAAATAATGAAAGAAAAAACAAATATGATGTACGCAACAAACGACAAGGACTGAATTACAAGCTCTTTACAGGCACATACATACAGAGAGGGAGAAAACTATGTTTGACCAAATCCTCCCATAACCTGGAACAGTGGTGTTAACAGCAAGACATATGAACAGACTGTAAAAATCAGTTGAAAAGGACTTCAGTTAAAACAGACAGATACAAAATAAAAAAACAAGTATAAAAAAAAACAGTCTAGACATGGTCAGGTATTTGGACTTGACCATCTTGGTAAATAGCTACTTTGTGAGCAGAAACCCTCTATCAAGGAAATCATGATAGGGAATGAAATGCTCTGGAATATCATATCAACTGGGAAATATATATATTCTGTATGCAGGCACTGGTGGAACAATCCTACATAGCAACAGAAAATTCACAATTGGAAAGCTAATAATATATCTTTTGCCATAAAGTTTTGTTCTCTCATTGACCCTCATTGTCAATTTCTAGACCTGATATATAAGCAGACTGTATCTGTTGTATCCTTTATCTCAAGTTCGATAGGTAAATATGTTCAACATAGTCACCAAATTTTGAATTATCTAATGAGAGATCATCATCTATAAAACGGAAAGTGAAGTTGGAGGATAAAGTTCCCTTATGAACAATGAATATAAAAAAAAAGATGTGGTATGATTGCCAACGAGACAACTGTCCACAAGAGATCAAAATGACACAGACAGTAACAACTAGAGGTGTCCGTACGTCCTTCAACAATGAGCAAAGCTTATACCGCATAGTCAGAGTCAGTCTCATAGGAATAAACTTTCATTTCTTCTGATTAAGTTCCTATATGAATAATGAAGCCAGACTCGGGAATAAACGATCAAGTAAGCAAGAAGAAATGCACAGTTTGTGCCCATGGGAATGCTGATCGTTTGATGAAAAAAATATTTCCAAACGTAAAACATATGTTAACAATCAAGAAATCAACCATCTTGATAATATCCGTTTCAGAAAATTTGATTGATTCAGAGGGATTATTTACAAAGTAGGATTTATCTCTCCCTAAGACAAGACACTTATATTTATGATGGACATTTTTTTATGAAACAAATCAGGACCAGCTCATTCAATTTGTCTTTTAGGGTAAATGATGAATACTAGTGTAAAGTTAGAGCAGTCAAATGTTTAAATGATGACAGAGTTTTAGATTGTATGTACTTTAAAAGAACGTCCAATTTTTTAGTATCCAGATCTGATTCACGTGTTCACCAACTCAAGAAAATGTAGTCAATATAATGGATTTGTGTACAACTGTCATACAATTGAGAGATTTTGAAAGCTAGCTATTAATCAGGTATAATCCACCATTTTCTACATAAGAAAATGCGTGTACTGAGTCAGAAATATGACAGTTGTTATCCATTCGTTTGATCTGAATGAGCCTTTGATTTTGCAATATTACTTGACTTGACTTTTCGTTATGAGTTTGCCTCAAAGCATTTTCCTTTTTTCACAATGACTCTGAAGTCCGTAAGTAGCAATGTCGTCCCAGTGTCCATAATATTTCATAGAAACACCAAATAAAAAAGAATGTTTCTTCAAAACACCAAAGGTGTATGTTTATGTCTCAAAACAAATCTTTTGCAAAGAAATGCAGTGTTAATCTCATAAAACTGACACATTCAGGAAAAAGTTTTCGACCCCTTTTAAACCGTATGTGATGTACTAGGTTTTGTTAAAATTACGCCTGTAATGTATGGGTATTGTTGATGAAAGCCTAACAGTGACCTGCAGTTGTTAAAGTTTTTGTCCTCTAGATTTAATAGTGCATGACAGTTCTCTCGTTTCAAATCATACTACATCTCCTTCCTTTATAATATGACCCGTTAATGCTTGTTGCAAAACACAAATAACCAGTGATAAGTTTCAAATTTATAATTTTATTTCGCAATATTTACATATGAAATGCCAAACTAAAACAAGGTATGGTGGTAAAAACTTTCCCTTTTTACAATTAAGCAGATATACAGTTTATACAAAGCTTAATATGTTAACATATTTACGCATCTATACAGTTTGTACATATATTATACATCTTCACATATTTATGCATATATACTTACACATGTTCAGATAATTATACTGATATACAGTTTATTCATAAATTACACATAAAATTGAGAATGGAAATGGGGAATGTGTCAAAGAGACAACAACCCGCCCAAATAAAAAACAACAGCAGAGGGTCACCAACAGGTCTTCAATGTAGCGAGAAATTCCCGCACCCGGAGGCGTCCTTCAGCTGGCCCCTAAACAAATATATACTAGTCCAGTGATAATGAACGCCATACTAATTTCCAAATTGTACACAAGAAACTAAAATAAAAATAATACAAGACTAACAAAGGCCAGAGGCTCCTGACTTGGGACAGGCGCAAAAATGCGGCGGGGTTAAACATGTTTGTGACATCTCAACCCTCCCCCTATACCTCTAACCAATGTAGTAAAGTAAACGCATAACAATACGCACATTAAAATTCAGTTCAAGAGAAATCCGAGTCTGATGTCAGAAGATGTAACCAAAGAAAATAAACAAAACGACAATAATACATAAATAACAACAGACTACTAGCAGTTAACTGACATGCCAGCTCCAGACTTCAACTAAACTGACTGAAAGATTATGATTTCATCATATGAACATCAGGCACAATCCTTCCTGTTAGGGGTTTAGTATCATACCATCATAACATATATGAGAAGAACATAACCCGTGTCATGCCAAGAACTGTTTTTAGAATAAATGTGCATGTACAGATATTTATGCAAATAAACAGTTTGTACAAAAACTACACATGTTCACACATTTAAGCAGATATACAGTTTGTTTGTAGATTACACATGTTCAGATATTCATGCAGATATACAGTTTGTACAAAAATTACACATGTTCACACATTTAATTAAGCAGATATACAGCTTTTACAACGATTCCACAAAAACACTAACGCGGATATACCATGTACATACCGTTTTTACAAAGATTACATACTCAAGTATATGGGCGATTTTCAATAAAAGCGTAAATTTCAGACCTAAAAAAAAAATGGAAAATCAACTTGTCTAAAATTTAATTTCAAGAGTTATTGTGAATACTTCTATAATAGACCTGTTTGTAAACAAAAAGTGCAATCTTAAATATTCTTTAAAATGATATTATTTTCATAATTTGTGTACTTTTGTCCCCTACGAAATTTCTTCTAAACACACATATTTTTTGCAATTTTAAATGTTTCCTATAGACATTCCAGTTTGTTTACTTTAAATACTAGAAACATATCATTTTTTTTCTGAATTGGAAAACCATTTTTATCGATAAAGATTAGACAGTACTTCACATATGAAGGTTCAACTCACGTTACGTAGTGGACATTTTGATGCGTTTCGTAGTGGACAAAACCGTTTCGTAGTGGACAAAAAGTTTCGTAGTAGACATCAACCCTATTATATGTTAATAAAAACATAATAAAAATTACATGAAACTAACCCTTGTTATTTGTTTTGCACGAATATAATTGAAAAAAGATTAAAAAAAGACTCCATGGTAGTGGTAGTGTCCACTACGAAACGTTTTTCTCCCATACTTGTTTCGTAGGGGATCGTTTCGTAAGGGTATCACTCTGGTCCATTTGATGTGCTCAATTTTTCTTACCAACAATTTAATTGCCGTTATAAAAGCATCACTTCTTTTGTAAGACCCTAATGTATATATCTCTTGCAAACAAAAATTACATTGATTTTATAAAACTGTTTATTGGCAAATTTTAATGACTTCGTTTCGTAGTGGACATTTTGTGAGGGACACACCTTCTGAAATTAAAAAAACCTATATTGAAATGTGTTTATTAGAATATGCTGGCTCTGAACATACTTTTGAATTATTAAAGAACTTATATAAAGTTAAAAAAAACATTTATTTCTTCATTTTTTTACGATATTTTAGAGTATGAATGTTGAACAGGCAGTCTAGGGACATGCCATTTTGGTTGTTTTGGACCATTCAGGAGTCAATATCTTATCAATACCTTTAAAAATAAACTGTTTCTTTGCTTAAAAATGTTAAATCTAATTCAATGTACTGACTGCACAAAAAATTACTTGCAAAGATCAAACACATTTTTTGTTAAAGTGGATAGGACAAGAAAATACGTTTTTATTGAAAAACGCCCATATACTGCTTGTTGAAAGATGTCACACATACTGATGAAGCAGATATACCAATGTCATCTTGTTAAATTGTACAGCTTAAACCACAAAAAACATTCAAATATACGGTTTGTACCTACTAATCTACACGTAAAGTTGTTGTCCTCATATACATGTTATGTTTTTGACAATTAATTGCAGTTATCATGGTGTAATTGTAATTTAGCTATTCTGCTACAACCAACAACAACAATTAATTGCTTTATTGAAATACTTGGTCTATCAATATATCGGTTACATGAAATTGGAAAATTTGTTTTATTTTCATTAAACCATTTCTCTTTGCATAATATATTGCTGTTTTTCCACTCTCATCTTTTTCGTCGACCCGTGCGCCTCTTTTGAGCAAATAACTAAAAAGCGAAACCGCATTTTCTTCAATCTTTGCAAAACAAAATTGACAAATGATCATCAAAACCGTTGATTCCTGCTTTTTCTTAAGGTTATCATTAGATCTGTCCTGTATTAAAACTTAAACTTTTTTCAAAATCACCTTTCTTTATTGAGATAAGCATGCCATCTTTTCCATTTTCAAGATGTTTCGTGTGAAATTGGTTAAAAGTTTTCTTGAATTGAAGTCCAAATCCAGCTTATAAAGCCATGCTTTCTAACCACTTTTTCAGAGTCAGCAAACAGATGTGATTTTATACAAAGTTTTATAGTCGTTAGTTTTCTATAACGTGGTTGACATGTATTTATATATTTTTTGTGGCACCCTTTGATACACGTGAATATATTTCTTTTCTTGCGTAGATAATCTGTGTTATTAAAAGTTAACAGCTCTCCCACGTGTTACTTACAATTAAGACTTGGTATCAAAATAATTCTTTTAATTTGAATTTAATCAATTTTATATCGGTTTTGCAAAATATAGTTTTATCTGACGAAGACGGGGAAATTAAAATGCATGTAAGGCATGTAAGGAAAACGAAAAAAATGAAAATAGTTTATAAGAAGAAAAAAAAATGAAAGAAATTTGGTAGCTGAGAAAAAGTTCCTTACAAATACTTAAAATATCATCGGTTCAATCGCTAAACATATCATTCATACATTTCAGTACTGTGTTGGAAAATTTTCAATGAAACTCTTTTTAATGAATGCTAGGTAAAATTTATTCATATTATCTGAAAGAGATTACAAATATCACAAGACAAATGTGTCAACTTATCTTTATATAACACATATAACAAGATACACTAAAACACACCTTGAACTAATCTTTGATTTCAATTTCAGCAACTCTAATATTTACTTATTATTCAATGAATAAATTGTGTTATCTTAAATAGGAGATGTTGGTATACAAGTACGTTAATGAAACAGCAATCTGAACACGCAATAACTAACACAATATATTAACAAAATTACCAAACTCCAGGGTAAGTTATAAAACGAAGAAGTCTTTAAAATCGGACAAAATAAACGGAAAATAACTATTATATTCAAAGGCATCGAGTGAGCTAACAACAGATACAAATATCTAGATAAGGTAAAATTTTTAATATTCCCAAGCCTATGAATGATTTGAATAAATCTAACGCAATAGTAAAAGATTTGCAATGACCACCGAATTTTCCAAAATGAAAGGCGAATGCTACCATAGGATATTCAAACTCATATTTCTAAAACACACCGACAATGGCGTGGCATAAAACGGTGAAAAAAACGCAAGTACGCTAAACACAACATAGAAAACTAAAAGCTAAGCAAAAAGAACCCTGTTAATAACCGGTAGTGATTCATGCTACACATATGACCCTAATGTTCATATAACACAAACCCGGTGATAAACTTAACATATGTTATTGGGTAGGTCTCATTCTTGACAAAAGAGGACGGGATTTTGATAACGATCATTGAAACAATTCCGTCGTCATCTGTGCAATAAATATTCTCTAACGGTCAACAACCTCTATGTGGCGTCCAAATAAAAATTAAACATATGTGTGACATTTCCGAGACGTGTTTTGTAGTATAATAGAACAATTACTGCAGAAGAGATGTTCCTTTCTCTGGATAATGTTGAGCTTTTAAACAAAAGTATTGAAATTACCCATTTGTTATTCTATCAGTAGTTTAACAGAACTTTAATAAACGTACACGTTAAACATTAGTACTGGAAAATCACATTACTCTTTAATAAAGTTAAAACTATTATAAACATGCATACAGTATTAAAGAATGATGATGCTTAAAGCAAACACGAAGTTTTTAATTAGCATAGATAAAGAAACCATGCTTTCTACAACTAACCATTGGGTCAGTTTAAAAGTTTGGTTGGTAATTGGGAGGGCAGTTCGTGTCAGTGTTCCACCTGCAGATCTCAGTGGGCTGTAGATCAGTTTATTTATTAATCTTGTATACTCTGGCTTTTAAATTTTTAGGCATTATTTTTTATTTTGTGTTCTAAATGCTTGAATTACTTTAGTGCTTATAATAGCTATTGCATGAATGTTAGTTATCCGCATTTTATGTTTGCTTTATATGTACAAATGTAGTAGCTGCGAAACTAGCTACTCGAAGTAATATGAGTACATTTGAGGTAAATACTAGTACTAAAACGAGCATGCAATGTTTGGAAGTGTAGGTCGCTCGAATTGGTACATAGTAAATAGCTACGGTAAAAGAATATGAATACATTAGAACAATCAATGAATTGTTTCGAACAAACAATCTTTACTTTGTCTTCTAATTATATCGTAGCATTTAAATTTTGAACGTTTCTGCCGTTAACGTTATGCAAAGAGTCCTTAAGAAAGAGATACAACAAGTTGAAATGATTCATTTGGTCAATCTTCATAAAACTGACACAAAGTGCCTACTAAGATACGCAGTTGATGTTCATGCAAAGAACATTCGTACTTCTTGAAAGTGTGTCCGACTACAAATATTTGTGAAGTTTCCTATACGTGTTTACGCCCTAATAGAAAAAAATCAACCATTATTGAACGCTGAAGAACTGATAAAACCGAAAATGCCCACATGGTTCAGAAGTAATTCCGAACACAATCAATTTTCCAGTTTTAATTTTTGATTTCATCTGTTTCTTAATTGTTTAATGTTGTATTTCTTGACAATCAGTCACTGTGGTAAGTGTATAAAAGAGGGACGAAAGATACCAAAGGGACAGTCAAACTCATAAATCTAAAACAAACTGACAACGCCATGGCTAAAAATGAAAAAGACAAACAGAAAAACAATAGTACACATGACACAACATAGAAAACTAAAGAAATAAACAACACGAACCCCACCAAAAACTAGGGGTGATCTCAGGTGCTCCGGAAGGGTAAGCAGATCCTGCTCCACATGCGGCACCCGTCGTGTTGCTTATGTGATTACAAATCCGGTAAATAGTCTAATTCGGTAGGTCAAATTCATGAAAGGGAAGGGGATTGTAGTTACGACGTGAAGTTTGTTTTTATTGAAAATTTGTTGATCCTGGATGCTCTTAAACAAAATTGAGTTTAGAGGGAGAAATGTGAGTTGAGACAGCTGCTGTCAAATTTCCATGTTATGGTATGATGTTTACTATAACTCTAAAGCATTAACCCGATATGGAATGGACTTATGCATGTTATGGTATGGATGATTGGAAAAACGGACGGACATAACTGTATGTTGGACAATGTGTTTCGTTTCTGATTATGCATTCCATTGGTATATTAACTCTATACAAAATTCTGTTCGGGAATATGACATTTTTTTTTCGTTCGTTCCGGTGGTTAAGGAAAGTCATACGTTTGATTTTGTCTGTTTTCAAGGTCATACCCTTTTGATTTAACATTGATGTAAGGTACTTTTTTCTAAAACTTTATGTACACTGATACCTGACCGCTTAAGCATTACTAACTTGCTAATGACGACAAAATCTGCGGAGGTGTCCGTATATGAAAAATAGTGATACTTAAAATAAACAATTCGGTAGGAAAAAATAGAGGTATTAAAGTTTCACTTTGTCAGGTCAAAACAACATTATATTGTGATAAGCTGCTTAACACAAGCTAATTTTTTTCACATGTTTACAAATGTGATCTAAACTAAGTGCGTGATATTTTTGTGTCTGTAAACATTGTTTCCATTTGACATTCATTCTGAAAACACGTTTCAAACCGATAGCTAGTACACTAAAACGTATAACAAAAAAACTGAACTACAAGGCAAATTCAAGAGTGGAAAGTCCATGTTTATAATCGACAAAAACAAACTGCTGTATTCGTGACTTTGCACAGGCATTTCCCGAATGCAATGGTATAGGCAGCGTAATCTCTCAATTGTATTATAGATTTTTATTGTTGTTCCGTTTAAATGGTGTTTTTCTTTGGTATTTGATGAATAATTGTCGACGACTTTTACTTAAACATTTCCAGAACTCCCTTGAAAAATGTTACGGCGCATCTGTGCCTTCTGCAGTTAACGTTTTATGCATCGCAAATATTATATTAAACGTTATAACTATGTTGTTTACTTGTTGAGTCAATGATTTCGAGAGCAGAATACATCTTTCACATTGACACTGTCTACTTAATGAAGCCAAATTAAAACTCTCAAATACTACATTTTGTACCAGAATATAAAACTAATTACATGGAAGAGATTTACTTGCCATTGTTTGTTGTTAATGTCGAGGTCCTACATATTCCGCTTACTTCTGGTACATTTATTAAAAACATGATTGCTATCATTAAGATTATGTTTTAAACTTTTACTTAATTATCTTGGTAACCAATCATGCCATTAACAGATTTCCTTACTGATACTGCTATTTCAGTGAAGGTCCCTATATTTCACTATTTTAAACTTTCATTACAAAGGTAGCCGGCGAACTTCAACATGAACTTCAAACTTTTTTTTATTAAAAAGGGTCTTGCATTATTCAATTATCATGATTATTTGTGTTTTCATTTTTAAAATCCGAAATTGGATGCTTCGTTAGTTTCATGATATCATTAGAAAATATGATAACCGTCTCTCCCATATACACTTTCGCAATTTTGGGTCCTCATTGCTCTTTATCATTGTATTTTACTTGTCCCTTTTGACTATTTTATTCAAGTGCAAATGATGAGTCTTTTGCAGGCTAACGGAAACACGCGATCAAAATTATAATCCTGGAATCCATTTTAAGATTATTTAAATGATATCATCATTACACACTTATCCAACGCACCTGTCGGTTGAATTAAAATAAATCAAATTGAAAACTGATTCGAAATTTTATCAAAGTAGTTCGTTCCAAAACACGAGAGTTCCGAAACGTGTTTGTTTTCATTTAGTACTTTTAAAATTAATTATAATCTGTGAAATACTTTTGTCTTTGGTTATATCCTAACTGTTTCCAGTGACGGATCCAGAACTTTTCATAAGAGGGGACCCGCTGACTGATATAAGGGGGGTACCCGCTCCAGTCATGCTTAAGTGATTCCCTATATAATCAACCAAATTTTCCAACGAAAGGGGGACTCGGGTTCCCAAAACTTGTTTCATCGTAATATTTGCAATATTTGCTACCAGAAACTAATTCATCATTATTTTTGAAGCAATATATGTCAATTAAACAGTATCATGTGTATAGATGAGTATTCAAACGTCACGTGATACACATTAATGTCTATGTATATAAATATTTGCCCATTCACCGTTATCAAAATGTGGTTTCGGTACTTATACATCCTCGGATTTCAAATGTTTGGCTTTGAGCGTTCCTGATGAAGGTAAATCCAGAAAAGCGCTTCTGACGCATAAATTATTAAACGTGTTGTTTTTAATTTTTTACACCACTGGGTCGATACCTCTGCTGGTGGACTGTCAGTCCCCAAGGGTATCTTCAGCTCAGTAGTCAGTACTTTGGTACTGACATGATTTAAATAACAAACTTTTCTAAAATTGTCCGTTTATAAATTTTGAAATTATTAGGAAACTAAGATATTAACTCCCTCAGGCAAAGTTGAATTTAGATGAAATTGGCTATTTATTTTATGTATTTTTGTCATATATCTCTTCAACGGTTTTGGTACTTATACATCCTCGGATTTCAAATGTTTGGCTTTGATCGTTTCTGATGAAGGTAAATCTAGAAAAGCGCTTCGGACGCAATAAATTATTAAACGGGTTGTTTTCCATTTTTTGTTAAATTAAACAATAACATTGTATTTTTCACTTTTGGTGTGAAACATGTAGCAGTAAACTTTAAGTATTTAACTGGCGTTTGTAATTTTCAACTACTCCTGCGGTATAATTTTAAAGGTCTAACTTGCTTCAATCAAGTCTTCAAATAATCTCTAGGTAAAATATTAAATGTTTAAAAACAAAATATGAACAAGAGTATGATGACACATATATCACACCATCCATCAATAATATAAATCAAAAGGATAGTGTTTTGTGAACGTTAATTGTTTTTTCGACGTAATCATTTTCGCCATTTGACTTGTGAATTATGAATATCCTTTTGTTATCATCCGCCTCTCTTTTCCTTTAATTCTGATAGGTTATCTTGATAAATAACTGACCATTGCATATGCTCTTAAATTAGTTTTGGGCTAGGATTTAGAATTGTATTAGTAATGTCACATATTATGAGCAGTCCGTAACTTAAAAAATGCAAAATATTGATTGCAAATTTGAATACAATACCAAAAACTCTCGTTAATGTAAAAAAATGAACAGATGCACTATTTTGCGCCCGCTGATATATTAAACGGCGTCAGATTCGGTATGTGACTGTCCCAAGTCAGGAACCTACCATTATGTTGTTTGTTGCTGTATATCATATCAATTGTTCTTTACATAAATCAGACATTTGGTGTTTTCACTCGAGTTGTCTTATATGTTTTATGTCTGGGACTTTTCTATCTTGCTATGCTTTACTAATTGACTGCCGTACGGTGATCTATAGTTGACAACTTCTATATCATTAATTTCTGGTGTAGCGTTGTCTCATTGGCAATCATGCCATATTTGTTATGGTAAATATACGCTTAGATAGAATATTGAAGAAGTTGATACTTTTGCAGGGCAGGAAATATACAATGGTCTCAAATATGAAAATTACAAAATCATAAATATAAACTAAACAGAACAAACATACATACATATATAACATTGTGTCACATTATTCTGCTTACTGTTATTAGCAAATTTAAGTTATTTCAAATTATATATAAAACAATTATTCCTTAATAATTACTTTGGTTTATTTGGTTTTGCTAATTGTAGAAAGCCTTTTGCTAATCTATAGTTGATAACTTCTACGAAATTTTTAAAGATGGCCGCGCGTTTCGTCTACAAAAGACTCATCAGTGACCCGTTTTTGGATTACCTGAAACCACCCCAAGTTTTTGATTGGGTTCATGTTGCTTATTCTTTAGTTTTTTTTCTATGTTTATCTTGTGTACTATTATTTGTCTGTTTGTCTTTTCTTTTTTTAGCTATGGTATTGCGAGTTTATTTTCGATCTATGAGTTGGACTGTCCCCTCTGTATCTTTCGCCCCTTCTTTAGTAGATGCTAAACACAAATTTGCTGAGTAATAATGTATAAATTTCAGCTGTACCATTAATGTTGTAAGCAGTTTGTTACCCCAGGTTTAAGTTTCCATTGTGTTGATAACCTCTTAAATCGTTACATTGAAAGCTGATCACACGACGTCATAATTAAATGTCGAAGCTGTAGAACCAATCAGATATCATTTATCTGTGTCATGCTTACTCAATATGATATAGGGTTACGTTGATTAACCCAAAATATTATCTTTAAAAATTTAGAAAAAACGAAGTAGATGTCTCTTAACCTTGTTTCCATGTTTAATTTTTGTTCAAAGCATATATCATCGTAATGGGTTATACTATGGTTTACAATATGGCTAATACCCCCATGTATCGATTGCCTACGTCGTAATCGGCACAACTTTTCGAAATATTTGTTTCTACTGCTCTACAAATTTATTATCATTTATTTTGGTTCAAACCACGTTTCATCAAAATGGGTTATACTATGATTTACACTATGGTTTATAATCCTGGACATACATGGCAAAAGATGTCTTTGTTTTAATTTTTTGACATGTTGGTTTCTGTTGATCTTTACTTTATTTTGCGTTTAGCCCACTTCGTGTCGGTTTCATATTGCGATTTTCTAATTTAGTCGATATTAGTACATAAGGATAGATCCAAGATTTACATATTCGCGACGATTTATATTCGCGTTATTTTTCTACTTGCGAAAGTCGCGAAATTAAATCGATCGCGAAAATAAGTTGGTTTTCAGTAACTTGGATTTCATGATTTTGTAAAAACCCTCCATAGTTCTAACGTCTGATAAACTCACAACAGATATCTGGCTTAAAGAACTGTACACCTATTATTTAATAACCGATTCAGTCAAGGTATATGCTAAGGATCATTGCATATGTTTTAAGATATTTAACCGAAAGTAATAGCATAGTCTATTAAATATATCAGCAAGAAACATCCGCATAAATGAAAACTCAATGGGTATTTATTAATTCACTTTAGAAGTTTTTTTATAATGTGTAATAAATCCATTCTAAGTTTAATGTTTACCGTGTATACTGATTTTTGTATATCTCTGTGTGTTAATATATATGTGTGAATGCTTAACCATAGATAAACGATGGTTGATCGATGTAGATACATTAGTAAGTGTTTCGGTATATATGATTGTTATTCAGGTTTGCATGCCTTCCTTTTAATGGCAAATATATTCCAATACAAAGAACGTATCAAAACATTAGTGCAGAAATAAAATGAAATACGTACCTCCTTTAAACACAAAAACAAATACAACCGATATTTTTTAATTAGAAATATAAATGATAACTGTACACATTTTACTATGAGTCGTCAGTTTTTTATTTTAATTGGTTAATTCATAATTTTTTAAATGATACGAGTGTTTTGCTTCTTTTAAGAAAGAATGAACTTGTTTATACATACGTTGCAGTCTAGTGGATGTTTGGTAATTATTTTCTGATAACACATTTTCTCATATTCTGTTAAGCTTGTCCAAAGACGACAAATGAATCATACATTTAGAATATTTTAACATTTATTTTGCAAAATCCATATTTATAATACTATCCTAACACATATAGTGGTAAAGTGGATGTACATTTTGTACAAATGTTACACATATACTTTATCAGACATACAATTTGTACAAGAATGTCACACTACTTATGCAGATATACAGTTTGCACAAAGATTCAACACAGTTAGGCAGACATACAGTTTGTACAAAACTTACAAACATACTTAAGCAGATATACTAGTTACACTCATCATACGATAAAGGTTTGTTGTTATTATTACAAACGCAAGCATTGCACTATTTTCACTTACAACTCTACAAACTAAAAATGTTCTTCTATTCGGAATGTTTTTACAAATAGCTTAAGGTAGATGGAGTGTCGAAATTATAATCCATATAATTTCTTAATAATTTGACAAAATGTAGTTTTTATCATGCTTTTTAAAAAATAATAATAAAAATAATGGGTTACCGGGCTTATTTTCACTCTACACGTTGTTCAAAATTGACAGATTTTGTATAGATTAGGCATGGAAAATTCAATTTTCTGCAATAAAGCGTAAACTACTTCATAGAATTTACATATTTACAGATAACATATGAGGAGATAGCTTTACTAGTATGCTTTCAGTTAAGAAAAAGAAAAAAATGGGGTCACAGGGATCGTTTTCTTGCTACATAATAAAATAGGTAAATTCCTAACACATTCTATTGTAAAAGCACCTTTATCTGAGTTATCTGCCGTTGCATTTGAGTTGCCTCCCCTTATGTGGCAAATTTGGAAAAAATTTAATCAAATAAAAGTTTTTTGTTTTTTTGTAAAATACAACCATAAATATGATAAAACATGGCATTTTCTATTTTGAAATGAAAGTTCTTACACATGAATTTCCTACTACTCTAAAAATAAATTTGCACATTCTATTAAAGGTCTAGACCTTGTTTTCTGGTTTTTCCAAATCCAAGATGGAGGAAGACACTCTATCTACCTTCAGCCATTGTGTACCTACAATTCAGTGAATTTACTGTCCATAACAATAAACAATCGTTTTAAAACTTTTCATGAATTTGTGTGTAAGGATGATTAAAAGTGTTCTTACATTGTAGTCCAAACCCTGCTAATAATGCCATGCTTTCTCAACACTATTTCAGATACAGCTTGTTGTATTTTAGTACGACGTTCGTTAGTTGTTATAAAATATGAATTCCATCTACTAAATATATAGTGTTGTGTGGCGGCATTTGACACATGTAAAAGCAATCCTGTCCTACGTAGATAATCTACTTATTAATTACTTGATATTGTGTTTAATCAAATACTGAAGTGTTTAACACGTTGGCAAATTGTCACAGATACAATATATGCGGAAGGTTCACTGTACGAAATGTTGGTACTGACAACATAAGAATCACCTCTATTATTAATGATACTCATATTAACCGCTTTAATGCAGAACATATCAGTACCATATTGGAGTTTATTTCCAATTAAAAAAGGCTAAAAGAGATACATAAAGAATGTCTGACATACTTGGTTCAATTTAAACAAGAGTTGATATATATAATCATCCAAAAGAGCTTACAAATTTCGCAACTTGTCTTTATATCACAAATATCTGTCAACATGATATATTACCATGTGCCTATAAAAATGTTCTGAATTTTCATTGAATAAATACTAAGCGAATCTTCTTTGACAAGAGAGGCAAGAGTGGCAGAAAATACCATAAGCACATCCAAACTCATAAGCCATAGATAAACTGCCAACGCCATGGCTAAAAAAAAAATAAACGGAAAAAAAAGTCCACAATACAATATTGAAAACACGAATTCCACCAAAAAAATTGTAGTGCTTCAAGTGTTCCGGTGCGGCATTCGTTGTGTTCCTCATGTTAGTACACAGCTGGTAGAAAGAAGGTCACAAAGGTTGAAAAGGAGACGGGATTGTAGTTACGACGATTGGAACATATCCGCTATAATCTGTGAAATGGATATTCCATAACGGTCAACCTACTTGTGATGGCGTCCGTAATTTTTTTTGAAGATATGACTTGACCACTTTGAACTGTTTAATAGCTCTCCTGTGAACAGCAACCATGTATCAAGGAATATTGATAGAAACCACAAGCACTGGCACATCGAATTAACTACAATGTTGCTACATAGAAATTGAAAGTTCGAAATTGGGAAGCTAAAATCAATACTTTGGTCGTTAAGTTTTGTTTTTAAACGGCCGTCATTGTCAATTTTAAGATATGAGAAATACGTAACTGTGTCTGTTGACGTGATGCATATTCTGATTGTTCTCTCTTATAAAGCATGTTAAAATTAATCTTATTCAATATTTTGACTTATTTAAGATAAGCAACTGCCAAAACAGACAATAAACTGTGAATTAATTTATTTTCATGTGTACCAAATTTCATGGATTGATGAAAACTTGCATTTAATTTGATGTCTTGTCCAAATCTTCATACAACCTTATGGAAAATTTGTAATTCGTTCATCATTTAAATTCGTGGTTCATCTGTGCCGACGACATTCACGAAAATTTATATGCAACGTATAGTAATTAAATCATAGTAATTTGTATAAAAGAAGCCGTTTAATATCTGAAATATACTAGAAATAAGAGATGAATAAAAAGTAATATAATAAAACAATTTTTGACTATTGATACCTGTTGATGCAATGATTTATCAACCCCATAGATTTGAGCTTTTGATTTTGCCATTTGATTATGAACGTTCCGTTTTAAATTTTCTTCAGAGTTCAGTATTTTTGTGATTTTAACTTTTCTTGTTATTTCATTTTTTGTACACTGTCAGGGTTTGTAAAACAGAACCACGTTTTTTTATTATCTTACTTTTTTTAATGGAGGTTGTTTTGTTTGCCTTTTCAATTAATAATTCACTAAGATTTTTAAAGGTTAGGATCGAACACCGAGGTGCTTTTCTGGTTTTGGGCCTCGGTTAAAACTCAACTTGTGATATTTGAAATGCAGAAATATATAAATACGTAAAGAAAGATGGGATCTGCTATTTGACCAAAAATAAACTAGGCAAGTAAAGCTACTGTAAAGTAAGTAAAGATGGCATAAGTCATTTAATATATGCAATAAAGTTGTTTCATTGGCCATCATACTACATCTTATCTATTTCATATAGGAGTAATAGATCTATTGTAGTCTTTGTTAAATTTGTACTGTTCTAATAGTTGGGCCGAAAAGATCTTTGTTTCAAATACAGATCTACTTGGCATGAGTAAAGTTTTACCCTGTTCAGTACTACAGACTGAATTTCACATACATTGTATTTCATAGAAGATAAAATCTATCACCGGAAGTGAGTCAATCACATTTGCAACCCTTTTGTTCTGTGTACAAGCTTAAGTAACCATGAAGCATCATGTTTCCAATGTATTCTATAGAAACACAAAATAAATAAAGAAAAACCCAAAATATATGTTTATGACTGCAATGAAATATACAATTTGGTTTCTACTAATGTCAAATTCAAGGAAATGTTTTCTCGACTTCTCTTTGTTTATCATTTCTTCAACTTCACATATTGTAATATTCTGATAAGCCGTTTAATCCGAACGGGTTCCCGTTCAAAGTTACAAATGTGATTAAAAACATGTGGTGTGTATTTCAACAAGAATTCTTTTTTAAAATATCCGCCGAAGTACTTTATTAAACAGGTGTACTAATATATGATGTTTAAGATGGTATAATAAGGTACGACGCAATTAAAGTACTAAATATTTCTTCATAATCGACTTCATGCCTATTGTTTGTTTTAGCAAGATAACCTAACCCCTCTCAAGATTGATTGATTGAACAACCTTGATCATGATCAGTTGGTGATAAGTTTCGATTATTTCTCATTGAATGTATTTTCAATTGTGTGGAAGATAACGCGTAGAGTAGATTAATTTTGCATCCGGTTTTATATAATAGGCTGCAACTTTTTTGTCGAGTCTTTTATAGAAAAGCACAATGATGTGTGACAAAAATGAAGGATTAAAACGGGAATGTGTCAAAGAGACAACAACCCGACCAAAAGGACAGAAAACAGCCGATATTCAAGAGCCTGTAACTGGTACATGTGTTACTTTCATAAGCATACTTTCTAAAACGTCATCGGAATCTTAGCAAAATATGAATGAGCCAGTTTTTTTTATGATCAAAGACCAAATAGTTTTGTTTAATATTTCAGCGTATCACCCTTATATATATATATATTTATTGTCTACTTCACAAATAATTCAAGATGACATTCCGTGGGAAATTGACTCTTATGTCATTACATTGATAGCTGATCACTTGATGACGTACACAATCGTGAAACGCTGATAATTTAAGCGTTTGATATGTATAACGAATCATATTGTATTGCTGTTTGTCATGCTAAAACAGTATGATATTGAATGCGATACGCCGATTATTCCGAATAAATTCTTTTCTAGGATCACAATTAAAACAAAACACTGTCACTTAATGTTTGATATTTGTTGAGAGCACGTTTCATCGAAACGAATACCCCAGGTGCATTACCTTTTTTTTATTTGGCACGACATATCGGAATTTTGGTTTCTATCGTTCTCTTCAATCTTTTCATGTTTTATATTTGTTCAAACCACGTTTAATTAAAAAAACAAAATCCCTATAGTTTAATAGTTAATACCCCAGGGTAGATTGCATCAGCCATATTTTGCACAACGTTTTAGAATTTCGTTTACTTTTGCTCTTCAATGTATTTTATTTGGCACTTCAATGTTTTAAATTAAACATCACTGATGACTGTAATTTAGAAGAAACACGAGTCTGACTAGCCAAACTATAAACTTTATGTATAATTTGAAGCAGTGTGTAGATTAAGATTGCAAGATTTTGCCAAAATCCTCTGTAGTTTTGACCACTTATACACTTGCCATAGATACCAGGCTAAAAATCACGAACGCCAATCATTAAATAGATACAACATGTATAAGAAGATAGGATATGAGTGCCAATTAGACAATTTTCCATCCAAATCACAATTAGTAAAAAGTAAAACACAATAGGTAAAAAACGGCCTTCCATACTGATCCTTGGCTCACACCAAACAGCAAACTATAAAGGACCACAAAATGACAAAAATTAAAACGATTTAGTCAAGATACGCTAATGTTCATAACTGCGACAATATCAAACATCAGATAAAAATTAGATATAAATAAACAACAAACATGGTTGCTAGTAAATACACAAGAATCATATGCCCATATCTTAATTTCAAACTGAAAATCCCCGTTGTATTATTATTCAACTATTCTGAGTTTAATTTTTTAGTTCGCGTAGACTGAATTTGAATAATTTTTTGTTTGTGTCTTTGTTTATAAATCTCTTGTGTAAATATATCTATGTGTGAATGCTATACCTTCGATTTGACGATTCTGTTTTCTCTATTTAATTGTTCCACATTTGAAATAAAAACCTGGGACCTGTTTTAACTTCATTTACTTTTTTATAACGAGTGTGACACGTAAAGGTAGAGTTCCAGTTAAGTCTTTAAAGATAAATGATTTTATTACAATAACAGTGAAGAACTCATTGCTACTGATGCACTAGATGCGCGTTTCGTCAATTTAAGTCTCTACAGTCTTGATTAAGACTTAAATAATTGAGTCCAAAATCTAACACGAACGTTGAAGAAACTGACAAAACCGAAATTGCCCACATGGTACAGACGTAATTCCAAACATGAACAATTTTCCAGTTTTAATTTTTGAATTCATCTTTGGGAGAGAACACATGCTCCTAAATTGTTTAATTGTTTACTTCTTTATAATAAAAATCAGGAATACGTGAATAAGTTTGTTTTTATTGAAAATTTATAAAAGACGTTGGTCTTGAATGCTTTCAAAACAAAATTGAGTTGAGAGAGAGAAATGTGTGTCGAGACCGATACCACTCCCGTAATAATTTTGGATTTCACAGCTATACACAATCAGTCTTAATTCCATGCTCAAATCTTCAAATCTGTGTATTTGTTTTTCTTTCAAAATTTCAACATAATGAGCGTTTGTACATCTAGTAAGTTTCACGATGATAAAATCTTTATCTTATGCTTAATAAAAATCTAAAGATTTGACCCGATATGGGATGAACTTATGCATGTTATGTTACGGACGATTGAAAAGAACGCACGCACAGAGCAGAAACAGTACCGTGATTTGGACAATGCGTTTTGGTTAATTATTTATGTGTACCTAATTAGGCATATTAACTATATATCATATCGGGAATATGACATTTGTTTTGCATTCTTTCCGGTGGTTAAGAGAGTCATACATGTAATTTGTCTGTTTTCAAGGACATACCCTTTTGATTTAACATTGATGTTAGGTACTTTTGTTAAAATTTTATTTACATTGATACCGGACCACTTAAACCTTACTAATTTGCTAATGACGACAAATTCTGTGGAGGTGTCAGTTTATGAAAAAAGAGATATTCAAAATAAACAATTCTGTTTCACTTTGTCATGTTAAAACAATATTATATTGTGATAAGCCGCTTAACACAAGCTAATTTTGTTCACATGTGTGATCTAAACTAAGTGTGTGATACTTTTGTGTCTGTTGACATTGTTTCCATTTGACATTCATTCCCAAAACACGTTTCAAACCTGTAGTTAGTATATTAAAAAGTATAACAAAAATACTGATCTACAAGGCAAATTCAAGAATAATTCAATGCTAATCGACGAAATCAAACGCTATCAACCGTGTGGTGAAACACTGCCATATTTATATTTTGGTATGGGCATTTCCCGATTACAATGGTGGGTTCAACCTAGTTTTATAGCCAGCTTAACCTCTCAATTGTTTGACATATGTTTATATTTGTTCCGTTTAAATGGTGTTTTCCTTGGTATTTGAGGAGTGATTGTCGACGTCTTATAAATATAAAAAAGAAGATGTGGTATGATTGCAAATGCGATAACTCTCCACAAGAGACCAAAATGACACAGAAATTAACAAGTATAGATCACCATACGGCCTTCCACAATGATCAAAGTCCATACTGCATAGTAAGCTATAAAAGGAACCGGAATGACAATGTAAAACAATTCAAAAGAGAAAACTAACGGCCTTATTTATATATATAAAAAAAAATATGTACTTGGGAAACTAAAAATTAGATAAAATTGTACAACCAAGTGATTCCCCTCTTTTATGTTCCCTGCAATGGCTTCCTTGGAAAGATGGAATTGATGATAGCATTATTGTAAAAAGAGAGGGTACAATGCAATAGAATATTAAGAACAAATTTGTCATAAATTAACTGAGAATGACATGGTAAATTTAAAAGACAACAACAACAACAACAACAACAACAACAAAATACTTATTCACAAAACACAAAATAGGCACAGGAACAGGAACCCCAACAAAACGGGGTTGTTATCATGTACATGGACGAATGATATGAACACTAAATAATGTTTAAACGTATTTTCAAGGAATATAAAAAAAGAATGGGTCCATGCATGGAGACATGTACAGAGAATATGTACTGTTCGTTATTAATCAATATAGTTTGGAAGACAATAGTTACCAACACTATGATTTAAAATATATTATTGTGATCGCAATAAAGCTGTTATGTGTAGATCTGTGGGAAGCTATCTTGTCAATGTTTCCTTCGAACAGTAAGTACTCTCACATAGTGGAAGATATTAGCAAGCAAAATCGAGGGCATTGTGCAAATGATGATACAAGCATGAAAATTACCACAAAGCATCATTATTATATACTTTGTAAGAAATAACTGCTGGCCATTAAAAAAAATATTTTTTTCAAGATGGCCACGGCCATTTTCTAAAATGGCTGTTTTCTTTAGTTTGAAAATACTGATTTTTCTGGAAAACTTTTCTTTGAACTTCTTTTAGTAAAAACCAATTACCAGGTTAGGTGGCTACCTTCCTTACATCACATATTTATTAAAAATGAATATTTGACATATCCAGTATTTGCGCGTGCGCGAAAATGTTACAAATTTTTTTCAAAAATATTTGAACAATTTACTATATATTTAGTGTTTTTGGATTTCTAATGATATTATGAATTGGTTTAATAACATTTTTCAAGGTTATGATACACATATGTTTCACACTTTTGCGCATGTGCAAACTATTTATAGACATCAAGAGCGATTTGTATGCACTACCAGGCAATTCTCAGGTATTCGATGGTTAAGGCGAAAATGTAGTTAATCTGGAGAAACATCAAATGTAACTGGAGATCAGCCACTTTTGGAAATGCTTAAGCAAATTCAGTGGGAATGGCCTGATTTGTAAGGAAAATATAAGTGTATCGTCATGTTTGGTGGATTGCACATTGAAATGACTTGTTATAAAATCGTCTGGGTGATATATTGCGTGATAGGGGATAGACATGTTGTCTTACTGAAGCCAATATTGCAACACCAAGAACGGTAGATTCTTTTTATGTATGTTCAAATGTACCTAGGACTAGACAGGCGCATCAGACAACTGCATGTATTTTGCTTAAAAATTGGGAATTTCAGATTATGAAAGCTAAACTCAGAATATATAATTATGTCATGACTCTGTGACGTTCGATGATTTAAAAGACTGGTGTAAGGAAATAGAGTCATCTCGACCACAGTTTAATTCCTGGCGTTCAATTATAAATTAAGAACTTCTTCTGATTTTGGTATTATGCTAATTTCATGAGTTAGACAGTCCATATAAAGCATATTAGCGTATTGTTTTAGGTCTTGATCGTGTAAATTATGCTGGATCGTTACCGACTCATCTCCGAGATATGACTTCCCTTCCCGAACATCACCCATAGGTGGCAATGGAATTTTAAAATGATAATTTCACTGTACGTAAGACCAGTAAATTTCTTTCTTGTAACACAATTGAGCATGCACAAAAACAGAATAATGCAATTGTGAAGGGCAATATTGGTGCCATAGGATTAACAGAAGATCCCATTTAGACAAATGGATAGTAGCTTAACCAGGAGTCAGTATACTAGAAGATTAATTTGAAAGATCTAGTGGTTTGGGTCATTCTAAAACAGACGAACGACATAATGAAGACTCTACGAAAACAGAAAAAGATTTCTTTAAACAGTTGTAAAGGCTTTGCAAGTATGAACTAGTTTGGAAATTCATTTCTAGAAGAGTCGTCAGATTTTTAAAAAAAATACTTCATTTAGAAAATTGTTCATTCGGAAACAGGTAAGATATGTAAATAAACTACAAGATATTGGTCCAAACAATACGAAGATATTTTGAAGCAAATGCAAAACGAAGGAAAACCTGCTTTTTATAACCAAATAAAAAAGAACAACTTCCTATTTTGGCCGCAAAATGAAACTGGAAACGTCTTTGTCAATAAAAGCTAGAGAACCTTAAAAGTGATTGCGATATCTTTTCTAGACTTTTCATTTCTTGTCACAGTAGACAGTTTTACTTGGAATATTTCTTTATCCATAGAAACCAAACTGCTCCTCCGTCTTTATCTCAGGATGTCACTTGAAATAGTGGTATTAAATCGCTGCAAATGGGTTTACTTGAAACATTCTGCGATTTGCTGATACGAATTCGGACACATTTATCGTTGGTGGGGCAGCAATGGTTAATTCCAGGTCACAAAGTTGGGCAAAAATATTTGATGATTATGCTAATGATGTCATACTGCCTTATGTAAAATCTTGCATCGATAAGTATTCAAAAGTAGACATTGTACTTGATGTTTACTAAATGAATAATTTAAAGGCTGTGACAAGACAAAAGCAATGTTCTTATGCCAGATGGAAAGGTGTTGGTTCTGGTAGAACACCAAGGGTATGGAGTAGTTTTCTCTGTGAAGATGACAACAAAACAAAATTGTTTAAGTTTCTAGCTGACAAAATTGCTTCTTAAGAGACTAATACAAAGTTAATGTGTATGTTACTCATGGTACAAACATTCTTTGCAATTTCAATAAAGATACTTGCTATCTATCCCCTTGTAATCATGAAGAAGCAGATACACGAATGTTTGTCCATGTTCGGCATGATTATGAAAAGTGTTGTAAAATGTAATTTTAGGTAATACTGACACAGATGTAATAGTATCAAGAATTGCAGCAATCGCAAAATTATGTAGAACAAATTGAAGATAGGTTATGGAAGGAATAACGACTTTTGATGGCTTCCTGCACGTGACATATCAAATGCGTTTGGTCCTTGTGTAGCTGCTTTCCTTTGTGGATGTGGCACTTTGTTGAATTGTCATGAGAAAGGCAAGAGGTCAGCTTGGCTAACAATAGAAGGTTTTCAAGATGTAAAGGATGTTTTTTTAAATTGTTTTTTTTAAGGCTTAAATTATTTGCCAGAAAGCAGCGGCATTGTGATGCAATTCCGCCTACAAGAGGTTATTTTCCAGAGCACATCAAAAGAAAAGTACATCAAGGAGGAGTTGCTTGGGCTCACCCTGATTCATGTATTCGACAGGTACGTGTTCCAAGTCATGAACACTGTTGGTTGGATGAAAGAAAAAATCAATGACAGTTGGAAACCAAAATGGACGTCTTTGACTGCCGTTGCATCCTCGTGTCAGAAAATTTTGAAATGCGGAGCCGAAAACCGAGCTGTGTTGGTAACTGTAGATGCTACCGTCCTGGCCTTCCTTGTACGGGTTGTTGTATAGGCAACTATCAGATAATTATAAAATAAACAACCTGTCTTTCTAACCAAACTAGGCATTTAAACTTAACAAAGAGTGTTAACACTTGTTAAGTTGATAGAAATTATAAAAATATTTTCTACGTATTTGCCGCCATTTTTTCTTCATTTATGTGTTGTTTCGTCGTACTTAGGAACTTTTTGTAACGTTTTATCATAACTTACATTGGATTATACATCCCTTGTGAAGTTGCTTGAAAGTATAAAAATTGAAATTTTTGACTTTTTTGCCGGCATTTTGAAACCGGAAGTCACCTTTAGTTTCATTAATGTATTGTCTTGTCGTAATTTAGGAACTGTCATTTACTTTTTATCAAATTTAACATTGGATTTCACATATAACACACCTTTTTTTAGATTTGTTTTTAGTATCATTTAGTCAACCTTCATACCAAATTTCATGCTTGTATCACGATTTGCACAATTATGTCCATAATATCTCCCACTAACATGGGTACTTTGTGTATCTTGCCTTTTTTGTTATTTCCAAACAGAATCTTACAGTTTGCTCTATAATGCGATGTTGCATACCACTGTTCCACTATGAACACATTCCATAGGTGCTTAAGTTCTGAACTCGAATATCATAAGTTGACGTTTGTTGATGTCTGTGATATTTGCTTGGCATAATATAAATGTAGAATTTTCTGTTTTAATTTGTTTTATTACTTATCATGTCAGGGGTATCAATTGCTGACTATACTATATTGAGTGTGCTTATTGTTGAAGGTCATATAATAAAAGTAAAATCACAAATATACTGAACTCCGAGGAAAATTCAAAAAGTCCCTAATCTAATTGCAAAATCAAAAGAACGAAGGCATAACAACTGTCATATTCCTAACTTGTAACAGACTCATCTTGAGATTAAGATATGAACAGCAGCTTGACTCAAAAAGATTTTGTTTCTTATAAATGCATTATATACAGATGTACATGTTTGTAAAATATCTTATAATTTTTCCTCAACTGAAGATGACCATGGCCTCTTTCACCCGCAATAAACTTACTAATAAGCAATCTTCGTTTATGATAAAATCATGCAAACACAAACCAAGAAAAAAAGTATTATTAAAAATCAAAAATAGATATTGTAAAAGTAAAAAAAATGACTAAAAAATATATCAACGCATCAGATCCCCTTTTCATCATAGACTGAATGAGTTTGAAATTCGAAATATTTATATATTGTGATAATTGTAGAATGTTCAACGATGTAAGTTTTGTTCTTCTTTTTTTTTAAATTTAACTAACGTTATAGTAGGAACTATCAAGTGCCTGTTCTACTGAAATAATAAAATATGTAAAAATCGTCAAACTTAAAATTCATTTTGTAAGGAATACAATATTTTAGAATTACAAAATACAAATAATAAAAAAAAACTAATTTGAATACACATATTTATATACAATCGATAATAACCAAGAGTCCCTAATACTTTTGTCATTGAAGAGTTTCAACTGGAAGAGTATATTAGTTACTACATTAACTGTTTACTAAAACTACATGTGAACTTGTATGAAAAGGTCACTTTTGTGATACGAGAAAACTGGTCTTATTAGAAAGCAGAACGTAACAAGTTCAAGCTGACGTAACGAGATAGTTCCTTTCTTAATAAATTTTTGGCAGTAGTCCTATTTCTAAATAGACCATACATATTGTATAAAAAGTATTCCCTCATGATTCAACTATCAATGGAGTTTTCCAGGTAAGGTTGTAGACGCACCATTTAAAAGATAATCATGTGAAACTTGTAGTATGTCCAGGAATGTCATGAGTCCTAAAAGTTAACACTATATAAATCAAATGAAAGGACTTACAAAAAAAAATATTTACCGGACCTTAGAATAAACCATAAAAACATAAAGGATAAGAGTTATCCCTCCATAACACATAGTCAGTACGTGTACAGAAAAAAACACACAAAAAGCAACTTTCATAATAACCATATCCTTTTTTCATATTTATTCCTAGTTGAAAAATATATACTAGTAATTAACAACGTTAATTGTTACTTGAAGTTATATATCAAATCAGTTCAAATGATTCTTCCAAAAGCTTGTTTGCTAGTAACCTGCATAGCATGAACGAATCGTACGGGTCTTCACTATCATGACTTGCCTAACTTAAAATGGTTGTGCAAGAATAGATACATCGACTGACTATTTAGTAAAAATAAGTATGTACATTCATTATTCTCAGTAATGAATAACCACACCGAGTAAACATGGGCCCTTTTTTTCGATACTTTGCCATTAGACTGGGATCATTCCAAAACTGGCATGTCAGTTGCGTCTCAATTTCATCTCGATATTTGTATGCCCATTTTCCTTCGCGATTGACAACGGTGATTTACCATCCTCTCTGTGCATACTTGTTTCTGCTCCTTTATCTAATAGCAGACATACAATATTATCATGTCCAAGTTCGCATGCATAAAAAAGTGGTGTAGTGCCATCTAGTTTTGGTAGGTTAATATCAGCACCATTTTGCAAAAGACATTCAATAATTTCAAAATATCCCATAAAACAAGCAATATGCAAAGAAGACGACCCTGCGACAACATCAAACACATACTCTTCTGATTTTAAGCTGACATATTGTTGTACTATTGATTCCTTTTGTACGATAAAGTTGAACATGCGGTGCTTTAAATCCTCTAACGATGTACATGGATGTAATAGCGAAAGCATTATTTCAATATATATAAAATCTTTATTCTTGATGCGTGAATTGTAATTAACATTGAGTTTTAAAAGTAACCGAGTGATTTCAATATTTCCATTTGCTACAGCTAAGTGTAATGCAGTAAAACCGATATTAGTTTTAGCACATACGTCTGCTTTGTTAATAATCAATAGGCGTGCTATTTCAGTGCTGTTAGCCTGACAGGCAACAGAGAGGGCCGTGTAACGATCTGTACCAGAAAAATTAACATCGGGTGTTTTCAATAACAGTTTCCTCACGATGTCGAAGTGATTCATCATAGTAGCTTGCGTTAGCGGGGATGAGCGTATTTTCCCATCCTCTATGCCAATATTGACATCGGCATTACTTTCCAATAATTCTTCCACTATTTCGGTATAACCCTTCTCGCATGCTATGTAAAGAGGGGTTACTCCTTTTTCATTACGCACATTAACAGAATGATTCCACTGTAATAAGAGGGAAACGATTTCTTTGTGACCGTTATAACATGCCATTAAGAGTGAAGTATTTCCATCATCTCTACACTGACTGACATCCACGACTTTGCCTAAAATCCAACGAACTATATCAATATAACCTAGAAAACATGCATTTACCATTGCATAGCTTCCTGAAGTACCCCATCCCTTTTTTTCTAGAATATCTTGTGTATTTGCTAGTTTCACTTGCTCTGTCTTTTCAAGTTTCATTAAATAAAATATGAAATGATTTCTAAATGAGTCATCCTTCATGTTTGAGTTGTTAATTACGACTGTCACCTTGCCGTCTGACCAGTCTTTCACTAATCTGTCAAAATACAACTGCAAAGTTTCATCAGTTAGCTCTATGGCGAAAGCAATGTCAGTTGTATGTATATTTTTCATTTTTTTCCACTGAAAACGTTCATTTATGAAATAAGAATCAGAATGATCGATCAAACAGCGCATAATTCTTCCACCGAAGTAATGAGCCAGAAAATCAAAAATTTTGCCATGTATGGCACTGTATGCTGCATTTCTCTTACACACCAGTGAACCGTCTAGTGTATCTAATGCATCCATGAGTTGAGTCTTTGGTGTTCCTGTATTCAGTCTGAAAGCCATATATACATCATCTAAAACCTGACGCTGTTCATCTGTGATTCTACCTTCGAACCATTTCCCCTCAAGATGGTTATTAAAAAGTACGCATAAAACAAGACTACAAATTTTTAGCCTGCCTTCATCACCATATTTATTAAGTTTGTCTAATTCTTCTTTATAGAATTCAAACGGACTTTCATATAAGTGGTATACATCTGATTCATCTTTTTCAGGCAGCCATTGCAAAGAACATAACAGAGGAAAAAAATCACTTGATGGAGCAGTGTCAATGAAGTTTTTGTTACCAAAGTACTTTTCTTTCATTTTTGTTTTCTCGGATTGTGTAAGACACATTTCTTTTGAATTCAAATTGCATTCAAATATCTTAAATGGCTCTAATGAACTGAATTTGTCATCCTTATAGACTTGCAATCTACAGGTTGAAATAATTTTGATACACTTGTCTGCCAGTATTTGTTCAAGTTTTGGCAACATTTGTTGCCAATTTTCAAGCGTTGTTTGGTTTACAATATATGTACCACATACATCATCTATAATAAACAGTGTACGTATTCCAGGGGAATAATAGTCCATTATATCTTTTGGTCTTTCGATTGGAATAATCATATATCCTTTTAACTGGAACTCGAGGGCGATATGTCGAGCAACGAACGTTTTTCCTACCCCTGAACTGCCTGTCAGTGTAACGCAGTTCTGTTTAATCAGATGACTGGAAACATAAGCGCTTGCTCTTGTAGGTATAAATTTGTTGTCTTTGATTTTCCACTTTTCTATGTCTTCGTTAATTTGATCTATAATGTATAATTTAATTCTTGCAAAAACACTCAAATTTGAGTTTGAAGTATACCTGTACCTTATTCAAAACTGAATTTCGGGTCATCATTTTTCTAGACTAGCTGTCTACAAGCTAGTCAAAATTGTAACGATATATTTAAACTTATTTATCATTTAATTTTTTTTTCTAACAGGACATCATTTAGAAACCATTTCTAGATCTTTAAATACTGTTTAATTGGGATACATATATTGTTTTATTGATGAATTTAACGTTACTTATCATGTATTGCTTTACTGATATGAAAATAATATTCTGACCCTCACCCTGTCGGTATTGTAGACAAGAATGTGCTTTGTAAGATTTTTATTAGTTGTGTCTTTACAGTAAATATAGTGCGTGTGTAATTATTGATTCTTTATTCTGGGAGAATGTGGTACCTTTGATAAATATTGAATTAGTTGTTTTTGTGTTTGTAATAGCTTTCAGAAACTTAGAGTATTCTTAGATTGGTACTTTTGTCTTAGCTTCGTGCCGATCTGATGTTTTAAGTCATTTTAAATGGATGTTAACAGTTCGATCTTATAACGTGATGTTACATTCATATTTGTCTTGTATTGTTGTCTATCATATCTATCGTATTAATATATGAATCGGATCGTTAGTTTTGATGTTTGAATTATTTCACACTTTGTCAAGACTGTTTGGGTTATGCACATTTCTGGGCGCCTAAAGTAACCCATGGTTTCGAAAATCCGTTATATTTGGTCGGTTTCGAACAATTGTTTTATAGTCATAACCTTGTCTAATCATGTAGTCTCTTGAGACATTCGGTATTTAAATAAATACCTTTTGCTTTATACTAAATTAAAATCGATGTAGTCGTAGATAAAACAAAATATGAGACATCAAGTAAAGAATTTTTACCGCCATTTATTAAAATAAATACGTGTAAAATGATATTCTTTAAATAAAGGATAATCAAGCATTACTTTCAAACGGCATGAACAAGTCTGGATTTTCATAACCATACTAAACATTAACCAATCAGAAGAAAGTACCTCATTTACTGGCATTGCGTTGCTAATTCTAATGAAATATAATAATTTGTAGTTTCAGACGTGAATGTACATAACAATTCCCACAATAATCAGCAAATTCTTCTTTTATTCATATTTTCTATCGAATTAAAACAGACCTTCCATATTGGTGTATCAGTGTACACCTCAATTCAGAAAACGAAAAAAATGCGAAACTGACAAAAATACCTACAAAAGCTACTTCTTGCATCTCACACACTAAGAACGTGTATTTAGGGTTTTTTTTACGATATAAAAATATATATTTATCTTTGAATTGATTTGAATCATAAGGAATACAAATACTGTGCACTTACCTCTTATATTCTTAGGAATGGTTTCTTCTTGTTTAGTTTGCAAAGTAGCAACTTTTGTATTCAAACCAGATATTTCCAGTTCATCTGCAATTTATTCAAACAATGTTATTTAAATACATTTCCAAAATCAGATTAATAGCTGTCTTCATATTTTGAGTCTTTTTCCCCTAGATTGATTCTTAGAAAAAACTTAAAAAATATTATCAAATAGATTTTTGCATTCAAACGAGTTTATTGGTGCATTTCTAATTTTAATTGTGATCATGCATGAGCAGGAATCGGTACAAGATAATTTTTGATATAAAACTTAAACATTAAAAACTCTATACACATTTTAGCCTTATTACAAGGGCAATTACATTTATCATATTTATACCATTGTAACTAACATTTGTTGTTATTCGATCGATCAACGGATAGTTGTCACAATAGTTATATATGTATTATTAGGTCTTTCCACCTTTCTGTGGAAAGACCTATTGTATTTCTCCTGAATTTTTTTTATTCTTCCGCCTAATTTTGTTCTTGCGATAAATATTTGTTTCGGAATATTTCGCTTAGATATTTGGTATATGATATCGAACAGTTTATGCGCCTTTGAAATTTCCCTGCTTTACCGAATACTTTTCTTTGTAGGAGTTATCTACCCAAACACTGTTTTCCTTGTGTCCACTACTCCTTCGCAACCGTAAAAGATTATGACAAATTTATTTTATAAAATTGCTCGTTATATCTTTCGCATGATTTATTTTGTTTTGACCGAAGCGATATGAACACTCCATATGAGAGTTATCTCCCCTTATGGATTTGATATAAGTGATATGCATTTCTATCTTGTAAAGCATAAGTGAAAGAGACCTAGGATCTTTTGATTTGAGGTCCTTAGTAAAACAGTGAAAGTTAGGTCAAGGTCAAAGGTCAAGGTCATATTGTAAATTTTGATTTTGGCTTATTTTCACTTATATCCAAAAATTGTATAAGATATCGACAAAATATGTTAACTTAATTGTTAGTTCCGACATGTTGTAACAAGTCAATTGTGATAGCAAGGGTATGTTGAAAGCAAAAGGGAGTTTTCTCCCCTCTTGTATTTAAAAATATGCGTATAGTGATATAACTAATTAACCAAATATAATTAAGACCTATGGTCTTTTGATTTGAGGTCCTTGGTTTATAACCTTGAAGTTGATCTCAAGGTCATATATTGATTTGATGTTCTAGATTTTGACCTTTGCTTTTATCTAATATGTATACATGATAAAGTCATGGGACTTTTCGCAATAGTTTTCAAACCATTTAACCTTTACAAAAAAACAACCGGAAGTGACCTTGTGTGAACCGGAAGTAGCTATTTTTCAGACCTTATTTAAATAAAAGTATATAGAATCAGATATTTTTGGAATCTGTGTCAAGTAAATATTCAAAGAGTATCAAAGTAATATTTTTCAGACTGAAAGTAACAAATTATCTTCCTTATTTAATCAAATATTGAAAAGAAACCATATATTTTTTGAATCAGTGTACAATAAGCTATTATTTTGACCATTTAATTAACATTTTAAAGCTAATTTTACCTTCATATTACATGTATTAAAATACATGTTTTTTGGTGGAAAGACCTTCTTTGTTTTTAATTATATAAATCGTTACTTCATAATCTAAAGTTCTAATGTCAAATATTTGACACTATATCAATTTTTTTCAGTAATTGCCTCACAGAACTACTTTGAAATGAGTGCACAGTTATAGAGGTTCATTGTGTGGTCAAACTTTTTCAAAGATTTCTAGAGCGGTATTTCTTTTTCAGTGATATACATCAACATTAATTTTCGTCTGAATAAAGATGACATATGTGCCACGTTGTTTGTAAAACACACACCAAAAACTAAATAAGATTTAAACATAACACTTAAATATTTATTTTGCTACTTGTCTGTTTCTAGATTTACTTACTTTGTTGACGCAGCTCATCAACACTGTTTCTGACCGCGGATATATTTGAATGCATTAATGTTTCTCTTTCAATAAGAGTGTCCAATTGTTGAATGTACAACTGTTCTGTTTCCGGATCTAGACAGCGAGTTTTAATGTCTTCTATTCTTGACACATATTCTCTGTTCCGTTTATTTAGATATAATTCAAGTCTACTTGCAATGTCTATGAACAATGAGAACCTATTATTTAGTTCTACGTCTGATATATTTGTATTCACATTATGTACAAAATCATTCCGGCTACGCCTGATACGTTCAACATCATCTCCAATTGTAGTTTCTGTCGAGGTTGGTGGAATTTTGTTGTCCCAGCCTTGTGTTGGCTTTTGCACTAACCCCAAATTTCTTATTATCTTGTACATAAGAGCAACATCAAAATCAGCATATTGTTTTGTTCGGACAGTTGCTATAACACCTAATTCGAAGTCTCTCAGTGAAGATAGGTACGCGTTTTTACGAATGAGGCCATCTAGAGACGCGGGTGGCACTTTTACAAAAAGCAATTCCCGAAGTATGTTTGGAAGCTCAGTCTGAGTGACTATGAATAATCTAATACAGTTACTTATGTGTACACTAGAGCCTGAAGATAAAGTCGAATTCGTTGTTCCCATGTCTTTGCTACAGTAAAATTTTCAAATCGCAGGTTCTCCTTCGGAAAATCATAAGACGTGTCTTTAGTAACTACTAGCTTCTGTAGTACACTGTATCTAACATCTTTTGAAAATTATTGCAGTACCATTAGACCAAACCTGAAAATACCTTAAGTTTAGTATCAACATTATAATAAACGATATGCGACAGAATAATTATGCGTTTCTAAAATGATGGGAAATCAAAGGCATAGAAACATGATTATCAAAAACTATAAATACATAGCTAAAATACTCCATTGACAATAGGGGCATTTGAAACTAAATTGTTAAAAGAAACTGTGCACCGTATAAACAAATTGGCAAAAATAAACAAATCCGTTCTAACAAACACAGAATGCAGACAAAATGGTGCTTAGATATACTATGAACAAAATGAATAGTCTGAGTCCTATAACTTCTACATAAATAGTGAAATAGATAAAACAGTAAAATGATCAACTGTGTATGACACAATTGACAGGACCTCTTTCCAAGAACGAACATGCATTATCAACAGTATGTTTTAAAATTGCCTATGAATGGAATACATACATAAGAAATAAAAAATAAATGAACAGATTAGAATTTTCCAAAAGCAAAAGTCCAAAATTTATATAGTTCTAGGCTACTTCAATTTGAAATTACATTTTATTTATTTCCTTGTAGTATTTTGAAGTGTATTTTCTTTTAGATGTGCACTTCCTATCATGACACTGTTATTGCTTTTTCAAAACAAATTGATTATAATTTTAATAAACCGTTATAGCGTTATAGCGACAAAACTAACATCTTCATGTTGAGTACATACTACCCGAAACTAATAAGATTAAGCGTACAACGTCGATTTTGTCTTTTCAATA
Source organism: Mytilus edulis (assembly GCF_963676685.1). Lineage (NCBI taxonomy): Eukaryota > Metazoa > Mollusca > Bivalvia > Mytilida > Mytilidae > Mytilus > Mytilus edulis. Next base: position 53,949,995 of record NC_092349.1, on the reverse strand, counting down.
GCTCATTATTTAACCTTGAAGGTTGGCAAAATAGCGACATTTCAACACAAAAATTGGGACAATGCAAAAGAGAAATAAAACAACCAAGACAAGCAATAAAATACCGTAAAAAAAGAGGGACGGAAGATACCAAAGGGATAGTCAAACTCATAAATCTAAACAAACTGACAACGCCATGGCTAAAAATGAAAAAGACAAACAGAAAAACAATAGTACACATGACACAACATAGAAAACTAAAGAATAAACAACACGAACCCCTCCAAAAACTAGGGGTGATCTCAGGTGCTCCGGAAGGGTAAGCAGATCCTGCTCCACATGTGGCACCCGTCGTGTTGCTTATGTGATTACAAATCCGGTAAATAGTCTAATTCGGTAGGTCACATTCATGAAAAGGAAGGGGATTGTAGTTACGACGTTAGGAACATATCCGATATCATTTGTGAAATGGTTATTCCATAACGGTCAACCAACTCGTGATGGCGTCCGTAAAATTTACGAAGGGATGATTTCAACTTCACCATTTGGAACTCTTGGTTTAATAGCTTCCTTGTAAGCAGCAACCCTCTATCAAGAATATCATGATAGGAAATGCAAGCACGGGAATATCATATCAATTGGGAGATATATACCCCGTATGCAGGTGCTGCTGGAATGTTGCTACTTAGAATGGAAAGTTCACAATTGGAAAGCTGAAATCATCTCTTTTGTCGTAAAGTTTTGTAATGTAGATAACAAAGAAACTTCCTTTTTGATTCTAGATTTTGCGAATTTCTCAAAAATTATTTAAAAGATTAACAGATTTATCTTCGATGAAGTGATTCATAATAAAACAGTGAAACATGTTCAAACCTATCCAATTGTACCTGACTTTGGTTTTCATTTTATTTCATTATAAGTATACATTGGATTGACTGTCTCCAAAAAATAAAACCAAAAATAACTGTTCGGTAAAATTAATCTTATAGTTAGGGTGGTCTTAATAAATAAAGGCAATAGTAGTATACCGCAGTTCAATAGTTTTATTTCGATTAAACAAAAACAAATCCAAGTAACAAACTGAAACCGAGAGAAACATCAATTATGATTGGAAAACAACATAACAACCTAAACACTAAACTACAACAAACACAAAAGCCAAAATATGTAGAAATGGTCTGTAGATATGAAGTACTTTACACCTTGCTAGGTAAGGCAAGTTCGTATCATTATCAAGACTCAGAGAGGATCAACGAACATGTGATTGGCTATCTTATTATATCTAATTTTATAATTTCTTTCCTTATAGTAAACAATTCCCTGTTTGTTTATCTTTTTTAATGTTTGATGGAATGAATGTTATCCGAGCCCACTTTAAACTTGATCATGTTTATGTACTTCACAAAAAGCATGACAATTCATGAACGATTTTTTAACTCTTTGACGTTTAATGGTTTATATGTATACTGTATATTCAAAATGTCTCTAGATTGCATTTCTGTAAATATTGACAATGCAATTCCCCATAGGAACTCCCTTTACGGCTAAAACTGTACCACTTTTACTATGAAGTTTTGAAAAAAAATCTTATTCTAGAATTGAAAGTTCAAATGCACCACAATTGTTTTCAAAGGTCAAAATATAGGGCTGTGCGGCATATTTTCAACGTTTATATGCCCTGAACTTCTTAGATTTTAAACTAACACTTATTTTCTTAACTTCCCCTACCTCGAATGAAAGGTTACCACAGATTTCAAGTAAACAATATGCACATGTAAATTTACTGGTAACATTCCTTAGTTATGTCTCTGTGAGATGGAACACATAGAGCATTACTGGGAACCAGTATGTAAACAAAATAAATTTTCTATGAATATTCAAGATCTTCCCAAAAGAGGCGTGTTTTGAGAAACAGCTGTATTTACAAAGTGCAACCTATACAAACATTTATTCAAATAGAAAACTATCTAAAATCAGTTTTTTTCACATTTATACTCATTTATCAGAATTATAGCATGAAAGAAATCACTACGTATACTCTAACTTTTTCTTCACTGTACATTTTATACCCCCTCCCCTGTTTCAATTTTTTAAAGAATTTGAAATCAAGGTTTTAATTATTGCCAGCTTACCCTATTTGCATATTTTGTGATACAAAATGCCTAGAACCTGTTTAAACCTGTTTTGATAACATATTGAAATCATTTCAGAATACTTTAAATGTAATGATTAGCAGTCAATCAATAAAACATTCAAGATTATATAAAGTATCCAATCCAGCCTCTGTTTCCAGTCCACATCTTATTGTATGCCTATTTGTCATTAAAGTACACATTTTCTGTCTCAAATGGTCAATTTAGAATTCTTGTCACAACAGTATCATCTGTAACCATATACATGATATATCTGAAACAATTTAGCTAATAAATATACTAGAAGTGTTCAAACAAAGCCATATTTGCAATAGTTATATGTATGCAGATACCAGTCTGAGATATAAATTCACTTAAAATGATAAAGAGATTAGTGCTAACATCTGATTTTTGCATAACTTCCAAGCATAGTTATTGTTTTCTATATCAAGAACTTTAAAATCATAAAATCATAGCATTTACGACTTTAATTATTTGTATTATGACCAAGGGAGTAGGCAATTTTCTCTGTTTTTTGCCCCTGGGGCCTAAAATTTCCTTAATCATTCTGCTGTTTCTAGCAATTTGGAATATTTAGTACATATTCAGGATATAACACACTATTGTAAGTTTTGTTGAGATATTTTTTGTTTTTCTAGCTTTTATTTATTATGCCGTGGTAATAAAAAAGCAGATTTAGGTGTTGCGGCTTACTTTTTGGCTATCGAAAGGACACAAACACCCCATGAATAATATTCAGAAAGGATCTATGAGTTTCAATGACTGCAAAGAGTAAATATATGCACTTCTGAACAATTTAACTTAAAAATATGCAAATATTATGAATTAATTTTGTATCCAGGACTTTTAGTAAACTGTGCATACTGTAAACTGTGAATTTATGCTGAGTCATCATATTTAAGGCATTCCATCAATCTTCATTAAATATTTATAAAACTTCATATTTGATTTAATTTCTTTAAAATCTGTGAAATAAAGTAAATTTGGTTAAATTCTGAATGTTCCCCTAATTCAACCTATATAGGTTGCATTTCTGTAAATATTGACAATGCAATTTCCCATAGGAATTCCTTTTACGGCCAAAACTGTACCAATTTTACTATGAAGTTTTGAATTGAAAGTTCATATGCACCACATTTTTTTCAAAGGTCAAAATATAGGGCTGTGCGGCATATTTTCAACGTTTATATGCCCTGAACTTCTCAGAGTTTAAACTTATACTAATTTTCTTAACTACCCCTACCTCGAATGAAAGGTTACCACATATTTCAATGTAAACAATATGCACATGTAAATTTACTGGTAACATTCCCTAGTTATGTCTCTGTGAGATGAAACACAGACAGCATTACTGGGAACCAATATGTGAACAAAATTAATTTTCTATGAATATTCAAGATCTCCCCAAACATTCCAAAATGGGCGTGTTTTGAGAAACAGCTGTATTTACAAAGTACAACCTCTAATAATGTGAATGCTATTCTTTTATAATGAAGCATTGAAAACGAAATTCGGAGACGAAATTGAAATGAATACTTACGCAAGTTGCAACTCGCCGCATGAAGGTCGAACAACCAGGAAATAAAATACAGTCTAGGTCTTTCAAAAGGTTTCAAATACACCTTAAGGTTATACTTGGTGAATAAAATAATCAATCGCAAACTACATCAGAATTAAAGATGACATTTGAATTTTTAAGAAACAGTGGTCTTATAATGGCAATAAAAAACGTTAGAATGGGGTTGCCTTAATTATAATATACATGAAAGATGCTTACCCGGTGCGGATTAACACCAAAGACAGATACCTCAATGCAAAGACCATTATGCCTATAAGTATTGAGCATAATATGATAAATGTGGTAAATTTAGTAATACTGAAACTTCATTCGTCAAACATTGGGGAAATAAAAGCACACAACAATTTCTGAATTAACTGACACAGTTAATTAATCAAACAAACAGTAGCAAATGATAACGATTTAGATCAGGAAAGATTTCTATGGTAAACTTGAATGTGATAAAGCTTTTTGAATAATTTGTGCTATCCGTAAAGGAAATGTAGAGAACGTAAATTTCCATCCGACTTTCGCTTATCCGATGTTATGTTTTAATGAGAGTATACTGTAGACAAGGTAGATAATGCGTAATTTACCTGTGTTACGTTGGATTGTTTCTATTTATATCGTACACATTTTTACTGCAATGTTTATCTAACACATGATCCCTCTATCCACGTCTTGTGTATTTATAATGCGACAAGGAGTCATTGAAAGTTGTGCGTATACATATACTCACTCTGAGTCAAGCATTAACAGCCTTTATATATGAAGACTGTTACAAGTAATATAATTCAGTTAGAAATAAATACAAACATTTACTCTCTTAAATGCACAAAACATGGTGAAAAAAAAATCAGGTTCCACTAAACTAAAAAAAAAGGACACTACAGAAATATCCAAACTTTGCCTGTATTTTTCAACCTATAATGAATAAAGCCCTAAACTATGGGAACATATGTTCATTTAGACATACTCTACGTATATGTAAAAGAATGATAATCCCTTTCTTCATGCTTATATATAAGTACGAGCGGTAGCGAGTACTTATCATGAAGAAAGAGATTATCATTCTCTTACAAACTTAGAATATTGTAAAGTGCCCAAGGTACAAATGATCTCTTAATTGGTTGTATTCAAGAATTTGTTTCATTGTTGGTGTACATTAATGTTTATAATTGATGCATGACTTCATTTTGAAGTATTTCATTTATGGGCTAGTTTTAGTGATGTTAGGACTTTCTTTTAATATGGGAAATATTAAAGATAATGTGTTATAGACAAGATTTAAGGTGACACAGCAGTACAAAGTATATGTTTCTTGAATGTGAGTATGAATGGAAATCGTTTAATGTTTTACAGAAAATTTGTCCTTTTCAATTATAGTATCAGTCAATGAATACATTTCAGTTACCACAAATTTTATTCCTTATAAAAAAAAGAAGATGTGGTATGATTGCCAATGAGACAACTATCCACAAAAGACCAAATGACACAGACATTAACAACTATATAGGTCACCGTACGGCCTTCAAAAATGAACAAAGCCCATACCACATAGTCGGCTATAAAAGGCCCAGATAAGACAATGTAAAACAATTCGAACGAGAAAACTAACGGCCTTATTTATGTAAAAAAAAAAAAAAAAAAAAAATGAACGAAAAACAAATATGTAACACATAAACAAACGACAACCACTGAATTACAGGCTCCTGACTTGGGACCGGAATATACTTTTAGCCAGTAATTCAGCCTTGCTTTTAAAAACTATTTTATTATGTCTGGGAAATTTTCTAATAAAATGCCTTTAGAAGTTTTAAAATTCAATCAAATTTCTCGGAATATTGGAAATAATTCTTCTCTATTGTTTATTTTTTAAGTAAATCAAAATGAAGTTATTTATTTTCATAACATAATTGGCACACATTTTACTGCAGTAAAAAACTTCAGCTTATTTTGCTTTTTTATTTGTTTCACAATGCAACTTTTAGTCAAATCCAATCACTGTGATAATTCCTTTCTATCTGGTAAATGTGCTTCAGGGCAGTTGTAGCTCATTTATAAAAACAACTTTTCATTTTGAAATGTAAGTTGGTTTGCACAATAGGATAATCCCTTACTAAGAACATGATTCACATTCATTCTTCACAAGTAAGAGACACCAAATTCTATAATTTCATTGATCGATAGCACTTTGCTTTTTTCTAAATATAAACTCTGTAAAAATAGTAAATAAACTTAAAATTTTAATGTTGTGGGCAAACCGGTTTTGGGGGTGAACACTAAATTTTCGAAAAAATTTGGAGGCCTGTATGATAACTTAATTTGTTTAAAATTGGTATAAACGAATACTGTTACGTGTAATGCAGTATAAGCTAGTGTTTATTTTTCAAATAAATACGTTTCAAAGACATTTTTTGTCCAATTTATGTATTGTACTTTTGATATGCGTTCACTTAGATACATGAATTTAACTAGAACTCTTAAATCAATACATTTTCTTAAAAATCAACATGAAAAAGTAAAAACACAAAAATACTGAACTCCGAGCTTGTACTGCATTATTTGTTACAGTATTCATTCATACCAATTTTAAACAAATTAAGTAATCTCGCAAGCCTATAGATTTTTTGGAAAATTTAGTTTTCACCCCCAAAACCGGTGTGGCCACAACATAAAAGCTTCAAGTTTATTTACAATTTTCACAGTGTGTATATGTTAATTATGTTTAAAGGAACATATCTTTCCATAGTTTAGAACTTTATTCATTATAGGTTGAAAAATACAGGCAAAATTTATATGTTTATGAAGTGTCCTATATTTTGACTTTAGTGGAACCTTAAGCTTGTTATTTTTTTTCCATGGAGGAATTTTGATTTGTCCGTCACAACTATTTTTAAAGTTTTGGTATACTTGATATCACATAGTTTGATTTCTATTATGTTATTACAAAATGAAACTTGTCATTGGTAGCAATACGGGTGCCTCATGTCGAACAGGATATGTTTACCCTTCCACGCTCAATTGAGCAGCTGATATCTCTTAGGTTTTTGTAGGGTTTGAAGGGTTTTGAGAATTTTAGTTTTGTTTGTAGTATTTGAGGGTTGTTATTTAGGGTATCTTTGTCAGTTTTCCATCAATTTTTGAATGTTAAGTTAAACCTTATCGCCTCGAGTCAATTTCATTTTTAAAAAAATATTATATTCTGATTTGTCCTAAAAATATTTTCCGACTTCCAAGCTCATAAATTGATTTGTAATTTGTTAACTGATAATAAATGACTTTTTGGTCGATCATTTGTCACTGTATATCAAGACATTTTCACAGTAAAACAACTCATGCACACGTCTTAAATACATATAAAAATTAGATATTAAATTTTAAACAAAAATTTATAAGTTTGGAAGTCGGGAAATATTTTCTATGAAATATGAAAATAAAAGAATATGGATGATATAATAGATTTGGATGTAAACTGAAGTAAGACAGTAACATAAAAAAGAAAAAAAAACGCAAAAAGGAATTATTCTAGAGGGCACTATTTAGTGTTCAGCTTTATAAATAACGACTGTTTGCAATACCAACCTTCTTGTCCATTGAGTTCATAAAATTGTCAATTAAAAAAAACCTGAAAAATTAACACGTAACATTTTGAATCAATTTCAAGATCGGTATAAAGTATAGATTTTGTTCATTGTGAAAGGTGTTTTTGTGGTTACAGCTGTTTACCTTCTGTTTCATTCCGTGTCTGATAGAAATCTGATATGAAATAACAACTAATTAACAAAACTAACACCTTGACGGTGGTTGAAATTTGTAGAACAGGGACTGCTTTATCCAGAATTTGCGATTGGTTTATGCATGTTATGGTGGCATCCGTGTTGCTCTATCGTTAGTTTTTTGTGTTATATTTCGGTATTTTCGTTTTTTGTTTTATGTTGGTGTTGCTAAATCTTCAACCATTTTAATGAATCTATCTATTTACCTGCAATGTCCTGTTGTTCCATGATAGATTGTTTATTTCTTATCTGCAATACAGGTGTGTTCTGATCTTGATAAATCGGCAAAGGCTTCTTACATGTCTAACATAATGAAACACGTGTTATGTGAGCATGTTTTAACACGTTGTTACTTTTTTCATTTTATACATGTATGGAACCATAATATTAAATATAAGATGAAGTGTGTATTATATTTGAATGTCACTTTTGTAGCAGTATACCCTTTAGAGTGCGACAAATTTGTATACAAACCATGAAACAGAAGAGACTAAAACAAAACAAGCATGAATATAAGAATATAATATGAGTCTCATGTCGTATGTCCTTAGTTCTCATAACTGTTGTTGTACAATGATACTTCGTAGTCTTAGGAATAGAAAATATATATTAAATTTGAAACTGTTCTATTATAACTTCTATTGCTATGATAAAAATAAAAATAAAAATTGTAAAGGTCAATGATTTTTTTTCGTCTTTTATAAAAACCCTGAACATACCTAAAGAAACTTGATCCAAGAAACTGTAACGTTTTACACAAACAAACATTCACGGTGTAAAACGTTTTATAAAGTGAAAGATGATGTTTATGATTAGTGGCTGTCGTTGATACCCTTTTTTCTTTAACAAAATAATGAAAAAATTAAAAACGTTTTTATAAGACTTTAAAACTGAACTTTTAATTTATATTACTTAAAATAATGAATTAAAAGGTAAGGGTTAGCAGTCAAATTTGTAATGAAACTACATGGATCAAACCAAAAAATATGTATATCTGACAAAGGTGTAAAACAAGTTCGACAATCATCTTTAAACAGCAATCAACTGTTATTGACATCATTCAAATAAGGGATGGTTGACTATTTACTGCACACAACACAGTTTATTTTGTTTTGTCTCCATTACTATGAAATAATAACAAAGTTTTTATTAGACTTTTAACATGGCACAAAATAATTAATAGATTTGTAAGAGTTAGCAGGCAAAATTTGTAATAATACTACATGGGTAAAACCAAAGAGGTAGTTAGTCTGACATCAGTAAAAAACAATCCAAGATCAGCAATCGTCTTTAAACAGCAACCAACTGTTATTGACATCATTCAAAGAAGGGATAGTTGACTATTTACTACACATAACACATCTCAATTCTGTTTTGTCTCAATAACAATGAAATAATAACAAAGTTTTTATTAGACTTTAAAAAAGTGCCTTTTAATTTATATGTCACAAAATAATGAAAGGAAAAGTAAGGGTTAGCAGGCCAAATTGGTAATGACACTACATGGATAAAACCGCAGAAGTAGTATGTCTGACAAAAGTCAAAAATCAAGATCGGCAATCATCTTTAAACATCAATCAACTGTTATTGACATCATTCAAATAAGGGATAGTTGACTATTTACTGCACACAACACAGCTTAATTTTGTTTTGTCTTCATATTTAGAACACGGAATGCTCCCACATTTGACTTCTACAAAATGAATAAGCCCGTGATTATGATTATGTGATCCGTAAAATTCCGGATCTTCATCTGCACACACATACTCTGTTGTTACAGCGCCTTTCTCGTTCCTCGACGACACCAGAAACCCTGTATATTCCTTTGTCCATTCTGAATAGCATGATGTCCTGCCAGGGATCATCAATGTTGTTTTACCTTTTGTCAGACACACAGCACATGGGACATCTTTGTCATCAATGTGGTCTAAACTTTTACTTCTGTCAGTTCCTGAAATAGATGTGCGATTTCTTTGAGCGGCTCTGTGTAAAAAATTTCAAGTATGAATGTTTATAATGTCAATAAAGAGACCAAGTTGGTTGGTGAAAATTGCTTTTGACATCGATTTTGAATATTTTCCGTATTGGTCAATCAATGTTTCCCAAATTACGTTAAGAAGGGGATTGAGGGTGCAGGGATCTGGTCAGTGAAAAGACTATACATACCAATTATGTTTTTTGTTTTATCCTACATTAAACATTAGATGTAGTCCATTGCTATGGTAATTTTCAATAGATTGCCATGTGCAAGAAGACGGGTGCAAGTAGTTGTAAAGAACCAATATACTTTCCTTATCATGGCATTTGAAACCGTCTCCTGTTTGTGCGGTGTTCATGATGCTCTATATTTAGACCGCGCTGAAGTACGTCCATTATTCGTAGTTCATTATTCAAAATTCAATAATGAATAATGAAATAGTTCACTATTCACTATTCAATATTTAAAAATTGAATAATGAATAATGAACTATGAATAATGGACGTACTTCAGCGCGGTAATATTTAGTATGTATATTGGTTTTAAGAGTGTGCTTTGCCTCTCTGTCGTCTTTTTTCGTGTAATTATAATAACCGATCTTCTTTCCATTAGGACTGTCTCTCATTTAAGTTACGTATAACAATGAAAACACCATGAATCTGTTTTAATATTATCAAGTGATAGCAAGAAAATTGAGTTTCAATGATGTAGAAGTTAGGAACACAAGGTCACAGCACAGCCTTCGACACTGTTCAAACACAAGCTCGCCAGGAAATCTAATAAAATCCCCGACATGACAAATTAATTAAAAATTGAAAGAAAAAAAATTACGACTGCAATCTATAATCGACTAGGATTGTTTGTTTTCGTACTGACGGTCGGTGGTTCTATATAGCACTCCAGCTGTTGGGCAGATATTTAGATTATATATAATGCTCCTAAACATCAGCATGACAACGTATTATCTGTAAACGGATTTTTTTTTACCACCGGGATTCGAACTCATGCTACTGCCATATCGCGGCACTAAATCGAATTACATTGTGCCCGTTTGCACAATGACTTTCACTATCTATATAGAATAACGAAGAACGATTCATTCACGATAATATAAAATAACAATGTAATTCGATAAACAATGTTAAATAAAGTTGAACTGTCTTACTAATGGCGTATTATTTGCAACAGGCTTATCGTATGTGTAAATTAGTTATACAAGATAGCACAAAAGGTTTGTCGATTCATACCTGTTAATTCCCAACCGATGCCATAAAGAAGTCCAGGACTGCTAACCCAATCTGCAGGGACATCACCCGCTTGGGGATTACTGGTTAGACACAAATAATTGGATCCACTTCCTTGTGCCTTATGCGTAGGACCGGCCATATATCCTAAAATAGATATATCATCTCTTAAGAAATGTGGGAGAAAACCTCGATTATACGCACAATAAAACAAAAATAAAAAAATAGTGCACTTTCTCTGATTTGTGTGCTATTTTTTTTCACATTTCGTGAGCAGTGTATGAAAATTTAGTTCTCATCAACAGTAAAATATCTTTTTTCAGCAAATGATTGGTCGAAATGTAGTTAAATGACGTTAAATTTTCTCGATTTCTTCTGAATTTCTTTTTATGACGTTTTGAAAAAGGTGACCATGTCTGAGGACGTCATATAGAAAGAACACAATTTTCTGAAAATTTTCATTGAAAAAGAAAGACTAAAACCTACAGAAACCTATTGCACCATTAAAACTCTTATATTACGATATCTTCCTGTTCTCAGCAGTTACATGTAGATATATAAAAAAAACTCGGCAAGCTTCGTGTTTCGTGTGTTTTAAATATTAAAACTTTAATGTCTCGACGGGAGAAATATTATATCACACTTGTTGCAGTGATGGATTCTATATTTGCTACCCGTAATATACCCTACTGATCTCTTTATTTTATATCTCTCATGTATAACTAAAAGTGGTCCTACAAATATCGTATTAAACCTTTTTTTATTTATCATGCAAGAAGGCACAATTCCACTCTTTATATCCATCATTTATATGTTTAATAAATGAATTCCCCATTTTTTTGTTTTTCTATTATTCTAAATTTTCTTTGCATCTCTCTGCCTTTCTCTGTCAGAATAATGTAATGAATAGATTGTTCTTACATACCTTTATATACTAATGACGACAACGTTCCATCACATGATTGTCGGCCCCATCTAACAAATGTATTGCCCTTAAAGCTTTCGTCTAGAAATGAAAAAGTTATTATCAGCATTGTAGGAATATCATTTTTATCTGCAAACGGAAGTTTTGGAATAACATAAAGGGATATCTATCATCAACTTTTTTTACAGACTATTTTTCTTCTTCTTCAAATTAATCCGTACAAAACATGCAAAACATCAATGTCACTAGGTTCTTAACTCTTTCAGTCATAGCAGACAAATAATAGTATACATGACATAAAATATAAAAATAAAGACTAGCAACACGAAACCCACCAAAAACTGGGGGTGATCTCAGATGCTCCGGAAGGGTAAGCAAATACTGTTCCACATATGGCACCCGTCGAGTTTAAGTTTATGTCCCATAAAAAATGGCAAGGACTACTCTTATTTGCAAATCCTCAAAATTGATAACGCCTCCAGTTTTGGGAGTTTCGCGGTTTTGAATGGTGAATTGTCAAATTTTATTGTTTTCCCCGGCTAACAGTTTTAAACCATTCAAACCTCACAGTAACAAATAAAATTCATCCATACATGGATATTTTACCAATCTTTAAGTGAGGACATTGTTTTAAATGCAAATTAACATTAATAAACAAAAAAAAAGAAAAACGAAATAATTTTCATAAATTCTAAAGGCAAAGAAAGAATAAAAAACCAATCAAACGTTTGTCTGAGGTAACCACTCTCGAGTAATTAGATGTTTTTTTCGATGAACACATTGATCTTAAACAAAAAGCACATTTCGTTTGTCTGTAACCCTATCTTTATTTTTTGCATCATTGTAACGGAAATGTATGAATCAACAACATATAGTTTTTTAAGACAAATCTATGGTATTATATAATAAGAAAATAGACAAAATACAAGAAAGAGCACTCAGATTTATTTATGACGACTACACAAATTCTTACGATACACTTCATGAACAGTCCAGAATTCCTACATAATTTAGTAAATATTAAAGAAAATGCATATAACTTCAGGTACAAAGCCATAGCAGATATACCACGGCCAAAACAACAAGGTATGGTAAGAGAAGCTTAGCTTTCATTCTGCATGTGCTATCTGTGTGTTAATATATATAGTATGTGCTATCTGTCTGTATGTTTGTGTTCTATGTGTATCTGATGTTTTTACATGTATGTTTTGATCTCGAAGACTGCTGTTTTTTTTTAATATTTTATCTTTTTGCAGTTATGTTTGTGTTGTATGTGTATCTGATGCTATTACATGTATGTTTTAATCTCGAAGACTGCTGGTTTTTTTTAATGTTTTATCTTTTTGCAGTTATTTTTATTTATTCTTTATTTAGCTATTTATTTCTTTTGCTTATACATTACCTTTGCTATAGATGCATGCAGTCTTTAGTTTGTGCTTATAGTGTTTAATTTTGCATGTGCTACTCTGATATAAATAATATGTGCTACTATATATGTGCTGATATTTGACATTTGTTTTAATATATATCTTGCTTAGCTTTTACTCTGCACGTGCTATCTGTGTGTTAATATATATGTTGGAATCCGAGGTGCGATGGGGACGCTGAAGTGCGATGGTCACGCTGAAGTGCGATGGTCTACGCCGAAGTGCAATGGTCGTTTCGCTGAAGTGCGATGGTTTTGCACATGACGTTTAAATATTGTGGCGTTTTCAAAAACAACGTTAATATTACAAAATCTACAAATTAAATACAAGCATGAGCAGAAGATGATTTGTAGCTGAAAGTTTCATACCTACAAAGAAGCGGAAATAAAATGAAACGAACGCTTCAAGTCCCAAACAGATTTGATGATTGGGTGTGGAGGTTACCGAAATATGTAAATCAATGGGAACAAGGCGACTAAAGGATAAGATGATATTGGTCTCTAGATGAGCCTACCGGTGTTCGGAATACAAAATTTATGCTCGAAAAGTTTTGTACGACAAGTAAAATGTCTTGATTTTATTATTAATTTTGACTTTTTGAAAGTATCATTCAATTATAATTTTTTTTTTCGTTATATCAAGTAACGATAATTTTTTTTTTTTTTCAGCGGCTTGGGATGAATCCTGTTTTGTAAAAAAAACCACACAATCTCAGTAATTTTATTGTGCTTACAGTATTAATCTTCTGCAACAGGATGTACCCGGTTATAGACAAGACATAACTAGAAAATCCTTTTTCCCATCCACTACTATTGAATGGAATAGACTTACCCCCGACATACGTACGTCCAAAAATATAAATATTTTTAAACGAAAGATGAAGTCCAAATTGATACAGCCACCTTCCTATTTTAGTTGTGGGGATAGAAAACTTAATATCATTCATACACGTTTGAGAAATATGTGCAGTTCTTTAAATTCAGATTTACATCGTGTTAATATTAAAGCAAATCCGGCATGCAGCTGTGGCCACCCTGTTGAGGATAATATACACTATTTTTTAGAGTGCGCTTTTCACAACGAAGCAAGAGAAATACTGTTTTCTAAATTAGAACGTTATGCTATATCCATTGAGCTTCTGTTAGCTGGTGACGGTGACCTTTCTTTTCAGCAAAACAAAGACATTTTTGAGTCCGTACAATCTTATATCAGAATAACACAAAGATTTAAAACAATCAATTAACGTTCTAAATTTCTACTTTACAACCTTTCACTCCAGTCCAGTTGTTTCATTATTATTCCTTATTATATTGTATTTTTTTAAATTTTTAATTCTAATTTTTGTTTGAAGTATGTATTACATGCATTACTACTATGTTTTTTTTCTTTTTTTCGCCATTATCTAATGTACTTTGTGTTTATATTTATATTGGGAGAGGACGTCTCTAATGTTGTCATAACTTGTGTCCAATCCCTTTTGCTACTTATGCAAATAAAATATGTTTAAACTTTAAACAAACGGGATAGACAAAAAATAAACCCGATTGGTCCCAACTTGGTGCTAAGTGGAGGAGCAGCAATACTATACCTGCTATGAGTCAATCATAAAACTGTTATGATATCAGATAAATGAATGACTGGGTGTTGTGAGCAATTTCTTAGGTATGATATGACAAAAACAAGTTACTAGTATATTTGATAAAATTAATTGGATCCTACTTAGTGCATCATTTTTATTATCGCACTTCAACACGCAATATAAAGACATATCTCCAAAACAACATCGGTGACTCCAATTTGTTTCTCTTAAAATTCCGAAATAAGTATAATCTATCTTTATGCAAAATTTCATTGATTTATTATTAGTAGACCAAGTAAAAATAGTGCGATTTTCCATTAATCTCAGCCATCCAGTCTATTTTCTGATCCCATACTGCTGTCTGCTTATATATGCGGAAAATTAGCATATTAAAAATCAAAGTCTTTGGTTTAACCTGAACAGAAATAAAAACACGATCTCTCAAATATGAGGCTATCACACTTACCACTACACCTCCACATAAAATAGGATTCCAACTTCAGACCGTCGCATTTAGCTAGTATAAACAACGTCAAAATTAGACCATCGCACTTCAGCATACCCACCATCGCACTTCAGCGTACCCACCAACGCACGTCAGCGTATCTAACAACAAGTTAGCGTCACAATGTCACCATCGCACTTCAGCGTGTCAACCAACGCACTTCAGCTTAGACCATCGCACTTCAGCGTGACCATCGCGGTTCGGAGTACCATCGCGGGTCCGAGTCCTACATATATATGTGCTCTCTGTCTGTCTGTATGTTTGTGTTGTATGTGTATCTGATGTTATTACATGTACGTTTTGTTTGTTAATATCAGTCGGTTTATAGAGCTCTTAAGAGCTCATGTTCTTTGTTATTGTGTATATATATGCAACCCGACTTTAAATTAAGATTACTTTACTTTATTAGAGATTTGGCGATTTTGAGACAAATTTCAAAAGATTTGATGCCGATTTTATGTGCTTTCTATACAAATCTTGACCATTGTTTTGAAAATTCAATTAGTAATATTATATTTTAAATGTATTATGTTTTGCAATTTTCAGTTGAATTTCATCGAGCCAGAGGTGTATGCAAAATGTTAGTTAAATCTGCGACATAGCCCATTTACTGTAACTTGACCTTAATGATAAATAAACTGAATTAAGAAAAGTCGATAAAAAATCAACAACAAGAACCATATTTGTATCAACAAAACTATCTTTTGATCAACCAAAAAATAGCTGTGAATTTTCCTGCTCACAGTTTGCATTTTTAAGACAGCAAGCCAGTAGGTAAGGGGTCTAGATGTCTTTTATCAGCTATAGAGATGATCAATTGTCTCTTTTCTTATAATATCTTCAAATAGAACCAATTTAAGTGCATTATTTCAGCAGGCAGACACGTATATATCTTCCATGTTTTTATGCTTGTGTTTTCTGTCGTAACTTTATTAATGGAAAGTTGCTGCTTACAATTAAGCTTTTAAACCAAGGATTTCAAGGTTAGAGTGAAGTCCTACCTTTACTAATTTTACAAACTGCATCATTGCTTGATTGACCATTAACATTATCGGTAAATATTTCATAGACTGATTTGTTTCTATCGATACCACAATCATGTTTTTTTTATTTAAAAGTATAACCACAATTCAGACTAATTATCGAATATAATCTTAAATAAACAACATGCCAGTTGATGTATATGAAAGATGATATTCTCACTCGTTTAGAGCATTTGAATGGAGTTTTCGTTGATTATTTTTTTTTCTTTGTTTTGTTATGTAGATTTTGTATGTATTTCTGTAATCTTTTGTCATGAAGTTATCGGTTTGTCTTTGAAAACCAAGTTTGCATCTCCGTTTGGTATCGTCCAACACTCTTAAAATGTCTCATACTTTGTGCTCAAAACAAAACCAAAATCTAATAAAACGGTTACGAAATGATATAATCTATAAGACCTAAATGGTATTGTGTAACCATGACTATAAGTCAAAGCTCTTCATAAAGGCGACACAATCCGTAATTTCAAAATTTATTGAAGTTAGTTTTTTTTCTATTAACTTCATATTTAAATAAAACCATAGATACCTGCATGTCATGACTGAAGTGACATGATATTGATGTGTTTGTAATGTGTTTTATGTTTTATTTACACTTGTTTACTTCATTGACTTGTTGAAGCTTGGTTGGTTTATCTTCACAGAAAATCAACCGAGCTATAATCGAACTAAATGGTACAGATTTTGCTGTATCAGATATGCAATGTGATAACCAATAGCATTATTTTTCATTTGAATATTTCATTCCTACGTTAATCATATATGGTAGTATACATATGTATTTACCTTGTAATATATCAAATTTTGTCTTTATATCCGACTGCATCAACTTTGTAACATTCCCATGAATTTCATCTACTGCCTTCTCCATCTGAACATCGAAAGATACTTTAACAGCTTTTGTAACTTCTTCCAGAATATATTTATGCAAAACACTATTAAGTTTGGAAACATCCAAATCAGCTTTTAAAGTGGCTTTCATTTCATCTATCAGTGGAACCGATACAATGTTCCGACATTGTTCCCCAATGCAGTCATGAACTGGAGCACCTTTGGCGGATATAATACCCCACAACAGCAGATTTAATATATAAATCATGTTGCTTTAAATTTTCCGTCGAAAAAATAATTCATCAAGATAAACAACAGGGCTTTCACTCTGTCTAACGTAGGCTTTCTGTATGTTCCTTTATATACTATATGTAATCACAGGAGGAAACTAATTATGTGTACTAAAATATATAACTATGTATTGATTTCATTTGCTATCTTCTTCCATTTTTTGGCGATGCATGATACAAAACTCATACTACCGATAATCTACCTGTACATATGGTCTGTAATATCTGATCATTGGCAAGATTGTTTGCAACCATCTTGTGTATATTGTTTACCTCGATTTGACAATTATTCATGTCTTATGGGATTTTGAGTCTAATTTTAAATATTTTGATAGTAAAATGACAGCATGTGACCATTATATAGCGCAAAGCACATGTTTGAAAAAGGTCGCCATAGATAAGATTGGTGTATGCATTCGACATTTCCTTTGACAAAATATAAAAGCCATCGACCACTGAAATTTGAAGATGCCTCTATTTGAAAAGACTGTATGTATGATCATGGGAAATGATTTTCAACATCTTCAAAGAATATTCATTAACCTGACATGATATTGCTTATTCGATGTTCCCAAACTCTCTGATTAAAAAATTAAATATTTTTTTCTATTCACGAAATTTATAAATAAATCCACAGTATTTGAACGTTAATTTTTGTTCATGTTTCCTTTTTTTTTTTAAAGTCATATGAAACTTCAAATTAAAAAAAAAATTATGCATATATATTTTTTTTAATTGTAAATGGCTAGTTTTTAATATAAAAACGTATTCACATACATGTATACTGTTTCTCAAAAAAATTCTATAATTGACCGAATTTAGAAGACTTGTTTTTAATCGATTGCTTCAAGTAAACAATTCACCGTAAGTGTTTTCGTATGCAGTAAACAAACCGGGAACTGTCTCGTAAAAGTTTGGTGATCGCAATACGCATGAATCTGTCATTGAAATGCACTATTATCTTATTGATCATGTTCTTATACACGTGCTCAAAATCCATGCTGTTTGTTTATTGTTTACTAAGGTGACAATCGGTAATTTACGGCTTCAAAAAACGACAATTAATTTGCTGCAATATTTTGAAATCATGTCTCAATGAAATACCCACCACATCATGATATTCTTTTCAACTCAATTTATAAAGCTTGATTATTCTAGTATTCATTTTCACACTTAATTTACTGTGGATTCAATAGCATTTGTAGAATTCAATTTTTCATTGTTTTTTGGGGTAAAGGGGAATCACGAATTTAGATGTTGAATGACGTTAAAATAGTCTACAGGTTCGTTGACAGACTTTTGATAAACTACGGAAATAAACATTGAAAAAATAAGGGTAAGACCTAATTCATTCTATTTAAGGCATCTATTAAAAATTCTTGTATGGATGTGATTATTTGTAAATAAAGGAAATTATACTCCTTCCGCCTGTCAATTACAAAACCCCTTGGCAAAAAACGTTAAACAACGTAAAGACAACAAACAGTTCACAAAACACAACATTGATAACTAGAAACTGGGCGACAAGAGCTCACCAAAACAAACCAGTTTACTTAAAGTGAGCTTACAACGAACATTCAAACAAATGACCTGGCTATAAAAGCACATACAGTACCATGGATGGATAATTGCGTCAACAAATATCAATAAACTTTGTAAACATACAGTAGGCTTTTAGTTTAAATTTCAAGGTTACAACATGAACCATTTCATTTTAGTTGTGTGACTTGTTTCAAAATAAAGATAGTATGTGTATAGGCTATCATTCTTGAAAATAAACGTAATCAACTTTAAACTTGGAAATCTTTCAATGTAGCATTTTTATTCGATTGTATAGTCTTGGCTTGTTGGCTTTCATTTGTAAAACTTTTCTTCAAGTTAAGTGTTTATCAATGACTTCATTGGACCGCAATGTTTAGAAGTTAACGTGTGTCAATAACTGACAAAACAAAAGCCCCATTGGCTGCTCATTTGGACGTTTCAGAACTTAAAACGTTTTGTATAAAAAAAAAAACAACATTAAAAAATATGTGATAAAATGAATCTTTCATTATAATGCAGCTAGTACGTACAACAACTCTCTTTGTGTTTCATTTTGTTCAAACGTTTGGTAAATAAGTGCATACCCATTATTGATTATTGAGTGCAAGTTGAATAGATAGTAGAAAGTTATATATAACATCGCGTACTTTTTACTTAATTGCCAATATTTTGATATTGCAATTAATCTAGAATTCGTTAAGACGAAAACACTGGGTGTTCTGCCAATGCGTTAATTATTAAGTACGTATGTTATTACGTATTGATTCATATTATCTTTGTTGTTTCTTTGCAATCAAAAATACCTATTTGTTAAAAGACATTCTATCAATGGTTATTTCAGAAAGATTGCGAGTAACAACTTTAACAATTATATGTTGGATTAAATTAAATACATGTTAATGCAAAGATATATAACATAGAATAGAGGAACCACAATCTTTATAGTTCACTGTGTGTAGTATGTTCACCACAATCTTTATAGTTCACTGTGTGTAGTATGTTCACCACAATCTGTATAGTTCACTGTGTTTAGTATGTTCACCACAATCTTTATAGTTCACTGTGTGTAGTATGTTCACCACAATCTGTATAGTTCACTGTGTAGTATGTTCACCACAATCGTTATAGTTCTATAGTTCACTGTGTTTAGTATGTTCAATCAAAAGCAAATAAAGTATAAACTCATTAGTTTCGTTGTAGTGTTGTATATGTGTTGCAACTATTATTTCTGGAATTTATCTGTTGAAACGTTGCAAAATAGCAAATAAACATGGATGATAACCATTGCATTTATTAATTTAACTCTAATATATACAGTATCTTCAAATAGTAGTTATCGATTATCTTTGAGTCTGGTCAGTTATAAAAATATTAAACTGCACAATTTGGACTTTGATACTGTGAATTTGTGTATTGAAAGTCCTTCTACAGATGGCTTTTGAATTTTCAATGTCCAGTTAGAACATCCGCAGTTAATAGATCCTGTTTTAAAGCTGCTGTTATTTGTAAAATAAAACTTCAGTCCAATAAGTTGACACATATCTATTGTACTCTCACACCATTATAAAGCTGCTGTTATTTGTAAAATAAAATTCCAGTCCAATAAGTTGACACATATCTATTGTACTCTCAAACCATTATAAAAATGCTGTTATTTGTAAAATAAAATTCCAGTCCAATAAGTTGACACATATCTATTGTACTCTCAAACCATTATAAAGCTGATGTTATTTGTAAAATAAAATTCCAGTCCAATAAGTTGACACATATCTATTGTACTCTCAAACCATTATAATAAGATGTTAAAAATTGAACACAGACGATAAAAACTGTTATGTTATGGTTTCATGTTTTTGTCTTTAGATACAAAAGTGCTATAAATCGTACAGATGTTTGTGTAGGGAAACCATCCGGTAATACAACGTCCATCCTGTGACATCATACTGTATAATAACTTTCATTTTCGGAAGTTATAGTATGGATAGTTTTTAGTTACAAAAAATGTTCCTGTTAAATAAATTTTCTCCTTGGTCATCATATAATATGTCCCTATTATATAGGGAATGGACAATAATGTAATATGCCATATGAACAAATCCATTCAATTGTGTTTGTATCTTGAACTAACTAACGACATTGCGAAGGGGTAATTATATTCTATTATATAGCATATGATAAAACCTAACACTTTTTCTATCTTTATTGTGACGATAAACAGATGCCAAGTTATGGAAAAAAAACATACAAAGTAAAACTTTAGAAATCATTAAAAATAAGATCTTTATGTTCTTAAGGTTTCTTCTTACAAGTAAAAAATGTACACCAGTAACAAACTTATATAACTTTTTAAAAGCAACAGCGAATCTGTATGCACTTATTCAAAAAGCAATGAATTAAAACATGTAAAAATTTATGCACTTTCTCGATTAGAACATAAACAAAACGACGGGTGCCTCATGTGGAGCAGGATCTTCTTATCCTTCCTGAAACCTTCCCAAGTTTTTGTTGAGGTTCGTGTTGCTTAGTCTATGGGTTTCTATGTTGTGTCTTCTGTACTATTGTTTGCCTGTTTGTGTTTTCCTTTTTGCCATGGCCATGTCACATGTCAGTATGTTTTCAATCTACGAGTTTGACAGTCCCTCATGTGTCTTTCGTCCCTCTTTCATGACATGTTTTAAACGAAATTGAATGCATTTTAAACATTCCTGATCATAGCTAGATTCCGCGGAAGTTAAATGTTAGTTGTCACTTATGAAAAACGTCTGTTTTTGTCATTTCATTTAAGAAAGCTATCACCAGACGTGATGACATCAGTTGTTATAATTCAATAACTATCGATTTACAATAGTAAAAACATTCCGGCCTGCACTAGAAATGAAACCGTGGCAGATTTACTTGACAAAGAAACAAAAATACAATCGAAACTACAACGATGTCTGTTTCACTGATCAATATTTTTGCATTATAATATCTAATTCTGAAACCGTTTAAAAGCAACACATGTCATATCTGACGTTGCTTTCAGTATGTATATGATATTGCAAGCAATTTGAAAGGTTTTAATGTATGTTATGCTTATTAACAACACATTAAAACATTATCCAAGAGCAATAATACCATTATATAATGTAGATATCTCTGTATTTATCAAACTGCCTGCAATGAAATAAATAATTGACTCGTTAATATAAGTGTTCGAGCGTTATGTGTTGCATAAACGACGTTTATTGATATTTGAAGTATGGATACACTCATATTTTGTATTGCTTCGATCTTTTTTTTTCAATTACTGCAAAATATTTTTGTTTAATACAAATAAAACCAAAATTACAGTATATCCATATGATAATGAAATATCTTTTTATTTTCTATGTTGATGGTATCGCACATAAACATAAAATAGTAAGTTATGCATATTCTTGCAATAAATAACATATACACGGAAGATACACAAACATGGAATGGGAAAGCTGCTTGAACATATTTTTTAATTAAACAATATATGTTGTGTCTGTTGTATTTTTTTTCTTTTTTTGTTGTTGTTGTTGTTGTTGTTGTTTATTTTATCTTTTTATGACAATAAAGAAGTCCAGGGGTTCCAGCAGTTATGTGCCCTACTGAATCTATTATTTTCATAATATCTGTTTTCTATTACAAAGTTTTCTTTTCAATAATTGATAGTTTGCTTCTATAAGTATAGAATTTTGTTATTAGAATTATTAAGTTGATTATGTCATTTTATCGGTCTTAATTTAAATTCTAAATAAAACCATATCAATAATTAAAGTTACTTTTATTTCAATCTTGTCTTTGGATCATTTTCATTTTGAATGAAAGCTTGAAAATATGTGCCTTAATTAAAGTACGTAATCCTTTACTTATAATAAGTTTTATGTTTTGCAGTGAACGTCAAATTCTAACAGACACACACTTTGTAGTATGTTTGCAACAAATCATCATGACAGCTATGTGATCAAACAATTTGTTCATCAAACTCAGTACCTCTCACAGAAAAAAAAAACAAAACAGAAAACAACAGAATTCGTCACTTATTATACCACTAAAACTGTTTTTATAATCCTTGATGCTTTGTTTATTGAGTTTTGTAACCATTTCTATATTTAGTAATTGAAGAGGACGTAATAGGTGTAAAAAAAAGCCTGAACCCCAAAATTATAACCTTTAAGATGAATTGCACTCTTGCAATACAGTTAGTGCTTCAATTTGATCATTTGTTTTCAAAAATGTTTTAATAGATTCTTTCTTCATATTACATGTACAAATTTGGTTCATTTCACACATAAAGGCAATTGGTGTCATTGGTATTACTATTATTATTATTACTATTATTATTAGGTCTTTCCACTTTTCTGTGGAAAGACCTATTGTTTTTCTTCTGATTATTAGGTCTTTCCACTTTTCTGTGGAAAGACCTATTGTTTTTCTTCTGATTATTTTTTTTTTTCTTCCGCCTAATTTTGTTCTTGCGATAAACATTTGTTTCGCAATATGTCGCTTAGATATTTTGTATATGATATCGAACAGTTTATGCGCTTTTGAAATTTACCCTGCGTAAACAAATACTTTTCTTTGTAGGAGTTATCTCCCCAAACACTGTTTTCCTTGTTAGCGCATCTCCTTCGCAACCGTAAAAGATTATGACAAATTTATTTTACAAAATTGCTCGTTATATCCTTCGCATGATTTGTCCTATTTTGACCGAAGCGATATGACCGCTCCATATCAGAGTTATTTCCCCTTATGCATCTGATATAAGTGATATGAATTTCTATCTTATAAACCATAAGTGATAGAGACCTAGGATCTTTTGATTTGAGGTCCTTGGTCCCAAAAAATGAAAATTAGGTCAAGGTCAAAGGTCAAGGTCATATTTTAATATTTGAATTTGGCTTATTTTCACTTATATCCAAAGACTGTATAAGATATCAACAAATTATTTTTACTAAATTGTTAGTTGCGACATGTCGTAAGATGTAGATTTTGATTGCAAGCGTACGTTGAATGTGAAAGGGAGTTTTCTCCCCTCTTGTATTAAAAAATACGCGTTTGGTGATATAACTCATTAACTAAATATAATTAAGACCTATGGTCTTTTGATTTGAGGTCCTTGGTTTATGACCTTGAAATTGATCTCAAGGTCATAGCTTAATTTGACGTTCTAGATTTTGACCTTTGCTTTTACCCCATCTGTATACATAATAAAGTCATGAGACTTTTTGACAAACGGTATCAAACCATTTAAACTAAAAAAAAAAAAACCGGAAGTGACCTTGCGTAAACCGGAAGTAGCTATTTATTGTACTTTATTACATAAAAGTATAAAAAACAAGATATTTTTGGAATCAGTGTCAAGTAAATAGTCAAATATTATCGGAAATAGAGTTTTTCAAACCGGAAGTAAGAAATTATCTCCCTTATCTAAAAAAATATTGTTTAGAAACCATATATTTTTGGAATCAGCGTACAATAAGCTATCATTTGACGATTGAAATGACATTTTAAACCTATTTTTACACCTTTCATATTAAAATACATTGTTTTGGTAAAAAGACCTTCAATTGTTCTCTGAACAATTGGTTTTTAATTTTTTTTTTTTTCTTCCGCCTAATTTTGTTCTTGCGATAAACATTTGTTTCACAATATGTCGCTTAGATATTTGGTATATGATATCGAACAGTTTATGCACTTTTGAAATTTACCCTGCGTAAACGAATACTTTTCTTTGTAGGAGTTATCTCCCCAAACACTGTTTTCCTTGTTAGCGCATCTCCTTCGCAACCGTAAAAGATTATGACAAATTTATTTTACAAAATTGCTCGTTATATCCTTCGCATGATTTGTCCTATTTTGACCGAAGCGATATGACCGCTCCATATCAGAGTTATTTCCCCTTATGCATCTGATATAAGTGATATGAATTTCTATCTTATAAATCATAAGTGATAGAGACCTAGGATCTTTTGATTTGAGGTCCTTGGTCCCAAAAAATGAAAATTAGGTCAAGGTCAAAGGTCAAGGTCATATTCTAATATTTGAATTTGGCTTATTTTCACTTATATCCAAAGACTGTATAAGATATCAACAAATTATTTTTACTAAATTGTTAGTTGCGACATGTCGTAAGATGTACATTTTGATTGCAAGCGTACGTTGAATGTAAAAGGGAGTTTTCTCCCCTCTTGTATTTAAAAATACGCGTTTGGTGATATAACTCATTAACTAAATATAATAAAGACCTATGGTCTTTTGATTTGAGGTCCTTGGTTTATGACCTTGAAACTGATCTCAAGGTCATAGCTTAATTTGACGTTCTAGATTTTGACCTTTGCTTTTATTCTATATGTATACATGATAAAGATATACAACTTTTAGAAAAAGATATCAAACCATTTAACCTTGTAAAAAACAACCGGAAGTGACCTTTTGTAAACCGGAAATAGCTATTTTTTTGTACTTTTTAAATAAAAGTATATAGAACCAGATATTTTTGGAATCAGTGTCAAGTAAATATTCAAATATAATCGGAAGTAACATTTTTCAAACCGGAAGTAACAAATTATCTCCCTTATTTAAAAAAGATGTATGGAAACAATATATTTTTGGAATCAGCTTACTAGGAGCTATCATTTGACGATTGAAATGACATTTTAAACTTAGTTTCACAACTTTTCATATCAAAATACATTGTTTTGATGGAAAGACCTTCAATTGTTCTCTGAACAATTGGTTTTTAATTATTATTATTATTATTATTATTATTATTATTATTATTATTATTATTATTATTATTATTATTATTATTATTATTATTATTATTATTATTATTATTATTATTATTATTATTATTATATTGATGTTTTGGGAGGCGACTTTTCTGAAGGTACGGTACAAGATTATGTTTCCTATGACTATCAATTTGACAATATATGCTTCTAGATCGAATGCCAGTCTGAAATGCGTATTTTCAACAATAAGGAGATATACTTTAATGTTGAAATCGATTACTAAACTGTGTGTCTGTATGTTTTTTTTTCACTCATTTTTTTTTTAAGTGAAGGGCTAACTGTTGATTTCCTGCTGTAGCATTTTCTACAGCTTTCTTTGCCTTCGGCATCAAAGGTTTCATTGACGTTAGAGGACGTGTTCTTCGTTGTTCTCCATACTATATCTTTTCGACAGGCAAGGGGTCCTCTTTTGTTTTTGTTGTATTTTCTATGGTCTAAAATTATCTAATTCCTGATTTTTATACGCCCGGGACGGGACGTATTATGGTATACCGTTGTCCGTCCGTCTGTCCGTCCGTCCGTCCGTCCGTCTGTCCGTCCGTCCGTCCGTCTGTCCGTCCGTCGTCCACACTTCGGACAATAAGTCAAAAACACCTACACCAATTTCCATGAAACTTAAGTGAATTGTTTATATCTATTGACGTAAGCTCCCTTTCGTTTTTTTTTAATTTCAGATTTTAAGTTTTGCATTTATGGGGCTTTATTCATAAAAAAAGGGGGGATTTTCAACACTTCGGACAATAACTCAAAAAGGCTTTCACCAATGTCCATGAAACTTTGGTGAATTGTTTATATCTATTGATGTAAGCTCCCTTTTGTTTTTTTTTAATTTCAGATTTTAAGTTTTGGATTTATGGGGCTTTATTCATAAAAAAGGGGGGATTTTCAACACTTCGGACAATAACTCAAAAAGGCTTTCACCAATGTCCATGAAACTTTGGTGAATTGTTTATATCTATTGATGTAAGCTCCCTTTTGTTTTTTTTTTTAATTTCAGATTTTAAGTTTTGGATTTATGGGGCTTTATTCATAAAAAAGGGGGATTTTTAACACTTCGGACAATAACTCAAAAAGTCTTTCACCAATGTCCATGAAACTTTAGTGAATTGTTTATATCTATTGATGTAAGCTCCCTTTCAAATTTTATAAATTTCAGATTTTAAGTTTTGGATTTATGGGGCTTTATTCATAAAAAAGGGTGATTTTTAACACTTCGGACAATAACTCAAAAAGTCTTTCACCAATGTCTATGAAACTTTGGTGAATTGTTTATATCTATTGATGTAAGCTCCCTTTCAATTTTTATAAATTTCAGATTTTACATTTCCGTGTTATGAATTTTTATGCTTAAAAAAGGGGGGATTTTTCCAATTTTGGGACAATAATAACACTTTCACAAAATTTTATGTATGGATGAAAAATTAAAGACAACAAACTTAGTTAAATTTGAGGTAGCCTTAATAGTGCTAATTTTTTTGTGCATTTTTATTTATTATTTGGGGAGGGGGATTTGACAGGGCTCACACTATTTCTTGTTGATCATATAAATTCATTTAAAGCATAAAAGACAAGTTAAAAGAGCAACGGGCGTATCATGCGCTAAAGCGCAGCCCTTTATTTAGGTATCATACGTGCTTGTTTTCAGAAGCACTTATCGTGAAAATCTAGTCGTTATCACATATCCTGATTTGTTTAATGATCCTTTACGTGTATAGAGCCTTTCATTGCAGACACTTTGTTAATCTGTATACCTGTCAGATACCATATCCGCTAATTAAATATGAATCACATGCTTCTAATAATATCAGTTCGATCATTTTCATTTGGAATGTCTGAGATCTAGAAACGTGCACGGAATTTGAGTGTGATACCTTTTTCGTAGAACATCAAATTTTAACAAGGACAAATAGTACAAAAGAGATGATACAAAAAGAAGTGTAATTACCAACTCCTTGTGTAAAAAATGTCATATCAAATATCACCAGAACACTTGAAAAATATTTAATTTCATTAATCATTTTTCCTCTTCATAAACATGTGGAATAGATACGGACACAAACACAGCCAACACGTTTTTTATTTGATAGTGTACAATCATTGATGTAGCTGTTCATGGATTGTTTATCTTTCACCTTGGGTTTTATTCTATTACTTTAAAGGTAGTGACAACAATCTATCTATTTCAATTGACTGAAGACATGATAGTTCTGTTGATCACACACAAAATAAATCCCCCTCCCCTCCATAAAAACATATATAAATACGATTCAGACCAACCCTATTTTATCTTTTTTTTTATAAGTGCAGTTCCAACAAATGATTAATGTATTATCAAGACTTGAATGAAAATGACTAATTATTTTTTGTTCATTCAAATATGAAAATAGTTTCTGTTTATTTAATTTATTTTGGAAAAGAGAAAAGAAATATACCAAAGAGATATTAGAGTTCATAAGTCGATAACGAAATGACGATTCCATTGAAAAAAGAAAAAAAACCGAAACTGCCAAAAGACACACTGTTTCCTTTTCAACGCATGTACATGATTGCTTTTAATACTTTGAACGTTCTTGTTGAATGATTATTAATGACAAATCTGAATTATCCAAATGAAATAGAAAAAAAACATACCATTTTACTCTACAACAAATACAAAAACATTTTATGGGGTATGTTTTTGTTTTGGGTAACTATTTGTTGAGTTAAGCATTATCATCTATTTATTATATTTTAGTATAAATGATAGTTATTTTGAGCTGTTACACTATCGTTCTCGTAAGGTGGTGTTTGCTTTTCCCAAGATCGGAGCCTGTAACGTAGTTGTTGTAGTTGGTCCCTGTAGCGTAGCGCAATAGAGTCTTAATGGATCGTGGGTGGAGATTTACTTCCCCATGGGTATCACAAGCCCAGTAGTCAGCACTTTTTGTGCTGACATGAATTGTCATTGATATGGTTATAATAATAAATTTACTGTTTACACATTTTGGAATTTTTTAAGATACTAAGGATTTTCTACCTTAGGCATAGATTACCTTAGCTGTATTTGGCAAAACTTTTAGGAATTTTGGTCCTCAATGCTCTTCAGCTTCGTCCTTTATTTGGCCTTTTTAACTTTTTTGTGATTCGAGCGTCACTGATGAGTCTTATGTACACGAAACGCGCGTCTGGCGTATATGCTAAATTTAGTCCTGGTATCTATGATGAGTTTATTTGCACGTCTATTTGATTTTCTTCTTTAAAAGAATACATTCATGCATCCGGAGCGTTTTTAAATTTCTATTAATATAAGGTTTAGGGATGTCTCTTGTAGATAAAGTGCAACTGTTATCGTATTTAAAATCCCTTACCACACTGGTTACAATGACTTCTTCCTTTTGTTGTCGTTTTAAAAGTAAAATTAAATGTTGATAATTTAAAAGTGTTGTCTCGTTGTTTACATGATGAACATCCGAGAACCACTACCAATGAAAATTGATCAACAAATATTTTTAAATATTTCCCATGATTATGATAACGTTTCATTATTTCCAATGTCTGAATGAAATTGTTACTTATCTAACAATGCTAACATATTATATACTATTTCAAAACATGCTCTAAAACATTCAAATATAACATTATTTATGTTGTTAAAAACGGTATAATTTTCGGAACATATTAATTGGTAAAAAACAATGTCTGACGTCTGTTAACGATGAAGAGAAACTTTTATATAAAGTTATTGATAGCTTTGAAAAAGGGTTTGCATGTTGATATAAAGGAAATAACTATTCCTGTATATTTACGTATAGACAAAATATTATTCAGTAGTACTGAAATTGAACTGCACAATATATATATTTTTTAATGGTGTGCGGAGTAGGACAACAATGTTTTTATTTGGGGTGTCTAGCCGAACAATTAAATCTCCAGTCAATTAAACTGGATAGATCCTTGACACTATGTTTCAAAAGAAACAGATAAAAAGTCAAACTGCATGCTCTAAAGATTAAGTCATACAAGTATCTTGGAATTCCGTCAAAACTCTATCTGTAAGCTTGATAATGAATACAAATACAAATTTCACGAAATGTTATATGCCTGAACGTGTTAACGAAAAATAGAACCTGCTGCTAACTTAACATACATCAAAAGATAGGAAAATTTAGAAGACAAATTATCCGACACTAAATCATTGTATTCATGAACGTTAACTACTTTTAAACGCACAAGCAATCATAAAAAACAAAAACAGGATTTTATAAAGGCTGCATTGACAGTCAAATAGATTAAAGAGATGAAACAAAAAGAAGTGTGACTAACAACTCCTTATTTATTAACACGATTAGTGTCATATCAAATATCACCAAGAGACTTGAAAAATAATAAATTTTATTAATGCTTTTCAAATAACAGATACTGACATAAACACAACCAACACGTTTCTGATTCATAGTGTGTAGTTATTAAAGGTAAAATTTAAAATATGAAAATATTTCTGTTTCATAAATTAGTTTAAAATTTTACCAAAGGGATATAAGAGTTCTTAATTTCGAAAACAGAATAACAACCCCGTTTAAAAAAAACCCATATTGACACGTGCACTGAATGGATGAACGTGCTTGCTTTTGATACGTTGTTGATGAATGATTATTTATGAGAAATCTGAAATATTTAAATGAAATACAAAAGCACATTATGTTTATTCTGACGCACGATGACGCATAACAATAGCGTCTTCATGCATCGTTTTGTTCTCCTTTTTGAAAAAAAAAATAAAAACACATTCATGCGTCCGAAGCGTTTTTAAATTTCATAAATATTAGTGTAAGGAATTTTCTAATTTTTATTCTCTTGAGCTTTGTTTCAGATTTAACGTTCCAACTTGATGGTTTTTTTTTAGCGCCACTGAAAAGTTATGACAATCATAACAGTAGACAATCTAAAAAATGGCTTAAAATAACGTTATTTTTCCATGAAGTGATATTCTAATGAGGCTATGTTTTCTACAGACGGTTTGTTTCGGCTTTCAAAGATATATTGTACTATACGATCTGTGTGATTTAGTGGTTGTTTCTGGACCACTAGCTGTTGGGAATGATATTTGGATACCTTTTCTTTTTTAAGGATTTGCAAATTTAATTTTACAATCCGTTTATTTTTCTTGGTGTTATTTTGGTGTCCAACGAACATCCTACATTTTTTGTTTAAAGCACGTGTCATTTAAACCAGTTCAATCATATGTATAAAGTTTCTGCATTGGTGCACGTTCATGTACATGTCTCCCTCATGACTGGTATCAATATCATGAATCAGTCAGTTTATACACATATCAATTGGACAGGTGTTTTGGATTAACGTGCAGTCAACTATGCTATACGAGATACATTTCGGGTTACATCAAATGTTAAGCTGATAACAGTGTTCTGGTTGCGACATAGGGATAAGGCACTAGCTTATATTACCGCCAATTAAATATGTTAAAATTGTCGAAATCAAAAACATTTCCTTTGACTAATGTAACATGTGTAATGAACGTACAAATTAAGATTGCACATTGTAAACAACCAATAGAAAAAACTTAGTTTTGAAAATAAAGAAAAGTATGCTACCTATAACAAACCATTACAGGCTCCGGTCTTGGGAAAAGCAAACATCACCATACGTTGAACGATAGTGTAACAGCTCAAAATAACTCAACAAATAGTTACCTAATACAAAAACATACCCCTAAAAACGATTTCAGACATACATTAATGATGTAAAACACTCACAGCTACTGACAGCATATTGAAAACCAATTGTTATATTCGTTAGCTAAGGACTTGCTCAATACAGGAGTTAATGTGGACGAAGTTGATGTCTTTGGAAAGAAGGCTATATACTATGCAGAAAACAGTGGATTTTCAAAAATTACAAAATTACTTCTGTCGTGTGCATTGATTGACCAATTCAATCTCACTTGAACGCAAACAAGTATCATATCATATAAACATTTCCTGAGATGCCACAACATGGTGACAAATATTCATATGGCGATTTTCATTATTTCATTGCTGATAGGAAAACGGGTTGACCTTTTAGGAACTAGGATTCATAAAGGAGTAAGGACCGATTTTGGCCTCAAATTTCAGGTTTATCTGACAAAAGATTTTGAACACGTTTTAAACACTTTAAAAGTGTTTATTTCATTTGATTCAATTAGTTTATGTGAAAGATTTTAACTAATTTAGTCATTAAAAACGATCCGATTCAAGCTCAAATATGAAAAATCTACCAAATATTTTTAAAATCACTTTTCAGATGGTTTTTGTCTAAAATAATAGTGGCCGCATCCGTGTTCATCCTCAACCTTTATATATGTTATGTATTATCATCAAATACAACTTACATGTCAATATTAAGGATGAACACGAATGCGGCCACTTTCGTTTTACACGAAAACCGTCTAAAATTTAGCTAAAATGCTAGAATTGTGAAGATTTCAGTAATTTAGCATGACTTAATGGTGCTAGTACCCGATATATGCGCATTGTATTGTCAAAAACAGCACATATTTGTGAAGCAGAAGCATTTTACTCTTCAATAAATAACTTTAAGTTTACATTTTAACAATTTTGTAAAACTGCTATATTTTGGGGCCAAAAAGGGGTCTTACTTGACCTACTCCTTTATCAATTATAAAGATACATGATATATCAATTTTTTAACAGCTTCTAGCGGAAATATATTGACCTCTTCGGCCTCAGTGAACATCATATCTCTCGGGTTGATAAACCATTATTCAAACTCATTAAAAGTCAATAATTGTGTAATATTATATTTCTTTGACATACTTTTTGTGCATGTGTCTGTTTGAACAATATATTGCCAATTGTATCATCATTTTCAAATCAAAGTATTTACATTGTATATCTAAATATTTAATAAAAGTTTATATTGATTTTGAAGTGGTCTTTATTGAAAATACTAAAAAAAATGCACTCGAACTTTATGACACATCATGTTGACTTACAAGAAAAACAGGGTTTTTATACATTTCGAAAAAATGAACGGCACTCACAATGCTCATTCATTTTGATAACTTTCTGTATTGTGATGATATATTATTTTCTCAGGTAAAGATGAAGGTTGGTACCTATTAAAACGTTTTATCCCGCTGAATTTGTTCGTACCTGTCCCAATTTAGGAAGCTGATGTTCAGTGGTTGTCGTTTGTTGATGTGGTTCATACAATAATTCGAAAAGATGTCTTAGAAGTAATCAAGTTGTGTTAGAATTACCAATGTGGTACAGAGTTAGAGCCTTAATTGTGTCTAGCAAGTTATCTGAACTATTGATGTTTTTGCTTTAAATTAATGATTATCAGATCAGCAACGATATATCTCTTTTAATAAATTTAAATGTAAGCATTTCTTGAAGGCTGACATGCATTAAATGTGTTTGTTAATTGAATTGATAAACTATTCAATTGATATAATATATCTGCTTTAAGATAAAATAGTAATATATTGAAAATATCCAATATGTGTTCAACAATTGTACATGCTGAAACAAAGCTTAGAGTAAATTGACTCTCATTTCGTCATCTTGATATCTTTATCTTTAACGGAAAGCTAAATACCAAAATTTATGATAAAAAAGTTGATTTTTCAATTTTTATTGTTAATCATTCATTTGTAGATGGTGACGTTCCCATGTCACAATCTTATGCTGTTTTTATATCTCAACTTGTTCGATTCTTTCGTTTTTGTTACAACGTATTTGTTTAACGAACGAAATCTTTGTATTACTGATAAATTATTACACCAGGGTTTTTGATATCACAAACTAGTCAAAACAATTTCTTTACTTTATCATCGGTATAAGGACATTATTCCTAAATATAAATCAACATGCAGGCATCTTATACCTTCGAGTATTTCATATACAATCTTTTATGGTAAATATTTTTATAAAGCACAACAAGTCGGCTTTTACCACAAAATTTAACCAAACCTTTTAACAAACTTATTAAGAACGGACATAATAACGATATTGTTGTCAGGTCATTAAAGAGGGCATATTTTAGTTTCGATATTGATTCACTCATAGGGTCTTTGCATCTAACAAAAACCCACATTTAATTTAATACCATTTGTTGCCACAATATTGGTTATGTTCTATTCATATATTTTATGATGGTATGATACTTAACTCCTAACGGAAGGTATTGTGCTTGATCTTAATAATCTTCTAATCAGTTTAATTGAGATCTGGAGCTTTTTGTTTACTTTATTTTGTTACTTATTATGACATCGGACTCGGACTGCTTTTAAACTGAGTTTTACTGTGCGCATTTCTGTGCGTTTGTGTTTTGTATTCTACATTGGCTAGAGGAATAGGGGAGGGGAGAGATGTCACAAAATATATTTAAACCCGCCGAATTTTGGCGCTTGTCCCAAGTGAGAAACCTTTATTAGTCTTGTATATTTTTTGATTTTAGTTCATTTATACGTTTTGAATATAAAAAAGAAAATGTGGTATGATTGCCGATGAGACAACTGTCGACAAAAGACAAAATGACACAGAAATTAACAAATAAAGGTCACCGTACATTCTTCTGTAGGGGACAACTGAAGCACGCCGACGGTTGCGGAAATTTTATCGCTGTGTTGGAGACCTATTGGTGTCCTTCGCCTGCTTTCTACTCTTTAGTCGGGTTGTTGTTTCTTTGACACATTCCATTCTCAATTTTATTGCCGTATACAATCTAAACAATGACTAAAATAACTTTATTTTTCAATAAAGAGATATTCAAGGGAGGTTATATCTTTTGACTGAAGGAAACTTATTATCTTGATATATATGTCCCTGGCAATACAGTTTCTTTCTCATTTTTAAACATTTATAAAATATCAAGTTTTACGTGCACACAAATAAATAAAACGCCAATTGTTTTGTTTATTTTGCTATTTTGACATGTTCTATTCATATCAGTGTATATTATAAGCTATCTCATAAAAAAAACTAAGATGCAGAAGGATGAATATGTTATCTGTTAAAAATACCATCATCATCTCATGTTTTCTTACATAAATCTGAATCAATACCGAAGAGTCAGAAAAAAAAACCAACAATGTTTATGCGGTATACAGTTATAACAATATGAGTTGAAAGTTTATCTATGATACAATACTAGTAATATAAAAATTAAAAGATGTGGTCAGAGACAAATCTCCATCAGAGAAATATTTGTGTCTTATTCAAGAAGGCTTTGGCAGTGTTTTCTTTTCTGATCAAATCATTACTACCAACATAGTTTCTTACAGGGTATGTTAAAATGTTTACACCTATAAGCAAGCTTTTACCTAAAATATATATACATGCTCAATGTACTTTTGACGTGCCAAAAAAATCCATTATTTCTATACTTATCATTTCGTGTTTCCTTTTGTTTGAATTCTACAGTAGTTATCATCCGGAAATGATAGGGAAACCCTTTTGCAGAACTTGGAATAGCTCGGTTATTTCTTTATATCTTCTTTTTTTTTTGCTTTCCCAGATGTATTGAACCATGTCATCCGTGTGATTCAACAGTTTTTATCATATGGAAATGATAGGAAAACCCTTTTGCAGAACTTAGAATAGTTCGGTTATTTCTTTATATCTTCTTTTTTCCGGCTATCCCAGATGTATTGAACCATGTCATCCGTGTGATTCAACAGTTGTTTCAGGACCACTAGCTGTCGGGAATAAAAAAAAAAAGTAGATCCGGTAAGGACCGATTATGACCTCAAATTTCAAGTTCATCTGACGAAAGATGTTAGACACGTTTTAAACACTTAAGTGTCTATTTCAGCTGATTCAATTAGTTTATGTGAAAGATTTTTACTGATTTAGTCATTAAAAACGCTCCGATGCAAGCTCAAATGTGAAAAATCTATGAAATATGCCAAAAAATGTCATTTTTCAGATGGTGTTTGCCAAAAATGAAAGTGGCGGCATCCGTGTTCATCCTCAACCTTTATATATGTCATGAAATATCATCAAATGCAACTTATATTTCAATATTAAAAATGAACACAAATGCGACCACTTTCATTTAAGACGGAAACCGTCAAAAATTTAGCTAAAATGCTAAAATTGTGAAGATTTCAATAATTTGGCATGACTTAATGATGCTAGTACCCGATATATGTGCATTGTATTGTCAAAAACAGCCCATATTTATGTAGCAGAAGCATTCTACTTTCAAACAAATAACTAAAAGTTTACATTTTAACAATTTTGTAAAACTGCTATATTTTGGGGCCAATAAAGGGTCTTACTGGACCTACTCTTTTGGATACATTTTCTTTCAAGGCTAAAAAAAAATAATTTTACGTTCCGTTTATTTTTTCTAGATGTTATTTTTGGTGACACACATTTTTTGTCAAAAACACGTGTCATTTAAACTAGTTCAATCATATGTATAAAGATTTTATCATCGGTACATGTACATGTGTTTGAATTAGAAACTAATCACATGTATCTCATCGTGGTTTGTATCATATCATGTATGTAGCAGTTAATAAACTTATCAATTTGACAGGTGTTTTGGAATAACGTGCAGTCACTATGCTTACATTGTAACGAGATACATTTCGAGGTACATAAAATTTTGAACTGATAAAAGTGTTCTGTTGACGACATAGGGATAAGACATTAGCTAATATTACTGTCAATTTAAAAATGTGACAATTTCGAAATCATAATATGATTTAAATTTTACCGTGATTATTGTAATGTGTAAATTTAGATTCCACATTGTAAACAACAAATAGAAAAACTTAATTTAAAAAGGGAAAAATTAGTTACCCTATCACAAAAAAAAAACCACCAACGGTAAAACAAAAAGAGAACTAAACTAAAATTAAAAAAAGAAAAATAACCTAGATAAAAATCAAACGTTAAACTTGATCATGTTAATGTCACCTCATGTCAGCAATGAACAAAATGCATCCCGTATTGTTATAGCCATAAAAAGCCTCGAAATGATAAAAGGAAGCATTTCATACGAAGAAAATAGGCATAAAAAACGGTCTGACTTATGTCAAACTAAACCAATGAACAAAAAACAGACACAATAGAAAACGACTGACTACAAATTTCCGCAACTACTACATTACACATGTTACAGGGTCCGGTCTTGAAACAGACGTTTTCAAAATTTTATGTACATTGTAGTCGGGTTAAACATGACAGCAAGCGAGCGCACAACCTTCCCATCACCTTAAACAGTAGTGTAACGGCTCAATATAACTATTTTAAATATTTAAATACAATATACAAGATGAAAAAAGCTTCACTGAACGGATTACTACTCAATACAAAAACATAACGAATAAAAAACAAATAAAAAGACTAGAGACATACAGTACCTAAGAAAAAACATTGAATACTACTGGCAGGTATTGAAAACTAATTGCAGGTATGTCGTTTCACCTGATAAAGCTGTACACATCTATGGATTTCAATGTACAGATAGGAGAAAAAACGTGACCTTGTTGTGAACTTCAAACGACGAGTGCAATGTTCCAACCGAATATAACAGGAAATTACACGAGAGAAGTTAAACCAACTAACCGGTTAAAAGACACAAAGGATTATATGTTTAATCATCTCAAAAAGACAAGATTAATTGATACACGACACCCAATCATTGCTATGGTATCGTTTTCATTCACACTACCATATTAAACGTGTAGGTAGGAAATAACGTTAACACCTTTACAATAAACAAAACAAAACGAAATTATTCTTGCAATCTGATTGGTGAATAAAGCATACAGTGTACTATAAATATAATTAATAGTTGAGAGCAAACATTATAAGAAACAGCCTTTATTGAAATTGTTAGAATCATCAGTAGTTGTTTAAAATGGATCTTTCAGCTGGAATTGCGATGATGTTTAAAAACTACGAACGATTCGCCTGTGACAATCATCTACAAAAAGATTGGATGGAAATTTTCAATTCAATTGTGAAAGCTGATGCCGTGAAAACGAATCATCTACTAGAAAAACAGTTTGATGTCAATGTTAAAACTAATCTTAAAACAACAATTTTAATGTTGATATGTCAATCCTTTCCTGCTAATAAAGAAGATGACGTGTATTCCTTAGCTCTGTATTTGCTTAATAGAGGAGTAAATGTGGACGAAGTTGATGTCTTTGGAAAGACGGCTATACACTATGCAGAAAGCAATGGATTTTCAAAAACTACAAAATTACTTTTGTCGTGTGCATTGATTGACCAATTCAACCTCGCTTGAACTAAACCAATAAACATATCATATAAACATTTCCACAGAAGACACAACATGCTGACATTCATATGGTCAGGTTCATAATTTTCATTGTTTATAGGAAAAATGGTTGATCTTTTAGACTTTGATTTATAACGTTGTCTATTATATAGAAACATATATTAATTTTTGAACAAGTTATAGTGGAAGTATTTTAAGCTGGTTGGCCTCAGTGATTATCATATCTCTAGGATTTATAAAAAGTAAAAACACAAAAATACTGAACTCCGAGGAAAATTCAAAAGAAAATCCAAAATCAAAAGGCAAAATCAAAAGTCCAAACACATCAAACGAATGGATAACAACTGTCATATTCCTGACTTGGTACAGGCATTCTCTTATGTAGACAATGGTGGATTGAACCTGGTTTTATAGCTAGCTAAACCTCTCACTTGTATGACAGTCGTATCAAATTCCATTGCATTGTCAACGATGCATGAACAAAACAAACATACTCAAAGAGTAAAAAATGTCAAAAATAGGGGTACAGCAGTCAATATTGTGTTATCATCTTAATATCACTATAAAAACAACAAATGTAACGAAGAAGCACAAAAAGGCATACATCAAATTTAACATACTCATTTTGAACCAGTGCTTAGACTCATCATAAGTCAGTTATTGTATATCATATTCCATTTACTCTTTTTCTGTTTTGTGTACATATATTTATGTGCATGTATTAGATTAATTTGTCTGTTTGAAGAATACATTATATATTTTATCATCATTTTCAAATTAAAGTATGTACATTGCATATGTAAATATTCAAATAAAAGGTTTTATATAATCTGGAGTGTTTTAATTTAACATAAATAAGCGATGCACTCGAACTTCATGAGACATCATGTTGACTGCTGGGTTAACAGGATTTATACATCCCGCAATAGCAAACATCATCTACGATAATATGTCATGATTATGCTGAATTGGAGTTCATCATACAATAATGCTAAACACAATTGTGTTTGAATTAACCATTTGGTAAACTGTTAGAGCCTAGCATCTGCACCAAGTTGTCTCTGGATAGCAAATCTACAAGCATTTTTAATTATTCTTTATTACATCTAACCTAAAATGAATGAAATTCATTCCAGAAAATATCTGTTTTTGCAACTTCGGCTTTCAAAAAGAATTTTAAAAAAAGGCAAAGTGTTTTCTTATCTAAAAGTATTAAATATATTATATAAGATATATGACGCCATTGTTACTTTTTCAAAAAACATTTCAAATTGTTGACACTGAAAAAAAGTAATGGATAACCGTAATTCAACCACTGACACAACAAATACATTAATTAATGATTTGACTTTATTTATCGAACTTGTATTTTGAAAAAAAAAATTTCATCAGGTAAACTTTTTAGTTACATATTAGATGACTCCGATGTTGCTTTGTGGAGACAAAAAAAATTCGAATTCGAAAGACTGAAAAATGTAATGAATATCATTTATTCAACTAAACTATTAGATTATTGGCCTTCAAATATCTGTCGTTTGGGCGTTCCTGATTAAGGTAGATACAGAAAAGTGCGCTTCGGACGCATGCAATTTTTAACGTTTGTTTTCATTTTTTGTTGTTTACATGATGACCATATATTGCCTTTTATCATTAATTTTTGTTCAAAGTATTGATGCAGTAGGAATATTGAATTAATGGTGTCGCAATAAACGTAGTGCTAGCCACGAATGTGGGAGGTAGTTGATATCTAGTTTACACTGCTACCCACTATACACGCTGCAATAAAAAGTAAGATCGAATATTTGTAGCTTGGAGCCAGGATACTGTTAAAATGTATCTAATATTAACATCCAACTCATCGTGCTGGTCTTGTAGAAACTGAACACATTCATACCATATAAATGTAAACCACAAAACATTATTTGAATCCGGCATATTGATGTAATAGTTGCCGCTGTGAATTCAGCCTAATCTATCCATGTGTAGGTGTCGGCATTTTGAAATATTAACGATACACATATGATCAAGTTGAATGACTAATCGAGAGGGTTATCTATTTGAGAA
Organism: Mytilus edulis; assembly: GCF_963676685.1. Taxonomy (NCBI): domain Eukaryota; kingdom Metazoa; phylum Mollusca; class Bivalvia; order Mytilida; family Mytilidae; genus Mytilus; species Mytilus edulis. The sequence continues at coordinate 53,910,028 of NC_092349.1, read as the reverse complement.
TCGGAAATATAAATATTGTTACTATGGTGACACTATATTTGACTTGGATCACGAGGGACTTCAATAATGGTACATTTTCAGGTGTGGATCCACGATTTTGAAAATGTGGGGACCTTGGTAGACAACTTTAGCATTTTTTGGACCTATACTTGTGAAAAAGATATGCATTTATCATTTATGTAGCTTCGTTAGGGGTCCTAAATCCGACTCAGTTTTTAAAAAGCTACTTAAAGTAAGCAGGTATTTTTGTCTCAAAAAGTAGTTTTGTATTTGTTAGTTGTGCATTTTTAAGTTGTCCTACGACAGTAAACTTTGAGCAAAGTACAAGTACGCAGTTACATGTACGTCCAGTCAGAAGTGGGCGTGTAGAAAATGTGCCACGATATCTACACAATGGATTTTGCTGTTTTAACGTCCATTTTGGCAATACACCAATTTTGCTCTCAAAAAACAAGGACAATGTAAAACGCTGAATATTAAGTAAAGCTTTTACCTACGAAACGCTAAAATTTAAATATCTGAATGTCAAGTATATATAAGAACCGAAACAATAAAGAGGTATATGGCCAAAAGGAAAGTTAAAAATATCAGAATATATCTAAGAGCTCCTTTGTCCGATGGAGTTTAAACCTAATTTTCTTTGTAATTTGTATTTATACAACCCATGTTAAATGATTGATTGTTGGTTGCCAGTCGCAAATATGTCATGCATGTTCAGGACGATAACAAATTAACAATAAATACAATATGTAAGTCCTGTAAGAGTCTGTTCAGGATGAACATCGGCAAATCTAAATGCCACTGGCAAATGAGGGTATATTGGATAGGGACATAAATGTTGCCTTGGGAAGAAAAAAACAAGTTACTGTAGGGGTTCTTAAAAGAGCTTGTCATTCTTTAAACACGCCTCTTTCTGACTAGACTTTGCTGCGTACTTGCACTTTGCACAAAGTTGATTGTTGTGCGATGACTAAAAAATACGGAACTATGATCCCTTAATACAAAAAGTCCCGTTTCATTATATTCGATATTTAAAAACAGACGTGGATGATGGGGCATCAGTCCAACTTCAAGGGGGAGGGGGTATGTTTTTTGTCTGATTCAGACATTTTTTTTTCGCAAAGAATTTTACTTGTCCCATGCTATCAATTAAATAATTTTGTACAATTTAACATTATATAACATGCATAAGGTGTGGGGAAAATCTAGATTTAGAATGTTTTCTTCTTCATCAAATTGGAAAAAAGCATACATCCCTACACCCCCTCCCCACTTGAAGTAAAATTATCGTTCCCTGACTAGGCCCCCACAAATTAAAATTCATTGATCTGCACCAGAAAAATGTAGAACTATTGAAGCCCCTCGTGGAAGTATACAAGTCAAATTTAGTGTCATCTTAGTGAAAATATTTATATTTCCGATTCCTAAACATATTACCATTTATCATTGATATGAGCTTTTAAAAATTCATTTCAAATCACGATGCCGACAACTACAAATGAATAGATGGGCGCTTTATGTACAGCGGCAACTATTACATAAATAAAGTGTATGCAGGTTGAAAAGAATGTTTATGGTATACGATTATATACTATGACTGTATTTAGCTTAATCAAAATCAGAACAATGAGTTGGATGTAAACGTTTACTTTATATGGCATTTTAAACTTTGTTAGACTGTATTTGGCCTTTTTAAAAAAGCAATATATGGTCGTCATGCTATCAATAAAACATGAAAAACCAAACATTAAAAAATGAATGTGTCCGAAGCGCTTACATGTATCTGGATCTGCCTCCATCAGGAATGCTCAATATTCGAAGGCCGATAATTTATAAATACCGAAATAGTTGGTAAAAGGTTAAGATGATCGTTCAAAATGTGCATTAAATAATTTCATCTTCCGACATGATTACAGATAGTCTGCAAAAAATATGAAATCAAATTTGAGAGATTACATGTGTTTTGGCGATTTTATTGCTAAAAGTTCAGAATATATACATACTCAACCCTACCATACTATTTGGCATTACTTTCGAATAATTGGAGCTGGGAAACTAAATAGTTCTGAATTATTTATCTGCAACACTAATCTTATGTTAGAGATTCTGTAAAACGTAAATCTAATTAATTGTTTGATGCAGGTTTAAATAGGATTTACATTATGTTTTACTCAATAGATGCAAATCTTCAAAATTTCTAGAATACTGTTATCGCATCTGATATCCAATTTGTTTTAAAATGAATTCTCAGCTTTTGAGAAATATTATTTTGCTATCCAATTTTTCACCGCTTACAACTGTCTGTCTCTGGTTTTATTTTATACATTAACTACAGTAACGGTAACTGTTATTTTATTTTCGTTCTGTCCGTTTTGCTTCGTTTCGTTCCGATTTTTTGTTGACATGATTCTTTTTTAATATAAAGTTTAGTGTAAGACACTTTGTTAATTATATCTGTTTATCACATGCTTCTCTTGTCTTTGGATTATTTTCTATTTTAATGATTTAATGATAGCTTGAAAATATGTGCATTAGATTAGAGTAGTCAATCCGTTACTTACGATACGTTTTATGTTGTACAGTGGACTCCAAACTCTAACAGACACACGTTTTGTAATATGTTTGAAACAAATCATCATGACAGCCTTGTGATCAAACCATCTGTTCATCAACCTTACACATTACATGAAAATAAAAAAAAAAGAAAACAACAAATTCCTCATTTGATTAACCATTACAACTGATTTTTAATGACCTTGTATGCTTTGTTTATTGAGTAACCTTTCTATGTCTGGTAATTGAAGAGGACGTTATAGATATAAAAAAGGCTGAACCCCAAAATCCTCATGATGAATTGCATTTTTGTAATACAAATAGTACATCAACTTGATAATTTATTTCTAAATGTTTTGAAAACTTAATTTGATAGATATTCAATATTCCATGTAGACCGCATGTTTGGTTCAGAGCACACATAAAAGCAAGTGGTGTCATTTATAAAGGAAGCTTCCTATAGATATAAGTTCAGGTCCGTTGAAAGAATATGTTTCCTGTGAATATTAGCTTGACTATACATTTATTTAAGACGAAAGCCAGTCTATAAGTGCGTATTTTCACCAATGAGGAGATAGACTTCCATGTAGAGATGGATTTGAATTTATATTGTGCTCTCTGTATGTTTTTTTATTACATCATTTCTTTTTGTCTAGAGATGAAGGGTTACATTTTAGTTCCCTGATTTAGCACGTACTACTTTTATCTTTGCATTCGGCATCGGAGGTTCAAGTGTCTTATATTATCTGATTCCCCATTTTTAGACATCAAACGTGCTCGTTTATGGGAAGCACCTGTTGTAAAATTCGAGTCGTTGAAACGTATATCTGATACGTTAAAGCCTTTGATTTCAGACACTTTGTTAATCTGTATATTTGTCAGATATCGTATCTGCTAATTAAATATAAATCGCATGCTTCTAATGATTTCAGTAGGATCATTTTCATTTGCAATGCAGCTGTCAATTTTCAGATCTAGAAACGTGCACATAATTAGAGAGTGATAATTTTTTCGTAGGTTTAGTACTTTGCTGAACAGTCGACATCAAGTTGGAACAGGCACAAACCGTATCATGTTTAAAAACAGTTTTTGGACACTCTTGTTTTCAAACGAAATGGTAACATGAACCTTAATTTTGGACAGAAACACACAAAACATGCCTAATTTAAGTTATCTTGATTTTTTTTATATGATCTTCCAAGGTTTATAAATTTGACGTTTATTAACCTTTCTTTTTGACATATTTATTTGTTTTTATATTGATTAAGATTATATTACAATGTGGATTGCTATACTCAAATCTTTTACATTTGTTCCTATTATATCTCTTAGTTTTGTTCACACAACGTTGATAATATAATCTTGTTCCCGACTATTGCATGTACATTTGTTTTGCTTGCATTGGCGGTTCAATTGATGTGATGGTTATATTTCTCTTTATTGTGCTTCCTGTTGGTTTTGTTTTAAAGAAAGGGGTCCATCTTATTGTTTTGTTTGAGTTTTCCTATTGTCCTATATTCTTTGATTCCAGATAATATAGCTTTCAAACGTGTACGTTGTCAGGAAATACATGTGTACATTGAATCGATATCCCACCTTCATGCTACGTTTCTTGTTACTTGACAGCTTTTAATTTCAGACACCTTGTTAATCTGCATTTTTTTTCAGATATCATATTATGCTAATTGGCTATTAGTCACATGCTTCTCATTCGTTCTATTGGATCTTTTTTATTAGAGTGAACATATGATTTTCAAACATGTGCGTCGAATTAGAATGCAATACTTTTATCGTACGCTATATTTTTTAACTTTTGTGAACAGTAGACATATAATTCACTCATCCACGATACGTATGACATTCTATTTGAAATCAGTATGACAGTACTGTTTTCGAACGAATTGAACAGAAAAACAAACGAAATTTCTGATTTTATTAATCTTTATATTGATGTTGGGACTTGAATCGATAACAAAATTTGAAGCATTTGGCTTATTTTTATTTTTTCTATCTCTTTCATCAGGAAAACTTTAACGTAAAATTAAGAATCGAAATAGGGAATGTGCCAAAGAGACTACAACCCGACTATAGAGCAGACAACAACCTCTTTAAAGAATTTTAAAACAAAACGTAGGTTTTTCGTCTAGCAATTAAACACAAACCGTATTAGAATTCTACAAGAACCAAGATGCAAATTTAACTGCTACACATGTATGATTTTCACTTTCGATATTTTTGGCATCGTTTGATATTTCAGCTTAAGTCATAACCTGCATTTGCTGAACTAAACTGGATTAAAAACAAAGTGATATATGTTTGCCAATGAGACCACGCTCCACCAGAGAAAAAATGGCAGATACAGAATACCGTTCGGCCTTTAACAACAGCAAAACCTTTAAAAAGTAAGAATGTATAGCAAATCAAACGAAAGCATAAACTGCCTGACTTTATGAATGAAAATAATAAATTAAAAACATATGTGTCATGCACTAAATAACATGATCGAGACTCGGGACAGTGGTGTTATAGTATAACATATTACCAAATTATGAAAATCAGTTTCAAAAAGGGCTCAACTAGTCACATCGATACAACGCACTTAAAACCCTCAACAAGACAAAGAAGACACAAAGTATCAATTGACCGCAATGAGACATACATTTTTGTCATCGATACTTTAGCGCTGAAAGATTGAAACGACCTTCTTATGGACAACTCATATGGCAGGGACTATGAAAAACAATATAGTCCAACGTAATTTAATCTCTGTACAAATGCCTAAAAAATACATAGCTGACTTTCTTGAAGAAAATAAAATTCGTTATTGAAAAATTCCGTATACAGACTCACAAGAACATACTGAACTTCAAAGAACACTAAAGGTTTTAGGAGACAACTCTATGAAATTCATGATGGTGCTGGAAAACTAACTATACATATTTGTAATTTAACAGTATGTGGTCAAAGGAGATGTTCCTATTTCCACGAATGTGTATGGTACGTACGTATAAGTAACTAAGTAACGGCTGATATAGGCGAAACCCATGATGCTGGGAAACGCGCAAAAGAAACTTTTGATGAGATTTTTGAAGATACTCGTTGTATGATACATTATTTAAAGTAGCCCTTTATAATTTCCAAGAAACACATAACAAATTTACAATGTATTTCAAACAGAGAAAGGCACAGTAGCAACGCCTTTTATAGTAACACTGGCGGAAATAGTAATAATTCTCATTCTTTTTTCTATAACACACTTCTTGTTTGCGATTACTGAATGGAAGGCAAACATTCTTGATAGGAAGGTGTTTTAAAATACGAGTTCGATAAAAAAAATCAAATCATTAATAATTTAATGAGTTTGAATTATTCATATCAATATTGTGTTTTGCAGAATAGACATTTTGAAGTGTTTTTCGTAAAGCAACATCGGCGTTATCTAATATATATGTTCCATATTTTTAGGTAAGAAAACGCTTTTATTTTTTGCATTTTTCTTTAATATTTGAAACCCAAAGTGACAAAAGCAGGTATTTTTTGGAATGTTTTACATTCATTTATATATAATTAGGGTCCGATTAACTAGAAAACTAATTAAAAATGCATGTAAAATTGTTATCAAGTCATTGTATGAGAGTCAACTCGACGCAGATGCTAGACACAATTCAGGCTCTAACTGTGAACACATTGGTAATTCAAGCACAACATGGTTACTTCTAAGACATCTTTTCGAATTATTGTATGGTCAACTTCAATTAATAAATGCAAGAATATGTGGTATGAGAACTCTCCGTCCAAGTCACAATTTGTATAAATCAACCAGTATAAGTCAAAGTACGGTCTTCGACAAAGCCTTGGATCACACCGAACAGCAAGCTATAAAGGACCCCACAAATGACTAGTGTAAACTCATTCAAACGGGAATCCAAACGATTAATCTATAATATAAAAAACTAAAAACGAGAAAACACTTATGAAACACATCAATAAACGACAACAACTGAACATCAGCTTAAAATTGGGACCTTTTGCGTTATAACGCAAACCTTTGCGATATAACTTTGCTTTATAACTCAAATATCTTGATTTCAATTATTCATTAAGTTTTGTATATATGTCCGTCTGTCATTCATTTCGGATGTGATTTACTAGTAGATAATAAAAAAACATACATACATGGCCAAATCATTGTAATGAATATGCATAGGAATAATGGATACTTGAAGTGCAATTATACATAAATTAAGTGATTTGTGCATCGGAAAAGTATATAATTTAACAAGAAAATAGATATAGTTTAGTATATAGTCATATTCAAATTGAAAGATAAAAAATAATGTCATACAATTGCGAAACCTCCAAATCAAATAGAGAAAATGATCTTTCTACTTTAAAATGAATTAATAATAAGGAAACATTTTTTTTTAAATCTCAGAATATGATCAAGATTCTTTGATAAAAGTCATTGAATTTTCATTTCAATAGAATGAAGTATTTCTAAGATGCTTGGGTAGCAATTTGAATAGAAAGAACATAATTTTATTAATAAAACATCTTCATTCTATACATTTATTGCCAAAGGGTAGCTTGTTTGAACCTAACCTACTTTACACAGTTCTCAAATGAGAGCTTACTTTGGAAGTATATTTATATTCGGTTATAGCTATATTAGCAGGGTTGATTTTTTTCTTGGGTATAACCTCAATTTACTCGACTTTCCACATGGAGATCGTTTTTGGGGGCCTTTATAGTGTGTTGTTCAGTGTGAGCCAATGCTCCGTGTTGAAGGCTATACCTCGGCCTATGATGGTTTAGTTTTACGAATAGTGACTTAGATGGAGAGTTTTATTATTGGCACTCATACCACATCTTCTTATATTATTCTGCTCATTATTAGTCAATGACATAATTATTCAAGCATTTTACTTTGCAAATACTACAAAGGTGATAAATTTTAATATATACAGCCTCCTCCATTAATAACTACTGTTTCCTTTCAATCTTAAATAAGAAATAAGATGAAACAAATGTTTTTGTTATACAAATGTTTGCGTTATAACGCAAAGCTTTGCAAAGGTTTGCGTTTAAAGCAAACATAGGAAGGAAAAATGTTTGGCGCTGATACGCTTCCGTAGGTACCAACATTCACCCTTACCTGAAACAAAAGATATCCCGTTCATTATAGTGGAATGTATAAAATCCTGTTTTCTCAGCAATTATCCTGATGTGTCATGCAGTTCGAGTGCATCTCTGTTTGTATGTTAAATAAAACAACTCCAGAATGAATATAAATTTTTATTTGAATATTTAGATATACAATGTAAATACTTTGATTTGAAAATAATGATAAAATATATAATGCATTGTTCGAGCAGACAAATGCATATAAATATATGTAAAACGAAATATAATAGTATACAAGTATTGACATTTGGTGAGCTAGAAGCTGTTAAAAAATTGATATATCATGTGTCTCTATAATTGATAAATTTATGAATCCTAGTTTCTAAAAGGTCAACCCGTTTTTCCTATAAGCAATGAAATGATGAATATTTGTCAGCATGTTGTGGCATCTCCCGGAATGTTTATATGATATGATAGTTGTTTGCGTTCAACAGAGGTTAAATTTGTCAATCAATGCACACGACAGAAGTAATTTTGTAGTTTTTGAAAATCCATTGCTTTCTGCATAGTGTACAGCCGTCTTTCCAAAGACATCAACTTCGTCCACATTAACTCCTCTATTAAGCAAATACACAGCTAACGAATATACGTCATCTTCTTTTTTTGCGGGAAATGTTTTACATATTAACATTAATATCGTAGTTTTGAGATTGGTTTTAATGTCAACATCCAATTGTTTCTCTAGCAGAAGCTTCGTGTTCACGGAATCAGCTTTCAAAATTGAATTGAAAATTTCCATCCAATCTTTTTGTAAATGTTTTTGACAGGAGAATCTTTCGTAGTTTTTAAACATCATTGCAATTCCAGCTGAAAGATCCATTTTGAGCAATTACTATGATACTGTCAACTTGAACAAAGGCGGTTACTTATAATGTTTGCCCTCACCTTTTAGTTATATTTATAGTACACTGTATGCATATTTCACCAATCAGATTGCAAGAATAATTTCGTACTGTTGTGTTATTGTAAACGTGTTAACTTTAATACCTACCTACATGTACATATGGTAGTGTAAATGAAAACGATATCTTGCTAATGTTTAAGTTAAGCAGGAGTGTATTAATTAATCTCATTTTTTAATATGATTGAAAATCTAATACTTTAAGGATACTTGCGGTACAAAAGTTTCGGCAAATAATTAAACATTTATTTTTTCATTACAAATTTTATTTATCACACTAATAGTTATTACTTTATGATATGGTACAATAATCAACCACAAAAATCGATTCTGTTTGAATGACTTGAAAAATGTTTATATCATTTAAAAAGCTCCAATTTGAAATATCTTTCTTTGGTGCAAAAATCCCATTGTTTTACATTAGAAATTGAAATATCTTTTATAAGACATCGGAGACCAACTAGTATATTTTTTATTATTGTTTTCAAATAAGCTGTACATAAACTAAATTTAAGCGATTTCTGTAATTAAGGTTATTTTCTTATTTCGATATTACCTCTACTTCTCCTATTAGTTCAGCAGAAAAAAAGGACATGAACAAAAATCTATGCTTCTTTCAGAGGCAGATTGTGAGCTTAAAACCCCATTTTTTTTTTTTTTTTATTTTTCTATTAAGTATATAATTAAGTTCATTTATAAAAAAAATATAGCGAAATCCTATATTAAAAAAAGTGTATACCCGCGATCCCCCTTAACACTGGTGGTAAGCGGATGGTCGTAACTAAAAGTTACGACCATCCGGAGATGGGAGACAACTCTAGGGATAAGTTTTCTTTTCCGATTTTCGTGCACTAACAGGTTCATTTGAACCAAACCGCTTGTCTCGTACATACTATTCGGCAGTCCGGTGATATTAAAACCAAATTTGCTGCATTAAAACATTCCAATTTTCGTAAAATAGTCATTCAAAAATTCAAGCATGATGGTCGTAACTAAAAAACAAAAATATTGAGGATGGTCGTAACGTAAATTTGTGATGGTCGTAACTCTGTTTTAAATTAGACCGAATATGGCAAGTCAAGAGTTTTAAACTTGTCTTTTATTATATGCATACTAGTATTTTATATCATGTATTTCTGAAGATTTTTTTTTATTTTTTACATACAATGTGAAATAAAGCAATTTCAATGCGTGTAACACTTATCAATTCAAAATTTTTAAAAGTTTTCAAATATTAGTTTTGGGGAATTTTGATTAAAGTTCGATTTAGAATTCCAAATTTTTCAAATGTCTTGAACCGAATCAGTCAAGAGTTCTAAACGTGTCTTTTGTTATATGAATATATCATATATCATATTATATATTTGTGAAGTTGTTTTCACCAAATAATAAAAACTAAATGGAGAAAGGGATACCTGTAAAGAAGAAAATTGGAACGAATCGACTAAACAATACAAAATGAACAGTCATATATTCTGAAAATATAATGTATAAAATTAACAAAGAGGCAAATAGTTGAATTAATGTAAGCGGTTAAATTCATTAACAATGTAAATTTCTCAAAAGTAAAGAATTCATTTTAAAACAAGAAACACAGCTCTGGTTATGATAATTCTTAGTTAGAAATAAAAAGCACAAAATGTATCAAATAATTGTTTTAATTACAAAATAAATGAGTTTAAGAAAAGGATTTTTAACAAATTGGACATCACATGAAATAACAGTATCCTGATTTTTTTTCCGTTTGGAATTCGCATCTACTAAAAACATAAACTTTTTGAGGATGTACCTACTAGTTGATTTTTTTTAAATCTTCAATTTAAAAATGATACATTTAGTCGGAAGAGCATTAATAAGGAGTCAAAATAAGCTTAAAATATTGATAGATTATGAAGGTCGTTATCGAGACTACCCGCGAATTCGCAGGTCCGTACCTGAGTTAAAGAACATACGCTTTATTTTTAGCCTGGATGCTTAGACGTCATATTGTTGTTTCGTGAAATCAAGCTGATAATCAGGTGCACAGTAATGTCCAATGACGACGTCCATGAGTAGCTTGTACCCATTCATACAATGTAAACATATAACTTACACATGATTTTCAACCTGCATACCGGGATTTGTATGTAATAGTTGCCGCAGTACATTTAGTTTGACCTAAATCCTTGTTATCCTGGCTACAAGCTTAAGCCTGGCTACAAACTAGTATATTATTTTACTCTTAAGACTACTCAATGCATGTAGCAGTGTAAAATATATATCAACAATATTCCTACTTTCGAGGTTAACACAATGTTCATTGCGACACCATGGATTCAGTTTTAATTCCGTACCAATACTTAGAACTAATATCAATGCTATACAGCAATATATAATCGTTATGTAATCGATTCAAAATAACGACAACACGTAATAAAATCCTGGGTTGAGTTCAATATCGTAGCGGCTACGTAGCTGCTATCAATATCTATGTAACAACTAGTCTATAGCTACATGTTCAAAATCTACGTAGCACTACGTAGCAGCTACGATATTGAACTCAACCCTGACTCGGAAGTGCATTTGTGGATTCTATTTCCTCATGAACGACCAAAAGACGAATATTTGAAGGCCAATAGTTAATAAGACAATAACAATTTAAAGTCAAGGAGTAAACAAAGACTCAAAGACTCGAAGACTTATAAGAACTGCAATAAATGATTTAAAGATGATTGTTCAGAATTGTTCGTTTAATAATTTCATCTGCCGACATGATTGCAGATAAAAAAAAAGTCGTAAATAAAAAACACTAAAAACAAATATAAGGGCATACACGTGCATTTAATAATTTCATGCCTTAACGTACAGTAAAAAATATGTATTAATTCTCAACCCTGACATACTTTTTGGCTTAATGCGAGTTGATTAGTTTTCACTGTTGCTTCTAAATGATGAGCGTTAATTTGAAATCCATTAGAGATGTGTATGTTTAATAATTCTCTAGCTTAATTTCTGCATATCATAACCAGAGTAAAAAATAATATTGTTTGTAGCAAATCATATATTACATATGAGTCTATTACCTTTTCAATGAAAATACATTAATAAAAGTTTTTCTAAATACTCGAGTTACGGTCATCTTTCAAAGTTACGACCATCTTGTGTCGGTTACGACCATCATCCAAAATACTATAGTTGAAGTTACGACCATCACACATTTAAAGTTACGACCATCATGCTTGAATTTTTGAATGACTATTTTACGAAAATTGGAACGTTTTAATGCAGCAAATTTGGTTTTAATATCATCGGACTGCCGAATAGTATGTACGAGACAAGCGGTTTGGTTCAAATGAACCTTTTAGTGCACGAAAATCGGAAAAGAAAAACTTATCCATAGAGTTGTCTCCCATCTCCGGATGGTCGTAACTTTTAGTTACGACCATCCGCTTACCACCAGTGCCTTAAGCATTTTAACTGGTTAGTTGATTAAATTTCTCGCGTGTGATTTACAATCATATTCGTATGAACATTGCACTCATCGTTTACATATTTAACAATGTCACGTATTTTCTCCGATCTTTACACTAAAGTCCATAGATGTGTATGGATTTAGCATTATCATCTTATTTGTATATTATATTGTAGTATTTATAATAACTACATTGAGCTACTGTTAAATGTTAGGTGAAGATTGCCTTTCTTAAGACCGGAGCCTGTAATGTAGTTTTTGTAGTTGGTCTCTATCTATTGTGTTTGTATTTCGTTTTTTATATTATTTAAATGAATCATAATTATTGGGGTTTTGTGTTAAATGTTGGGTGAAGATTGCCTCTCTTAAGATCGGAGCCTGTAATGTAGTTTTTTAGTTGGTCCCTATCTATTCCATTTGTATTTCGTTTTTTATTTAAATAAATCATAATTGTTGGGGTTTTGCGTAAGCAATGCTTCTTAAATTTTACGGACTCCATTACTAGTTGGTTGACTGTTATGGAATATCCGTTATACAAATGGTATCGGATATGTTCTCTTTGTCGTAACAACAATCTTTTGCCCTTTTCACGAATGTGACCTACCGAATTCGACTATTTACGGGCTTTGAAATGACATCGGCAATACGACAGGTACTACATGTGAGGCATGATCTGCTTACCCCTCCAGAGCACCTGAAATCACCCCAGATTTTGATGGGTTCATGTTGTTTTTGTGCCCCTATTTGTGACATTTTTTTCATCATTGTCAATATAATGGATTTGATGCGACTGTCGTACAAATGAGAGGTTAAGCGCTATAAAACCAGGTTCAATCCACCATTTTCTACATTTGAATATGTCTGTACCAAATCAGAAATATGACAGTTGTTGTCCATTCGTTTGATGTGTTTTGTTATTTGATTTTGCCATGTGATTATGGACTTTCCGAATTGATTTTCCTCAGTATTTTTGTGATTTTACTTTTTAGGTTGCACTTTGTAAATACAGCTGTTTCGCAAACCACGCCTCTTTTGTGGAGATTTAGAATATTCATAGAAAAATAATTTTGTTTACATACTGGTTCCCAGTTATGATCTCTGTGTTCTATCTCATAGAGACATAACTTGGGAATGTTACCAGTAAATAAACTCATCATAGATACCAGGACTAAATTTTGTATATACGTTTACAAAAGACTTATCAGTGACGCTCGAATCCAAAAAAAGTTAAAAAGGCCAAGTAAAGTACGAAGTTGAAGAGCATTGAGGACCAAAATTCCTAACAGTTTTGCCAAATACAGCTAAGGTAATCTATGCCTGAGGTAGAAAAGTCTTAGTACAAATGTATTTCAAAAATTCAAAATTTTGTAAACAGTTAATTTATAAATATAATCATATCAATGATAATTCATGTCAGCACAAAAGTGCTGACTACTGGGCTGATGATACCCTCGGGGAAATAAATCTCCACCAGCAGTGGCATCGACCCAGTGAATATACACGTGCAATTTGTTTATATTGAAATCTGTGGTAACCTTTTATTCGAGGTAGGGGTAGTTAAAAGATAGTGTTAGTTTAAAGTTTGAGAAGTTCAGGGCATATACACGTTGAAAATATGCCGCACAGCCCTATATTTTGACCTTTGAAAAAAATTGTAGTGCATATGAACATTCAATTCTAGGATAAGATTTTATTCAAAACTTCATAGTTAAAGTGGTACAGTTTAAGTCGTAAAAGGAGTTCCTAAGGGAAATTGCATTATCAATATTAACAGAAATGCAACCTTTATCATTTTATTTTACCATTTGATTAAAGACTTTTCGTTTGTAATTTTCTTCGGAGTTCAGTATTTTTGTGAATTTACTTTTTACATATTTTTTTAGTTAATTGTTTGTTTTTTTTTTCTTTGTTTTTTGTTTGTTTGTTATAGTTAACATAATTTTCTAGCTGTAAACTAAGTTTTTCTATTGGGTGTTTACAGTGTGCAATCTAAATGTGTACGTACATCACAATAGTCAAAGGAAAACTTGTCACGTTAGGAATTCGACAATTTTAACATTTTTAATTGGCGGTAATATAAGCTAATGCCTTATCACTTTGTCACCAACAGAACACTGTTGTCAGTTTTACATTTGATGTATCCCGGAATGTATCTCGTATAGCATAAAGACTGCACGTTAATCCAAAACACCTGTCAAATTGATATGTTTAGAAACTGCTACATACATGATATGATACAAACCATGAGGAGATACACGTGATAAGTTTATAATTCAAACACTTTACCAATGACAGAAACTTTATACATATGATTGACCTAAATGTAGTTTAAATGACACGTTCTTTTGTCAAAAATGGTAAGCATGTTCGTTGGACAGCAAAGAAACACAAGAACAATAAACTGATTGTAAAATTAAATTAACAAAGCCTTAAAAAAAGAAAACGTATCCCAATAGCATTCTCAACAGCAAGTGATCCTGAATCAACCACCAAATCACACAGATCGTATGGTACAATATATCTGCAAAAGCCGAAACAAAAAAGATGTAATAAAACTCAGTAGAATATCACTTCATGGAAAAATTACACTATTTTTGGCCATGTTTAGATTGTCTACTGTTATGTTTGTCCTATTTCAATCGATGTTGATTTTTTTTTTGTGGTTTTTATTCTATTATCTAGTTGAATTTGTTCTGTTCATGAATTTGATTGCAAGATACTATTTTGAAATAAATAGTTATTTGAATATTCAAAAAGAAAATTCACCGAAGATACCAACATGACCAAGCTATACATCACTTTGTACTTAAGTAGCGCATTTTTTCTACTTAATATTTTAGTAGCTCTAAAACAAATCAAGTTGGAAAGTTAGATCTGAAACAAAGTTCAGAAGCTTTACAATAAGAAAATTCACAAATGTTATATTTATAAAATTGAAAATAAAGCTTGGGACGCATAAATGTGTTGTGTTCATATTTTTTCAAATAGGAGGACAAAACGATGTATGAAAACGCTATTGATATGCTTCATCTTTCGGAAGAATAAACGGTGTGGGTTATTTTGTATTTCATGCGAGTATTCAAAATTTTTCATGAAGAATCATTCAGCAACAACGTTCCAAGTATTTAACGCAATTCCGTGCATCCACACACAAAAAAAAAAAAAAAATATATTACTAAGTAATTATATTTTACTTGAATTTTAAAAGTATTCTTTTTTATTACTCATTACTAGGAATTACTTACCAATTACTCACTATTACTAGCAATTACTTATATTTCACTAGATGTGAAAATAGTTACTCGAAACAAGTAATTGTTTTACTGAAAAAGTGTGTCTATCAAAAAAATTACTTAAATTAAAACAAATACTAAAAATAATTTTACTCACTTGAGTAAATGAATTACTTAATCCATATTTAGGTAATAACATACCCGTACTGTTTTTAGTAGAAAGAAATTAAATTAAGTGGATATACATTTTTTTTTTAAATTATACTAAACTGCTGTATGAAAGTTACTGGAATTACTTCTGATAACATGGATATAAAACTTGTTATTACTAAGTAGGTTAAGGCACTATATCATGTTGTTTTCTTGCATACGGCTTATTATATATAATAATAATTGCTTCCTATGAAATTTGACTCCATAATTTAACAATTTCAACAATATGTAGGTTTAAGTCTGAAATTTGCATAATTGTGGATAACAATTTTCTTTATACAGGCAATTATTCCAACTTGAAAATATTTTTAATTATATGGAATTTTCATAATTTCCTGTGCTTGAAATTTTTATAAATTTCATGTATATTCTGTATTTTAATGTTCAGTGTGGCGCCCAAAACTTTTTATTCCAAAGTAGATAACACATGTTCAATAGAATGTACTGTGCTGCGCACAACACTATCTATACAAAATACATTGTATGGAAAGTATTATGCAAAGCTTAAAAATAATAATGCAGAATAAACATGGAATTTCAAGCACAATAAATCATGCAAATTACATAATTAAAAATAATTCCAAATTGAAAAAAATAGCCTGTTTTTAGATAATACTTTGAAATACTTAAAATATTTGATCGAAATTACTTAGTATAAGAATTACTAGTCATCACTTAACCTATTTTCATATCAAAATATCTTCAAATTATTATTATCTATTTTTAATATAATTTTTATAATGTAAAATAACATGACTTAGTTTTACTAAAATGAAAAAATAACTCTTTATTATAATTGTACAAAACTGTATAATATTTCCTGTATTTTTAATAAGGAGTTTTTATTTGAGACTGAAAAAATATTCGGCCAATCAGAATTAAGGTTTCATTTGACTTTGGTAAGCTATTTTTGAAAATTGACTGGAGCTCATTCAGTTTTGAATTTGAACAAAAGTTTACAGAGTTTGTTTAAATACTTACACGAGTTACACGCATGAAAGAAAATGAGAACTTTACAAAAAGGACACTTTGTGGGTTTTCATGTTTCTGGCTACCCTTTGTGTACTAATTCAATTAAATGAAAATGTAACACAAATAGTTGCTGGTGAGGTAGCCCATGTTAACTTACAACAAACAAGAGAAATGGATTATAACAAAGGATATATGATCATTCTTTAAAAAGATGTGTTACTTTTTCAAATTATATGCATTTATAATAAAACAGTGTAGAATTTTTATTTTAATCTATAAATATATTATAAATTTATATATAATTTATGTGTAAAAGAATTAAATAATAAATATTAACAGAAATACTTACTTTTATTAATACAAATAATCAATATGTATAAAAAGAATTACTTACTATCATTAAAAGAAATACTTAATGTGTATTAAAAGAATTACTTACTTTAATGAAAAGAAATACTTACTTTTATTTAAAGAATTACTTACTTTTATTAAAAGAATTACATACTTTTATTAAAAGAATTACTTACTTTTATTATTATTCAAGTAATTATGTTTTTTGAGTGCATCCGATGTCAATAAGAAACTGTTTGTGTTTCAGCTGTTTTCGGTTTTTATTGTTACAATGGCGTTGCCAGTTTGTCATCGATTTATAAACTCTATTATCCCTTTGGTATTTTTCACCTCTCTTTTCTTAAATAAATTTGTAAAAACAGATAATATTATGTCTTTTGTTTTGTTCACACATCGAAGTCAATATAATTGAATTTTATGCGACTGTCATACAAGTGAGAAAATAAGCTAGCCATAAACAAGGTTTAATCCATCATTTTGTACTTAACAAAATTACTTACCATTTAGGATTATGATAGTTGTTATCCGTTCGTATGAACGTTTGATTTTGCCATTTGATTTGGGACTTTCCTCGGAGTTCAGTATTGTTTCGATTTTACTTTTTCATAGTTTAACGAACCAAAAGTAAATATAAAAAAGAAGATGTAGTATGATTGCCAATGAGACAACTATCCACAAAAGACCAAAATTACACAGACATTAACAACTATAGGTCACCGTACGGCCTTCAACAATGAGCAAAACCCATACCGCATAGTCAATAGCTATTTATATTCAGGTCTTGATAAAACACATAATCAGTCGTGACAAGTAAGTACTACACTAAACAAACATACAATAGGATTTGTCGGTTGGAACAATATGCTGTCTTGTATTGATTTTGATTTTGATTTTTATTTCGTATGTGATTAACAGAACTATCCGTCAATTGAAATACTTAAAGATAAATTCTTCATACTACGTTTAGTAAAAAAGAGATAAACCAGAGGGAAAAGAGAAAAAAATTTCACAATGTTTTAATATGATGGTAGTCTGATGATAACAAACCCATGAAAAAGTTACTCTGACTACAAGATGTATACACTATCAATTAGAAACGTGTTGGCTGTGTTTGCATCAGTATCTATACACACGTTTATGTAGAGCAGTAACGATTAATAACATTAATTATGTGTCAAGTCTTCTGGTGATATTTGATTTGACACTTGATATACAAGGAATTTTTAATCACACTTCTTTTTTGTTTCATTTCTTTTGTACTATACGACTATATCAATGCAGTGTTTCTAAAATCCTGGTTTTCTGGTGATCGCATATTAACGGTTAATGAGAATGTTTTAAGAAAATAATTTGTTACTGAGTTTATTTTTAGGTTTAACATGTTTAACGAGCATGAATAACATGATTAAGTGTCGGCTTTTTTTTCTCTTTTAAACAACAACGGGTTGTCTGATTCGTCTGAAAATTTCTTGACCTTATTAACAATTACATCCAGTGTGAGATTTGCTCTAAATGCTTTTGTTTCATAGATAAAATCAACAATCTACATTTTACCCCTATTTTTGTTTTAGTCATGTCTGCCATGGCAGCCATCTTGGTTGGTTGGCCGGGTCATCGGACACATTTTTTAAAACTAAATACTCCATTGATGATTGTAGCCAATTTTGGTAAAATTTGGTCGAGTATTGTTAGAGTAAAAGTTAACGATGACGACGGCGGACGACGAACGACGGACGCCTTAGGGCTATGTGAGCTAAAACTTGAAACACTTATAAACCACATCAACAAACGACAACCACTGAACATCAGCTTACTAAATCAGAACAGGTACGAACAAATTAAGTGGGTTAAAACGTTTTAATAGGTACCAACTTTTACCTTTACCTGAAATAATGGTACATCATCAAAACATAGTAAGCCATTAAAATTAATGAGCATGCGCAATGTGGGTGACGTTCATTATTGCGGAATGTATAATTCTTGTTTTCTCAGCAGTCAACATGATATATCATGAAGTTTGTGTGCATCTCTTTTTGTATGTTAAACAAAACCACTCCAGAATTAACATACACTTTTATTTGAATATTTAGATATACAATGCAAATACTTTGATTCGAAAATGATGATAAATATACAATGTATTGTTCAAATAGACATATGCACATAAAGATATGAAAAAGGAATAAAATATTATACAATTATTGACTTTTGATGAGTTCCAACAATATTTAAAATAATTTCGCTTAGCCTAGAAGTAGTTAAAAAATTGATATATCACCTATCTATATAATTGAGAAATATATGAATCCTAGTCTCTAAAACGTCAAGCCGTTTTCCTATAAGCAATGAAATAATGAAAATCGCCATATGAATATGTGTCAGCATGTTGTGGCATCTCTTGAAATGTGTATATGATGTTTTATTTGATTGTGTTCAACAGAGGTTGAATTGGTCAATCAATGTACACGACAGAAGTAATTTTGTAGTTTTTGAAAATCCATTGCTTTCTGCATAGTGTACAGCCGTCTTTCCAAAGACATCAACTTCGTCCACATTAACTCCTCTATTAAGCAAATACACGGCTAACGAATATACATCATCTTCTTTTTTGGCGGGAAATGTTTTACATATTAACATTAATATCGTAGTTTTGAGATTAGTTTTAATATCAACATCCAACTGTTTCTCTAGTAGAAGCTTCGTTTTCACGGAATCAGCTTTCACAATTGAATTGAAAATTTCCATCCAATCTTTTTGTAAATGTTTGGCACAGGAGAATCTTTCGTAGTTTTTAAACATCATTGCAATTCCAGCTGAAAGATCCATTTTTAAGCAACTTCTGATGCTCCTAACAATTTCAACAAAGGCTGTTACTTATAATGTTTGCCTTCAACTATTAGTTAAATTTATAGTACATTCTATGCTTATTTCACCAATCAGATTGCAAGAATAAATTTGTACTGTTGTGTTTTTGAAAACGTGTTAACTTTAATACATACCTACATGTACATAAGGTAGTGTAAATGAAAACGATACCCTGCTAATATTTAGGTTAAGCAGGCGTTTATCAATTAATCTGATTTTTACTATTATTGAAAATCTAGTACTTTAAGTAATTTAACGATACGTTGATTAAATTTCTTGCGTGTGGTTTACCTTTATATTCAGTTGGACCATTTCTATCATCGTTTTCATATGTTACAAGATCACGTTTTTCCTCCGATCTGTACACTAAAGTCCATAGATGTGTATGGATTCATTATATCCATGAAACATGATGAATGTAATACCTACAATTTGGTTTTCAATAAGCTGTCAGTAGCTGTGAGTGTTTTACATCGTCACTGTATGTCTGAAATCGTTTTATGGGGTATGTTTTTGTATTGGGTAACTATTTGTTGAGTAAAGCATTATCATCTTATCTATTTATTATATTTTAGTATAAATGATAGTTATTTTTAGCTGTTACACTATCGTTCAACGTAAGGTGATGTTTGCCTTTCCCAAGACCGGAGCCTGTAATGTAGTTGTCGTAGTTGGCCCCTGTCTATTTCATTTGTATTTCGTATATCGTTAACAATGCTTTACATGTTTTAGTTCAGTTGTCCTTTAATTTTGCTTGTTTTGGTTTGTTATAGACAGCATAATTTTAATTTTTTTCTAAACTAAGTTTTTTTCTTTTGGTTGTTTACAGTGTGCAATCTTAATTTGTACGTTCATTACACATGTAACAATAGTCGAAGGAAAATTATATGATTACGACAATTCTAATATTTATATTGGCGGTAATATCAGCTAGTGCCTTATCCATATGTCGCCAACAGATCACTGTTATCAGTTTAACATTTGACGAACCCCGGGATGTATCTCGTATAGCATAGTGACTGCACGTTTTTCCAAAACACCTGTCCAATTGATATGTTTTAAACTGCCTGATACATGATATTGATACCAGACATGAGGGAAATATGTGTGATTAGTTTCTAAATCAAACACATGTACATGAACGTGCACAAATGACAGAAACTTTATACATATAATTGAACTAGTTTAATGACACATGCTTGTAACAAAAATGGTAGGATGTTCGTTTAACACCAAAATAACACCAAGAACAATAAACTGATTGTAAATGCAAAACGTCTGTAAAAAAGAAAAACCCACTATCATGTGATGGACAAATCGAATTATTTTTGGCCATTGTTTAGATTGTCTACTGTTATGTTCATGATGTTTGTCCTCTTTCAATCGGTGTTGATTTTTTGTGGTTTTTATTCTATTATCTTGTTGCATTTGTTTTATTCATGAATTGGATTGCAAGATACTATTTAGAAATAAATTGTTGTTTGAATATTCAAAAAGAAAATTCACCGAAGATATCAAGATATACATCATTTTGTACTGAAGTAGGGCTTTTTTCTACTTAATATTTTTTGTGGCTCTAAAACAAATCAAATTGGAAAGTTAGATCTAAAACAAAGTTTAGAAGCATTACAATTAGAAAACGCCTAAACCTTATATATTTATAAAATTGAAAATAAAGCTTCGGACGCATGAATGTGTTGTACAAAACGATGTGCGGGAGAATAAACGATATGGGTTATTTGTTTTTCATTTGAATATTCAAAATTGTTCATGAATAATCATTCAGCAGCAACATTCCAAGTATTGAAAGCAATCACGTGCATCCATCCAATGTCAATAAAAAACTGTTTGTATTTCAGCTGTTTTCGGTTTTCATTGTTACAATGGCGTTGTCAGTAAGTCATCGTTTTATATGCTCTATTATCCCTTTGGTGTCTTTCACCTCTCTTTTTTAAAATAAATTTGTAAAAACAGATAATATTATGTCTTTTTTTTCACATATCGTAGTCAATATAAGGGAATTTTATACGACTGTCATGCAAGTGAGAGGTTTAGCATGCTACATGCTACAAGGTTTGATCCATCATTTTGTACTTCAGAAAATTACTAAGTAATACCATTTAGGATTATGACAGTTGTTATCCATTCCTTTGAGCGTTTGATTTTGCCATTTGATTCGGGACTTTCCCCGAAGTTCCGTATGTTGTGATTATATTTTTTCATAGTTTAACGAACCAAAAGTAATTAGCTATTTATATTCAGGTCTTGATAAAACACATAATCAGTCGTAACAAGTAAGTACTACACTAAACACACATAAAATAGGATTTGTCGGTTGGAACAATATGTTGTCTTGTATTGATTTTCATTTTGTGTGTGATTAACAGAACTATCAAGTTTTCCGTCAATTGAAATACTTAAAGATAAATTCTTCATACTACGTTTAGAAAAATAGAGTTAAACCAGAGGGAAAAGAGAAACAAATTTCACAATGTTTTAATGTGATGGTAGTCTGATGATAACTAACCCATGTAAAGTTACTCTGACTACACGATGTACACACTATCAATTAGAAACGTGTTGGCTGTGTTTGCGTCAGTATCTATTCACACGTTTAGGTAGAGCAGTAACGATTAATAACATTAATTATGTGTCAAGTCTTCTGGTGATATTTGATGACACTTGATATACAAAGAATTGTTAATCACACTTCTTTTTTGTTTCATCTCTTTTGTACTATTAGACTATATCAATGCAGCGTTTCTAAAATCCTGGTTTTCTGGTGATGGCATATTTACGGTTAATGAGAATATTTTAAGAAAATAATTTGTTACTAAGTTTATTACTAAGTTTATACAACGATTAAGTGTCGGCTATTTTTTCTTCTAAACAACAACAACAGGTTGTCTGATTCGTCTGAAAATTTCTTGACCTAATTAACAATTACATCCAGTTTGAGATTTGCTCTAAATGCTTTTGTTTCAGAGATAAAAGCCACAATCTAGATTTTACCCTTATTTCTATTTTTAGCCATGGCTGCCATGGCAGCCATCTTGGTTGGTTGGCCGGGTCATCGGACACATTTTTTTTAACTAAATACCCCATTGATGATTGTAGCCGATTTTGGTAAAATTTGGTCGAGTAATTTCAGAGTAAAAGTTAACGATGACGACGAACGGACGACGAACGACGGACGCCAAGTGATGAGAAAAGCCCTTAGGGCTATGTGAGCTAAAACTTGAAACACTTATAAACCACATCAACAAACGACAACCACTGAACATCAGCTTACTAAATAAGAACAGGTACGAACAAATTCAGTGGGTTAAAACGTTTTAATAGGTACCAACCTTTACCTTTAACTGAAATAATAGTATATCATTCTAATATGACGTGCTTCTTTCGCTTTGTAAACAACACTGTGATAAAATTCTCGATATATCTATACTTAGCGCAGACTCCGTGGTGTACATAATAATAGCTGTTACAATATACTTCCCACGTAAATCCACATGTATTGAAACCTATTTGCAAACCCTTTGTCGATTTTATTGTTTTAAAAATTGCAATTAAAAAAAGACAAAATCACTTTTATTCTTATTCGGATGCATAATAAAAAGAAGTAATGCACAAGAGCTCGGAGAAACCAACAAAATAAAAATAAAATAAAATTCCGCGAAAGTCTATTAATGTTTTTGGCGCATTTAAGTATTTCAAAACATGACGTCATACAAATCAAAACGCTAGAGTTGAAAGTTT
This sequence comes from Mytilus edulis, assembly GCF_963676685.1. Lineage (NCBI taxonomy): Eukaryota > Metazoa > Mollusca > Bivalvia > Mytilida > Mytilidae > Mytilus > Mytilus edulis. Next base: position 53,886,546 of record NC_092349.1, on the reverse strand, counting down.
TCTGTTACGTTAACTATTGAAATGTCGTTTACTATTGTATAAATTGATTATCAAGGTAGGTTTTGTTTGATTTTCTATTCTATTGCATTATTCGCATATTTACTGATTTCAGCAAGTCAACATGTCGGCTCCTTAGTTACGAAATGTCAACTTTGGATTTGACGGTAGCTCACGAGAAAAACATGTAAATCAAAATGCCAATTGTTGGTTTTGAGAATGAAACAGATTTTTTTTCAGCGGTTGTTCACGAAATAATCCATGCAAGCTACGGATCTATTAGAATGTTTGAGCTTTATCTAACAGGAAGTAAAAAAGAACAGCCACACACACAGCTTTACCCACCCTCGCTTCAGTATTTTTAATGATCGTATTTGTCCTATTAGAATCGAAATAATTCATGGAAGCCATAGATTATTGGAAATTTACACATGGCCTGGGCCGTGATATTCGTTAATGTTATCCCTCGCTAACGCTCAGGATAAAATTCGAATATCACGGCCCAGGCCATGTGTAAATTTCTAATAATCTATGGCTTCCATGAATTATTTCTTAATCAAAACATAGATAGACATTAAAATGCATGCGCAATGTGGGTGACGTTCATTATTGCGAAATATATTATTCCTTGTTTTCTCAGCAGTCAACATGATATATCATGAAGTTTGTGTGCATCTCTTTTTGTATGTTCAACAAAACCACTCCAGAATCAATATACACTTTAATTTGTCATGAATATTTAGATATACAATGTAAATACTTTGATTTGAAAATGATGATAAATATACAATGTATTGTTCAAATAGACATATGCACATAAAGATATGAAAAAGGAATATAATATTATACAATTATTGACTTTTGATGGGTTCGAACAATGATTTAAAATACTTTCGCTAGAAGCTGTTAAAAAATTGATATATCACCTATCTATATAATTGAGAAATATATGAATCCTAGTCTCTAAAAGGTCAACCCGTTTTCCTATAAGCAATGAAATAATGAAAATCGCCATATGAATATGTGTCAGCATGTTGTGGCATCTCTTGAAATGTGTATATGATATGGTATTTGATTGTGTTCAACAGAGGTTGAATTGGTCAATCAATGCACACGACAGAAGTAATTTTGTAGTTTTTGAAAATCCATTGCTTTCTGCATAGTGTATAGCCGTCTTTCCAAAGACATCAACTTCGTCCACATTAACTCCTCTATTAAGCAAATACACAGCTAACGAATATACGTCATCTTCTTTTTTGGCGGGAAATGTTTTACATATTAACATTAATATCGTAGTTTTAAGATTGGTTTTAATATCAACATCCAACTGTTTCTCTAGTAGAAGTTTCGTTTTCACGGAATCAGCTTTCAAAATTGAATTGAAAATTTCCATCCAATCTTTTTGTAAACGTTTGTCACAGGAGAATCTTTCGTGGTTTTTAAACATCATTGCAATTCCAGCTGAAAGATCCATTTTAAGCAACCACTATGATACTGTTAATTTCAACAAAGGCTGTTGATTATAATGTTTGTCCATAACTATCAGTTATATTTATAGTACACTGTGTGCTTATTTCACCAATCAGATTGCAAGAATAATATGGTACTGATGTGTATTGTAAACGTGTTAATTTTAATACCTACCTACATGAACACATGGTAGTGTAAATGAAAACGATATCCTGCTAATGTTTAGGTTAAGCAGGCGTGTATCAATTAATCTCACTTTTTTATCATTGAAAGTCTAATACTCCAAGCATTTTAACCAGTTAGTTGATTAAACTTCTTACTACCATATTCAGTTGGAATCTTGCTCTCATCTTTAACATATTTTACAAGGTCACGTTTTCTCCGATCTTTACACTAAAGTCTATAAATGTGTACGGATTTATATATCCATTAAACATGATGCATGTAATACCTACAATAGGTTTTCAATATGCTGTCAGTAGCTATGATTATTTTACATCGTTACTTTGTCTTTGGTCTACTTGTGGTTTTTGTATTGGGAAACAATTCGTTGAGTCAAGCATCATCATCTTTTTTGTATTTTATATGTTAGTATTTATAATTTTTATATTGCACTGTTACACTATCGTTTAATGTAAGGTGAAGATTGACTTTCCCAGGATCGGAGCCTGTATTGTTGTTGTTGTAGTTGATCCCTGTCTATTTTATTTATACTTAGTTACTTGTTTTTTATTTCAATAAATCATAGTTGTTGTTTTGTGTAAGCAATGCTTCGAAAATTTTACGGACGCCATCACGAGTTGATTGACCGTTCTGGAATATCCGTTACACAGATGGTATCGGATATGTTCTCTTTGGCGTAACTATAATCCTATTCCTTTTTTCAAAAATGTGATTTATCGAATTAGACTATTTAGTGGCTTTGTAATAAAATAAGCTACACGACAGATGCTACATGTGAAGCATGAACTGCTTACCCTTCTGGAGCTCCTAAAATCACCCCCAGTTTTTGATGGGGTTCGTGTTCTTCGTGTACCCCTATTTGTGACATTTTGTTCACGCATCATTGTGAATATAATGGAATTTAGCAAGACTGTCGTACAAAAGAGAGGTTTAGCGCTATGAAATCAGGATTAATCCACCATTCTCCACATTTGAAAATGCTTGTACCAAGTCAGGAAAATAACAGTTGTTGTCCATTCGTTTGATGTGTTTTATCATTTGATTTTGCCATTTTATGAGGGACTTTTCGTTTTGAATTTTCCTCGGAGTTCCGTATTTTTGTGATTGTACTTTTTACATGTTTTTTTAGTTTAGTTGTCTTTTTATTTTACTTTTTTTGTTATAGGTAACATTATTTTCTTTTTTTTTAAACTAAGTTTTTCTATTTGTTGTTTACAATGTGCAATCTAAATTTGTACGTACATTACAATTATAGTCAAAAGAAAACTAAACACGTTATGATTTCGACAATTTTAACATTTTTAATTGGCGGAAATATCAGCTAATGCATTATCACTTTGTCATCAACAGAACAGATTTTAACATTTAGTGTACCCGGGAATGTATCTCGTGTGCATCTCTTTTTGTATGTTCAACAAAACCACTCCAGAATCAATATACACTTTTATTTGTCATGAATATTTAGATATACAATGTAAATACTTTGATTTGAAAATGATGATAAATATACAATGTATTGTTCAAATAGACATATGCACATACAGATATGAAAAAGGAATATAATATTATACAATTATTGACTTTTTATGGGTTCAAACAATGATTTAAAAAACTTTCGCTAGAAGCTGTTAAAAAATTGATATATCACCTATCTATATAATTGACAAATATATGAATCCTAGTCTCTAAAAGGTAAAACTGTTTTCCTATAAGCAATGAAATAATGAAAATCGCCATATGAATATGTGTCAGCATGTTGTGGCATCTCTTGAAATGTGTATATGATATGGTATTTGATTGTGTTCAACAGAGGTTGAATTTGTCAATCAATGCACACGACAAAAGTAATTTTGTAGTTTTTGAAAATCCATTGCTTTTTGCCATAGCATAGTGACTGCACGTGAATCCAAAACACCTGTCAAATTGATATGTGTATAAACTGCTACATACATGATATGATACTTACCACGAGGAGATACATGTGATTAGTTTCTAATTAAAACACGTTACCAATGACAAAAACTTTATACATTGAACTAAATGTAGTTTAAATGACACGTTCTTTTGACAAAAATGGTAAGCATATTTGTTGGACACCAAAATAACACCGAGAACAATAAACTGATTGTTAATTAAATTTGCAAAGCCTTCAAAAAAGAAAACGTATCCCAATATCATTCTCAACAGCAAGTGATCCTGAAACAACCCCAAAATCACACAGATCGTATGGTACAATAAATCTTAAAAAGCTGAAACAAAACGTCTGTAAAAATACAAAGCCTCACTAGAATATCACTTTATGAAAAAATCATGTTATTTTTGGCCATTGTTTAGATTGTCTATTGTTATGTTTGTCTTATTTTAATCGGTGTTGATTTATTGTGGCTTTTATTCTTTTATCCTGTGGCAATTGTTTTGTTCATGAATTGGATTGCAAGATACTTTTTTGAAATAAATTATTGTTTGAATATTCAAAAAGAAAATTCACCGAAAATACCAAGATATAAATCATTTTGTACTTAAGTAACGAATTTTTTCTACTTAATACTTTTTAGTGGCGCTAAAAACAAATCAATATACCAGGATAAAAAATTCATATTCACGCCAGACGCACGGAAATTAATATCTTTAACAAAGTTAAGAAGCATTACAATTAGAAATTGCCTGAAGCTTATATTTATAAAATTGAAAATAAAGCTACGGACGCATGAATGTATTCTGTTCATATTTTTTTCAAATAGGAGTACAAAACGTACATGTATGAAGACTCTATTGCTATGCTTGATAGTGCGGATGAATAAACGGTATTGGTTATTTTGTATTTCATTTGATTATTTAAAATTGATCATGAATAATCATTCAGCAACAACGTTCCAAGTGTTTAAAGCAATCACGTGCATCCATCCAATCTCAATAAGAAACTGTTTATATTTCAGCTGTTTCCGGTTTTTATTGTTACAATGGCGTTGTCAGTTTGTCATCAATTTATACACTGTATTATCCCTTTGGTATCTTTCAACTCACTTTTCTAAAATAAATTGGTAAACAGATAATAGTATGTCTTTTGTTTTGTTCAAACATCGTAGTCAATATAATTAAAATTGAGAGTTGAAATGGGGAATGTGTCACAGAGACAAGAACCCGGTCATAGAACAGACAACAGCAGAAGGTCACCAACAGGTCTTCAATGCAGCGAGAAATTCCCGCACCCGGAGGCGTCCTTCAACTGGCCCCTAAACAAATATCTATATTAGTTCAGCATTGTTCAGTGATAATGAACGCCATACTAAACTCAAAACTTGAATGTTATGCGACTGTCATATAAGTGAGAGATTTAGCTAGCTATAAACAATGTTTAAACCATCATTTTGTACTTACCATTTAGGATTATGACAGTTATAGTCCATTCGTTTGAGCGTTTGATTTTACCATTTGATTCGGGACTTTCCTCGGAGATCATTATTGTTTAGATTTTTCTTTTTCATAGTTTAACGAACCAAAAATAATTAGCCATTTATACTCTGAATCAGATCTTGATAAAACATAAAATCAGTCGTAACAAGTTGTTCCTACATTTTATAAACATAAAATATATAGGGTTTGTCGGTTGGACCAATATGCTGCCTTGTATGGATTTTTATTTTGTATGTGATTAACAGACCTATCATGTATTCAGTCAATTGAAATAGATAAATTTTTCACACTACGTTTCGAAAAGGGAAAAGAGAAACAAATTTCACAATATTTTAATGTAATGGTAGTCTGATGATAACTTATCTATGAAAAGCTAACTACACGATGTATATGTATACACTATCAATTAGAAACGTGTTGGCTGTGTTTGCGTCAGTATATATTCACACGTTTATGTAGAGCAGTAACGATTAATAACATTAATTCTGTTTCAAGTCTTCCGGTGATATTTGATTTGACACTTGATAAACAAGGAATTGTTAAACACACTTCTTTTTTGTTTCATCCCTTTTGTACTATTATATAGACTATATCAATGCAGCGTTTCTAAAATCCTGGTTTTCTGGTGATCGCATATTTACGTTTAATGCGAATGTTTTAAGAAAATAATTTGTTACTAAGTTTGGTTACTAAATTTAAAGCGCATGAATACAACGATTAAGTGTCGGCTATTTTTTTCTAAATTGAACTATTTTCGCAAAAAATTTAAGGCATTTAAAATTTGTTACAAAAGTTTACTGAAATTTGTTTTTAAAAGTTAAGAAGGTTTTGACAGAATTCCAAGAAATTTGTATGACTTCTTCTTAATGACAATGATGTAGTTTGAGTTTTTAACTGTTTCTTGTGAAGCATGGTGCCAAGGATTTATCTGAGACAATATCTGAAAAAGTTTAATTTCCTGGTTCCATCTTTCAACGGCAATTATGTTTTTATTTTGTAAAATTTTAAGTTTCAGTATTAACAAGAGTATATATTGCACCAGCTATGTACAAAATATAATATGGTTCTTACTCATTAACATATTTAAACAGACGAATTCGAAGCTGATTAAACACTCCTTCTTAAATTTCTTCCAAGAACATATTATAATTTGAATGTTCAATCACCCAAAAATGATGTTGTCCCATGTAACAACATAACCATTCTCAGTAACAAGAAGGATGGTAAAGGACAATTTAACTGATGAGCCACAAAGGTAATCTTCTATATGCCAACCATTGCATTTAATATAAGTTATTAGTATCGTATTAAATAAATCTCAATACAGTATACAGTATTTGAAATGAAAAGACAGGTTTATGACTTTTGATTACAGCAAAGAACATTGTGCAATTCTTGTATTATAGTAGATGGTAACAGAAAGGAATATATTTTTGAATTTTCATTACCTAGGCAGATTTTTTATCTTACAAATACCTTTTTAAAGAAAAATGGCATTGTTTGTTGATATCTTCCAAAATGTGACCAATTTGTAATGATGTATTTTTCATGAACAATGAAATAAAGGAATTGTTTTGAAAAAATAATTCCCTTCTGTTACCAACTCGTTACTCAAGATTCTTCTATGTTACCGACATATCGGACAATTATAGTTTAGTATATTTCATAACCTTTTGTATAGTAAATGGCTAAAAATAAATAAGTGGCATTTGGTAAAATATTGTAGGATATAATAGTAAACCATATAATAGTATCTTTAACTTATTCGTTGTTCCCATTTGAAACTTGTTCAATTTGGTTCACTTTGGTAACAGGAAAGAACTGGAATTTGTGGTAGCATTTTATAATTGCCATTGTTACCACATTCAACAATTGTTTGAATTACAGACAACAGTTCCTGAATCCTCAATGAACTATTTAAACGCAAGTTCTAAAGACATTTTCTTTTTTTGGTTTTTCCTATTGACAAAAATTATACATTTTCAGATATTGTCTTATCTACATTTATTTTTTAATTGACTGGGAATTTTAGTGTTCCGTTAGTCACCCCTAAAACAAACAAGACAACATTGCTGTACCACTCCATCTTTATAATATAAATGATAGTTCAATTTCATTACGACTGAATTATGTTTTTGTCTAGACCTTAATATATAAGAATACATATTGAAATACAAACTCTTTTTCAAAAAAAGAAGCTTATTAATAACTCTAAATTTTGAAATTTTCTTTTTACCCTCAAAAGTCGCTTAAATGATTTTATCATGATCTTGACAATTTTAACAAATGATTATTTTATATGATGAAGTAGAAGAGTGTCACTTTGAATGTTTAAAGCAGTTTTTGACATGGCATGCATATGTTAGCATGGTTAGATACATGTTTGTAGTTAATCAGATAGAGAAAGCAAAGCAAAATTAAAGAGAGGCGAAAGATACCAGAAAGACATTCAAATTCATAGGTAAAAAAAAATGACAATGCCATGGACAAAAAATGAAAAAGACGAACAGACAAACAATAGCACACAATATAGTAAAATATGGGAAATTCATATTGGCTGATCAACTTTCATTTGCGGATGTTCACAGTTGTTCACCATGTTTAAGACGAGACAACACTCAATTAAAAACATTTGATTAAAAAAAAAGAAAAAAAAAAGACTTTAATTCATGGATTGAAATGGGGACTGCAACTGTAGGAGAGGTAATACTATGCAGTAAGGGCATGTATATAGAAGTTATTGTAACCGGTATGGCAAGGTTGTTTTTTTTTAAATTCAAACTCTGGACAAAAAAAAATCAATACAAGAGCCGTCGAAATTATTTTCGCATCTCAAACCAAACGAATCTACATCATTTCATTAGATTAAAACATAAACTTACACATGTTACAGAAGACCACTAGTCTTAACAAAAGTTAATAAAGGTAATTAGCTGTGCGAGGAACGGAATCAGTGTAAAATGACTCTTATTTTTACACCTTTTTTAAAACTTATTATAATCTGATGATCACGATTCTCTTTATAATTGGATTACCTACATTGAAATGAACATACTGTCAGAAAACATGTGTGATGCTTTAACGCTGTTGGCTCATGTTTTGTGTTGAAGATCAGTAACTGATCATGAACTGTTGAATTTTCATGTGACTTTTCAAATCATAGAAGTACATATAATTGGGCATTTCTTAATGCCAAATGTATTTTTTATAGTTTGATTCTTTGTCAGAAATGTACTTCATTTGACTTTCAAAGAGAAAAAATACTCTAGAAACACAGTTTTGTGATAACGACGTCTAGAAAATTACGATACAGACATTTTAAAAGCAATGACATTTCTTTTTAAGGTATCCAGCAAGAAATTCTGAATTGCCATGCATGTCATAGTACTATTGAAATTAAGCATGTCTGCAAATAGCCTATAATATAAACATGAGGATGTGGTATGATTGCCAATGAGACAACTCTCCAAAAAAGACCAAAATGTCACAGAAATTAACAAGTATATGTCACCGTACGGTCTTAATAATGAACAAAGCCCATAACGCACAGTCAGCTATAAAAGACCCCGAAATGACAATGTAAAACAATTCAAACGAAAAAACAGACGGCCTAATAAATGTACAAAAAATAAACGAAAAAACGAATATGTAACACATAAACGAACGACAACCACTGAATTACAGGCACACACATATAGAACGTGGCGGTGTTAAACATGTTAGCGGGATCCCAACCCTCCCCTAACCTTGGACAGTGGTGTAAGAGAACAACATAAGAACGAACTATAAAAATCAGTTGAAAAAGGCTTTACTCATCAGATAAAATTACAAATCCTGCAAATATAAATGGACGTGGCCGGGTACTTGAACATCCCAACATCAAAAGACACAAAGTGCAGATATGTAAGATACAAAACGTGGTGTGTTATACCAATGTAATATGCACACCCCTCATTTTGTTTATCCAGTCTAAGACACAAGTTGTTAAACTACAAAATAAAATAGCAATAATAAACAAAAAAGTCAAACAGCAAGACATATTTTAACTTACACCAATTTATAATTATACGATCTTTGGTTGAACAAATAAATTTTATAGAGTGACATCTTTTAATTTAGTAGTATACATCTTATTGTATTTAACCTATTTGTGTTAATCTGACATGTCTGAAGAAGTGCAAAATCGAACATTTGATTATAACATTTTCTCTACCCTATGCATCATATATGTACATATCCCATTGTGAGAAGCCTGTAGCATGGTGGTTGTCGTTCGTTGCTTTGTATTATATATGTGTTTCCCTTTATGTATACTTAGCTTTTCTGTTTTGCTTTTGAAGTACTAGTCAAGGTTAGGCAGAGATTGCGCGCCTTCTTACATATTATACCTTGCCACATTCATTATGTTTGTTTCAAAATTCAACAGCCTGGTGGTCGCTTTCAGATTGTATCATAAAATTGAGAATGGAAATGGGCATATTTGATTTTCGTTTCCTGTGTTTTTACATACATTAATATTTAGATTTCTTTTCGATTCTGGTGTTTTACATTGATCTGGTTGTGGATTAACATCTAAGAATTGAAATCATTAGTATAACAATTATGAAAATCATTGTAATAAATTACTTTGCTCTTCATGGGCCCTTTAATTGGAATAAAAATATCTTTGCATGTAAGGGCTTTGTAAAGCCTGCTATATATGCGGTACGAGCTTTGTTCATTGTTTTGGCCATTCAGTGACATAAAGGGGCAACACTCTATGTGTAATCTCTGATAGAGAGATGTCTCATTGGCAATTATCATATTTCTTCTTATTTTCATATTATGCAGAACACTATATAAATATACTTTTTTTCTATTTACAGCAGATTATAAAATCGAATTTCACTTGTCAGTCACCACTGGTGTTTTTGTCTGATGTTTTGTTTATTTTCAAATCTTGTTAAGCCCAAATTAAAAACACAATTTCTTTTTTTAATATAATTTGATTCACGTTTCCTTGAGTAATATTCTAATCAGCGAACGCCGGAAAATTGTTTTTTTTTCTTCACTTTTGAAAAACGAAGGACGAACTTCCCTCATGATAAATACATCCGATGATCAAACGATCTGTATCCGAATGCAGCCTTGGTGTCAGTCATAACACGCTGAAGGTTATAAAGCTCACCCCATTTTTGCGTCTTTGTTAGTCTTGTATGTTTGGTGGGTTTTTTTAATTTTAGTTTATTTATATGTTTTAAAGTTTAGAAGCCAGTTAATTTTCACTGAACTAGTATACATTTAGGGGCCAGCTGAGGCCCACCTCTGGTTGCGGGATTTTCTCGATGCAATAAAGACTCATTGTATGTCTTCGGCTGTTATCTGCGTTTTGGTCCCATTGGCAATACTACAGTACTTGCAACCTTAGGCGTTACTGTTTGACGTGAACTTGACTGATCGGTGAATGATCGGTGACGGATGTTTGACTGATCGATGAGTGATCGGTGATCGGTGACCCATAGGATCCGTCAGATAAGTCAAATAACCTATGTGAGAGTTACCCTGACAACTGTCACCGATCGATCAGTAAATTAAATTTATGCACGGATCGGACGGATACGTATATATTTAAAATTCTTATGTAAACCGAACTCCACAGTGTTTACAATTGATGAACGCGGACCTCTACGAAGACACCTTAATTTACACGTTATAATTTGTAATAAAATTAGTTGCAATACAAAAGTAAAAATAGTTTAACAGAATAAGATGCTAAGTGGGCACTCAACGTTGTGACAACGTTGAAATTTGGTTGAAATATGGTCGTGACGTTGATCGACTTAAATTCAACGTTGATCTAACGTCATGGTATTCAACGTTGACTTCACAACGTTGTTTCAACGTTGAATTTACGTTGTTAAAATCAACGTTTAAACAACAACGTTAATTCAACGTTGGGTTAACGTCAGACAATCGCGACAGAAAAATCTTATTGTCAAAATTGAAGGGTACAGATATATGGGATGAGCAGATCGAACAAGGAGCAGTGCTGCAGTATTATAAACGATTGGATAATAAGTGTCTAATTTAGAATTTATAATACTTATAAGGGGGTCCACTGACTGCCATAAGCGTGAGGGGGTTTCCTCCTGTCATGCTTCCATGATCCCTATATAATCAATCATTTTTCCCACAAAAAAGGGGGTAGACCGAATTGCATTGTTTATGCATGGAAAGGAGTTTTGGACAAGAGCAAGTGGTCAGGACTCTGGAGACATCACCAATAACAAATCGGCTTTTACAAATCAATTTTGTTTCGTGTTTATTTTTTAAGTGTCTTTAAAAAAATCAATTCTAACCAATTATTAAGAAGATCTAATTTTGGTTTATTAACAGTGGCGGATCTAGAAATTTTCATAAGTGGGGGCCCACTGACTGACCTAAGAGGGGGCCCGCTCCAGTCACGCTTCAGTGATTCCCTATATAAGCAACCAATTTTTTTCCCAAAAAGGGGGGGGGGGCGGGCCCCCTGGCCCCCCCCCTAAATCCGCCTCTGATTAATTATCTTTATTTTGGGAGATCTGAAAACCTGTTCATACTATTTTAATTATATGTATATCTGTGTAAATATGATATATTCTTAGATTATATTTTTTTTAATCAAATCGATTTTTTTAATTGCTTTCATTCAATTAAATAAATAGGTGAAATTATTCGGTATATTTATTTAATTATTTTTACCGATTGATATTTAATATATAAGCTTAAAATATCATCGATGTACAATGTAATCATAATAATTGAGAAGTTTTTTAATTTTCGCGGTTTTTCAACTGGAGTTCCGAATATTTACATTTGGATGCGCACGCAAGCACGCGCACCTCTTTTTAACATCCGTTTAGAAAAATTTGAAAATCATCCTCGAGAAATTATCGCACCAGACTGATGAACAAATAGTGAAGATCAGTGAACAACTGCGTCTAAGGAATATAAAGAAGATAGGAGACTTTTCTGTATAAACCTCTTGATATTAGGGTAAGTCTATTTTACAGTTAAATTAACGAAGAATCATAATATAAACAAACAGAATCAAATTATTTATCAGATTATCTGCATGTTTACCTTCACAGAAATTATGAGAAGTTCTTATCTTACTGAATCTAATTCAGTTTCATGTCGAAACATGATTGCATATATCCTCTAATTAGCAAACTAACATAAAACATATCTAGCCATGCACAGAGTCAGTAATATCAGAAAAAGGGGGAGGGGGTGTCATCGAAAACTAGCCATTCGTTCCAATACAACTCGATATGGTGTGTCTGTCACATATAGAAATGGTCAGTTCTTAAACACTGTTTTGGTCTTTTAGATTTTTTCGTTAAATATCTCTCATCTTTGATAGTTTTATCTGTATATGAACATTATGGTTATTGCAAAACACAGATCTGGTTTAAAGGATTCATGCTTTGTCTTGTTTTTGATGCAAGCTGGTACAATTGTTTCTAATGAACATGTTGTTTTCTATGATTTAAAGTAACTGTTTTATAATTGGTAGAATTTGATAACATTTCCGGCTAGTAAAAGTACACAACTTTATTTATGTAATTCAAATTTATTTTATTCCTTTTCCATGCTTTCAGATGCTGTTCTAATCTGCCACAAAGAGACACCAGAATCCAAAATATCCGAGCAGTGATCAGGACATTTGAAGAGTGCCCCACAAAAGGCAGAAGGAGTTTCTAGGCAAAAAGAATAAATCATTAAAATAAAATAAATTTTTCATTTTAAAAACCTCTTTTTTTTTTATTTCTATAGTTAATTTAGTGCCAGTTAAAAAAGGCAGTGAAATTTAGAAATACTTTATTTGGTGCATCTTTTTTTCTCTGGTTTACTCAATTGTATCGGGTGTATAGAAAATGATTGAATGAGTAAACAGCTTGGTGATGGTATGTTTTGTTCCAAATGCTTTCAAGATAAATTTAAAAAAAAAACATACGGTATACCCTCAAAAAGTCAAATTTCAGATCAACAAGTATCAATAAAAATGAAAAAAAGACAATAAAAAAGAAGTAAATACATGAAATATTGGATTACAAAAACTTGAAATGAGAACATCTTTTTTTAATGGTCCGTCTATGTATTCACATAAAACAAAGGAGGCATTTTGTGTCACTGTGTCAAATTTGCTGCATTTACATAATTTTGTATAAGTTGGAAAACTTGATCAACCAGAATCAAACCAGTGTGCTGTAGTAAGTTTTTCTTTTTTCCTTTGCTTTGAGAAATTGATGTGCTAGAAAAGTAAGCTTTGTTAATATTGATATATTTGGTTTCAAATAAAATTTTGATATTGTAACTGTCTCTTCTCTATGTTTCTGATTGTTATTCTCTACTATTCTCTTTTGGAGTCCCTTGTTGAGAAAGGAACTGTTGATGGACACTTACTTGAAATAAAACTTGAAAGTGGCTTTTTCATTTCATTATTCAGGTATCTTGTTATTGTATTTGAACACGTGCCAATTAGGATTAATGTACACCCCAAAACCATCACTTCAACCAACCCACAAATGACCCAACTACAACCTAACTCGACCTGATTTCAACCTAAACCAGACCTGATTTCAACCTAAACTCGACCTGATTTCAACCTAAACCCGACCTGATTTCAACGTCACTGGACCCGATTTCAACATGTTATCAACGTCAAAACAACGTTGAAACTGCAACGTTGATTCAACGTCAGAATTTCAACGTCATTACAACTTTCAAAACTAACCCAAATTTCAACGTTGTAACAACGTTGAAGACTGACTTTGGATCAACGTTGATACAACGTTTTGTGCCTGCTGGGTAATTAGAGCGTTAAATTGTTTGTGTTGATTAATATTTTCGTATTAAATATTATAAACATCAGAGACATATAATACATAATTGTATTATATGACTCTGTTAACATGAACTTATTTCTACGAAAATGGTTATTGTTGACCGCCATTGGATTTTTGAACTTTTAATAGTTTCAAATAGGTTGTTTTTTCATGAAATTAAAAGAATGTCAAAGAAATGATATTAAAAGTTTGTTCCCATTGTTTAGAATTACCAAAATTAATATTCTTTTTATCAAATATCGTACTATTTTATTTGCAATCAGTTATTTTTACCATCTTGAGACAAGTCTTCTAATTAGAATTGAGATATAATGAGAATTAAAATACTTAAACTTTTATTTTTGTAGAATAAGAATGCAGTTATTGATTTATTTTGATGCAAATTATTAACCATCATATGATTTCAGTACTTTTTGTACATCAGGATTGGCTGTTCTTCATAAAACATGCCTACTTTAAGGAAAAAGATATTAAATTTTTGTACACGTTACCTAAAATGCAAATACTTCTTCATTTTACTGAAAATTATTGACCGCCATTGGATTTTGTACTTTTTATAGTTTAGAATAGTTTTTTTGTTCATAAATTTAAAGGAATGTCAGAGAAATCATACTAAAATTTTGTTTGCATTGTTTAAAATAATCAAAATTATTCTTCTTTTGTTCAAAAATGATACTATTTTATTTGAAATCAGTTATTTTTACCATCTTGAGACAAGTCCTCTAATCAGAATTCAGATATAATGAGAATTAAAATACTTAAACTTTTATTTTTGTGGAATAAGAATGTAGTTATTGATTTATTTTGATGCATATTATTAACTGTCATATGATTTCAGTACTTTTTGAACATCAGGATTGGCTGTTCTTCATAAAATAATCTTACTTTAAGGAAAAAGATATTAAATTTTTGTACGCATTGCCTAAAATGCAAATATTTCTTCATTTTACTGAAAATTATTGGCCGCCATTGGATTTTTGTACTTTTTAGCTCACCTGTCCCGAAGGTACAAGTGAGCTTATGACATCACTTGGCGTCCGTCGTCGTCCGTCATCTGTCGTCCGTCGTCTGTCGTCGTCTGTCGTCGTAAACTATTTCAAGAATCTTCTCCTCTGAAACTACTGGGCCAAATACTTTCAAACTTTAACTGAATGTTCCTTAGGGTATCTAATTTATAAATTGTATCCGAAGTTTTGATCTATCAACAAACATGGTCGCCATTGCTAAAAATAGAACATAGGGGTCAAATGCAGTTTTTGGCTTATAACTCAAAAACCAAAGCATTTAGAGCAAATCTGACGTCGGTAATATTGTTTATCAGGTCAATTTCTATCTGCCCTGAAAATTTCAGATGAATCAGACAACCTGTTGTTGGGTTGTTGCCCCTGAATTGATAATTTTAAGGAAATTTTGCTGTTTTTGTTTATTATCTTGAATATAATTATAGATAGAAATAAACTGTTACCAGCAATAATGTTCAGCAAAGTAAGATCTTCAATTAAGTCAATTTGACCAAAATTGTCAATTGACCCCTTAAGGAGTTATTGCCCTTTAAAGACTTTTTTCACAATTTGTTCATCATGTTGACTTACTTTAAAAAATCTTCTCCTTTGAAACTGCTGTATCAATTTCAGCCAAACTTAGGCTAAATGAGTTTCAGAGTATCTAGTATTAATTTTATATTTTATTTCCTTGTATGTCAAGAAACATAGCTCCTATGGCTAAAATAGAACATAGGAGAAAGTGATTATTTTTTTTGGCTTTTGAAGAAAATAGGACGATCCAAAAAACATTTAAATAAATTGAAAAGCCAAAATAATCATTGATGAGAGATTTAACCAAAAGAATTAAGGTGAGCGATTCAGGCTCTTGAGAGCCTCTTGTTATAGTTTAGAATAGTTTTTTTTCATAAAATTAAAAGAATGGCAGAGAAATCATATTGAAATTTTATTCGCATTGTTAAAAATAACCAAATTATTCTTCTTTTTATTAAAAATTATACTATTTTATTTGAAATCAGTTATTTTTACCATCTAGAGACAAGTCTTTTAATCAGAATTGAGATATAGTGAGAATTAAAATACTTAAACTTTTATTTTTGTGGAATAAGAATGCAGTTATTGATTTATTTTGATACAAATTATTAACCGTAATATGATTTCAGTACTTTTTGTACATCATGATTGGCTGTTCTTCATAGAATGATCTAACTTTCAGGAAAAAGATATAAAACTTTTGTACGCATCGCCTAAAATGCAAATATTTCTTCATTTTACTGAAAATTATTGACCGCCATTGGACTTTTGTACTTTTTATATTTAAGAATTATTTTTTTTTCATAAATTAAAAGAATATCAGAAAAATCATACTAAAATTTTGTTCGCATTGTTTAAAATAATCAAAATTCTTCTTCTTTTTATAAAAAATGATAGTATTTTATTTAAAATCAGTTATTTTTACCATCTTGAGACAAGTCTTTTAATCAGAATTCAGATATAATTAGAATTAAAATACTTAAACTTTTATTTTTGTGGAATAAGAATGTAGTTATTGATTTATTTTGATGCAAATTATTAACCATCATATGATTTCAGTACTTTTTGTATATCAGGATTGGCTGTTCTTCATAAAACATCTTACTTTAAGGAAAAAGATATAAAATTTTTGTACGCGTTTTCTTAAATGCAAATATTGTTTCATTTTACTGAAAATTATTGACCGCCATTGGATTTTTATACTTTTTATAGTTGAGAATAGTTTTTTTTTCATAAAATTAAAATAATATCAGAAAAATCATACTAAAATTTTGTTGGCATTGTTTAAAATAATCAAAATTATTCTTCTTTTTATCAAAAATGATACTATTTTATTTAAAATCAGTTATTTTTACCATCTTGAGACAAGTCTTCTAATTAGAATTGAGATATAATAAGAATTAAAATACTTAAACTTTTATTTTTGTGGAATAAGAATGCAGTTATTGATTTATTTTGATACAAATTATTAACCGTCATATGATTTTAGTACTTTTTGTACATCAGGATTGGCTGTTCTTCATAAAACATGCTTACTTTAAGGAAAAAGATATTAAATTTTTGTATGCTTTACCTAAAATGCAAATATTTCTTCATAATACTGAAAATTATTGACCACAATTGGATTTTGTACTTTTTATAGTTTAAAATAGGTTTTTTGTTCATAAAATTAAAGGAATATCAGAGAAATCATACTAAAATTTTAATCGCATTGTTTAAAATAACCAAAATTATTCTTCTTTTTATTAAAGATGATACTATTTTATTTGAAATCAGTTATTTTACCATCTTGAGACAAGTCTGCGAATTAGAATTGAGATGTAATGAGACTTAAAATACTTAAAATAAATGATTGCATTACTTTTTGTCCATCAGGATTGGTTGTTCTTCATAAATTGTGTTTACTTTAAGGAAAGAGATATTATTTTAAAGATATTAAATCTTAGCAAAAATGCCGCACCCACTTATAAGATATATAAATGTCTTTACTCTGACTGTTACATTTTGAACACACGAGTGAAAGTCCAGCGCAATGTAGAACAAAATAGTTTCAACATTCATATATCATTATCATGATCTTGACCTCCATGAACATGCATTTAACTTGCAACTGGACGATTAAACAAAACGGTTATTGACGACTGCACGAAAACCTTTACTTCAGACAAAACATGAAATTAACTGTTCATGAAAAACGAAGTCCATCTAGTGGTAAACTACGGAAAAATGAAAATAAATATTTGCAAAATTTTGCCCTGGATACTGTATTTTGGACAGAAAGAAGCTCCCAATTTCCCGAAATTTCATTATGTTTGACAACGATTTTGATGTAAAACAAAACTTTAACCACAGACTGAACCTAAATGCTGAATTAGTCGGCGTGAATGCTGACGACGGGACCGTCCAGCATCGCTAAGTATCGCTTTCGCGAAACTTGTCAAAAAGAAGGATGTTTGTCAAAAGATCCAAGTAGGCAGCTATTTCACTCATAAATCTTAAAGACCTCCTTGCTTTCGACAAGACGACAATAATTGTTTTCTTTTTGTGTAAGGGGGAGGGGGGGTCTTTTTTATAGTAATTGTAGTAAAACAAAAAAAAAATCGCATTTAGTATCATTTTTCTACCTACTAACGTGAATTTTCTGACACAAAGATAAATATACGACAGTACTGTCCATTAAAAGTATGTAATCAAATGCCAAACTATATATGTATATATAAATATATATTGGAATTAACTAGATGTTCTGTATACAATATCATGTATGCTTCACAATATATCAAAATAAAATGCTGAATGACCCATCTCCCTCTCCTTTCAAAAATTGTCAATATCCGATGCATTTGAATTAAGCACAAAACATTTATTTAAATACACGCATGCAATCAGGGCTAGCATTTTGAACATATATTTTAATGGTACCTAACTGTCAGAACATGATTACGATTATTAAGGGTATATAAATTGTCTCTAACTGTCGCCTGGTGAGTTTAATAGGTTAAGGTAAAACTTTATGATACCATATGGCCTAGGTGTTGATTGACTTTTATTTTTATGACCTAAGATCAGTTCCTCAGATATGGTAATGAAATAGCACCTGTACCTTCTTGAATATACAGACGATCTGCTAAGTGAACATCACAGCATGAATCTGTCCATTTTTGCGTGAAGGTAACATTCAAACATATATCTAACCGTTCCTTTTGTAATTAAGATTAATTAACATAACGGTCAAAATAGTATGTTTTAATATGTCAGTGGAATCTTCAGCTTTAGAAGAATGTAACAAACTTTGTATTTATAAACGATATAAAGTAGTATTTGGTTTTGAAAGATACTTAGATTTTCATTGTAATGTATCTATATTAACAAAATTGTGTAGCGGCACACTTAGATTAAATGAATGTTGAAGTTGGTCGTTATCTGAATACTCAAAGAGAAAATAGAATTTGTATATGTTGCAATATGAATGTTTTGGAAGACGAATATCATTTTGTTTTATCATGTCCAACGTATAGATCTGTACGCATAGAATTTTATATTTATTCTACTATTTTTGGCCAAATCGGCACAAGTTAGATAATTTATTCTAAATCTCTGACAGTAAAACTATATGCATTTATTCAAATGCAGCCGCTTGGAAAATTAGATCACATATAATGTCATAATATTATTGTATACTCTCAGTCTGTAACTTCTGTTCTCTGCTGCCTTTTATTTGTCATATGTTGTATATATTTTCGTTTGCCATAGCATGTGAAAATAAATTATGCATATGACTACAGTAATAACGTTGCCAATCTGGTAAATCAATAAACTGATAATGCCCCCAGTTTATCAAATCTCGTATCTAATTAGTCGATAACGCAAAATCACGATCGATCTTGCACATGCGCATTGCTTCCCTGAACTAGTGTATTTGTTATTTTAAATGCTTCGATTGTGACGAGAATATAGAAAGTCCGTGATTATGATAAGTTTTTTTAAGAATTTTATGATGATAAGGATACAAAAATTTGAAATATTGAAAAAAAAATAGACAACATTTTTCAATAACTGATTCTTTCATTTTGTTTTTCCCGAGATTGTTTGGAAAATAATGAAATAAAAATCGCGATGTAGAAACCGTTTTAGAACTCGCCGGTTTTGAAAATATATAACCTAAATAAAACGAAAAAGACCATTCTTTAATGATGATATTTTAATTTAGGTTTTATCTGTACATTTCTTTTCATTTCAATTCATAAAACTTTGCTAAATAATTAATAAACAAAATGTATCATTGAACGTTCGATTTTCAAGAGTCGCCATTTTAATTAGATTAAACGAAACTAAGATTCCGTAATTTGTATTAGTTTATCATGTGACGTATTAAAGTTCAATCCGTCATCAAGGTCGATCGGTACTATCCGTCCGATCAGTCCGATCAGTCATTTACTTTTACTATAAGTCTGACGGATTGCTGACGTGCGTTTGACGCGAACTTGACTGATCGGTGACTGATCGATGACCGCTGACTGATCGCTGAAATAGTAACGCCTAAGGTTGCAAGTACTGTACATCTTCTTATTTTTGTGAAGACTGGTTACTCGTTCAACAGCTGCTATTGTCTATACGACTAAACTGCTGTCCTCATTTTTTTACTTCGGATAACACTTCAAGTTTTGAGTGAATGACACAATAGCCGTAGTTCTCAAAACCCGTCAATAAATGTATAATGTCACCTTTCTTTTTCTTCAATAAACAAAAGACGGTACTAAGCAAATAATGTTCATTTAAAAGATAGAAACAGCAGAACTTTAAGTAAACGTCGATGTGCAACCTCGTTTAATATTCGAAACAAATGGTCTGAAATTCTTTTCTAAAAATATATTGCATGTTTGGGGATCGAATTGTTTCCTTTTGTACATATAACACCGAAATGACCTAGGATAACCTAGAAATCGTCAGCTTGCGCGTCATACATATTTTAATTCGTGTACGCAATTCATCATTTTCAGAGAAAATTATATATTTATCAGCTGTAATTGATCTCGAACTAGCTTTCAGTAACTGCAAGTAATCATACATTGTTTTATGTGTCTTTTTTTATTGTTATTTGTTATGAGGTTTTGGGGAGGTTCATTTTTTTTTGCTTCGTGTCGATCCATTTTCAACTGCATTTTATACTGTGTCCTTATGTTGTACTCTTTCACAAATTTCCCAAGTTAGGGATGGGTTGACTGGTACACACACACATGATACATGTAACCCCGCCTCATTCTTTGTGTGCATGTAACAAATCATGACACTTTAATTCGACAACCACTGATTTGCAGCAGCCTGACCATGGACAGGCACATGCAAAATCTGAAGATTGAACTAGTTTCAGAGCGCACAAACATATCGCTAACCCATGACATAGGTGAAGGAGAACAGCAAAAAAATACAAATCATATTTTCATGGACGAATTTTTTGAAGTTTTTAATTGTCCGATATCCAACATTTTAAAATTGTAATTAAATCAATGTTTTGATAACAAACAGTTCATACATGGGTGGTATTTAAAAAAAAATCATTATCATTTTGCATTTACTGAAGACTGCGTCTTGCCTTCTGGTTATCATTGGAAAATTATTTCGTGTTGTATACGTAATGACTTTATGTGGACCGTTTTAAGATTCGAGGTATGCAGCATGTCATTTTAGTGCTAAATAGTCCGCCTGTTGCTAAACAGGTTTAAATAAACTAACAAACAAACAGTGCCTCTTTTTTGAAAATAAGGTGTGTCTTGATTACCAGTGAAACTATCCATTAAAATTCAAATGAAGTGGATGTACGGCCTTTAAAAGTGGGGAAACCCTTACCATACACGTACATATTCGGCTATAGAAAGGCCCTGGCATGACCAATATTAACCAATTCAGTTGAACAAAAATAAAGGACTAATTTATTACAAAACAATTTAAGCAAAACAAATAATATGACAGACAACCACTGAATTACAGGCTCCTGACTCGGAACAGGCGCATATTGGTGCTGGCGCCAACCCTCGCTTTTAACAGGGCCGGTGTTATATAGCCATTCTTCCCCCATGCCAGTCCCCCCACCACACACACACAGGGGAAAGACTGGCATGAGCCAATGTTTCCCCAGGGGAAATGTTGGATCATTGTCATTCTTCCCCTGCGGAAAGTTAACAATACATTGTACGTATACATATAGCAATTTTTCCCCCATGCCAATCTCCCCCTCCATAATATCGATTTCACTATATTTATATGCAAGTCTGTAAATGAAACCGAACAGTGTTAGAATTATTTTTATTTGTATAAAAATTTGTTGTTCATTTACATATACACAAGTCTTTCTATGTGTCAACTAGTCTGTCTTTCTGTTCACCAGTTTTTCTATGTGTCCCCTAGTCTTTTTACAATTTTAACTGTCTGTCTATATGTCCGCAAGTCTTTCTACATATTCACCAGTCTATTAACATGTTTACCATTATGTCTATGTCCACTAGTCCGACTGGACTACAATTTCACTGGCTTTGAAATAACTTTCAGTAGAGCCTATAAACGGCGAATACTTTTTACTTTTATTTCGGTGTTTTGTGTCTTTTGTTTTTATGTAAGTGATAATTGTGCACCGTACTAACATTTTAGTGAAGTCAATTGCAATTGATATTTTATTTTTGTTTTTTCTTGCGGTATGCTGTCACAGGTTGGGTTGGAGGAGGGTTGTGTTTAAGGCCGCCGCATTATTTATGTGCCATTCCCAAGCCAGGAACATGTAATACATTTGTTGTTGTCGTTTCATGGCGGTCAAGTTTGTTTCGTAAATTATTTGTTATAAATACATTGTAGTTTTGTTAAAAAAAATTCACATTTTTATTGTCGGGGTATTTTATAGCCGACTTTATGAGGGTTTCTCATTGTTAAATGCTGTACGGTTTCAGTGGCCTTTAATTCCTTTCTACCACGTCGTATCATTAGTGCTGGATGGCGTTCGTAAAACAAGGTCAAAATGGTCCTTAGTGTCGACTTAAGCAGTATTAGTACTTAAAATATAAGGCCCTGTTCACACCAAACGCCATGTACAGTAAACTTGTCGATGGAAATATTTCGAACCCCAATTGGAAAATAAAAAAGAGGTCCTACAGATGATACAAAAATATTCTAAATCAAGAGTTTCCCCATACATTATAGTGTTAAATGTGGGGAAAAAATTGATTACCAGCATCGAAAAAAAAACGAAATAAAACGTTTGCGCTGAAAAATTTCTGGCTCAAATAAATTAACAAAATACCCCCCCCCTTTTTTTTAAGTTAAGTGGTTGCTTCTTTATGAAAGCCATTTTGATGATTTGCAGTAGTTTAAAAATAATAAAGATGTCTCGATTAAGCATTAGAAAACGTAGAATATATATTTTTATTCTCATAAAGCTAATGCATTACATCGCTTCAGAGAAAAAGGAATGATATATAAGGGATCACTATATTCCTATTTTTACTGTTTGTTTCAAATGGTATTTCTTCTCCAAGGAGTATTTGGCAAAGGGAGGGGGTAATGTTTTTTTTTTTAGTTTTAAGGGTAATTTAACGGATCCGAGATACGTGTACTAGACAAACAATACATTTACCTCATACTTTTTAAGTAATGCATTTATGAGTGAATCGTTGTTTGAGTAAAGACCAGGGGCAAACATTTCTGTGCAAGTCAAGTCGATTCGAAAAAACCTTAATTTTCAAATGAATTATGTGTTCGGCAATGACGCTGCTTTGAGTCTTGATAAGGGCTTTTAAATAAAGCTATGTTAAGTTTAAAAAAAATATATATATCAAGTTTAGACAAATATTTCTGTTAAGAACTTTATTAATAATTGTTATAAATATCAATTTTATTCAAAAATTGTTTCTTCCTTAAATATACACGGTGAAACTAATGTTTTAAATGCCTAGTTTTGTGTACACTTAATCTACACAAGGCCTACATCGAGTATCAACTGCATGTAGACAAAACATGTTTTACACTACATGTAAACTGAATTTTATCAATGCGAACGTAATTTTGTTTAGTTTACGTGTGAGTTACACTTACACAACACCGAGCTTAGGTCAATATAACACGGCCTAATACTGCACTATCACTATATTTGAATCTAGTCATAAAAAATCCCCAAAGTCTAAGCAACATAAAAGACAAGAACAGATAGACGGATCCGGTTTAAATTATTATGAAAATTACGATTTTTGCTTTATCCTACATATTGGTCTACTTTTATTGTTGTCCCCGTTAAACCTAAAAGTCTTACATTACAACGAATCAGATCTATGTTTTTGCTTTGAGACCAGAATATTTTCGAAAAAATAAAAAAAGAAATCAATTGCGTTTCTATGTATTAAGAAAGAGTCCGGGAAACGCTCAGAATGCACGATTTTGCGTTATTTTTCTCAGAGCTTCTGGGGGCATTTAGGCTCCCCAGACCCCTCACCCAAATTTTCGCCTCGCTATGCTCGGCGAATATATTTGCCTCACTATTAAAAGAGGCTAGTTACGGCCCTGTATTCATTTATTCCATGATACCAGGGGTTCAAGACGGAAAATAGATGTGATCATCACACCAGAATGTGTATACATATATATATATATATACTAGAACACACCCGTGATATCGCGGGTCCATGACTGAATTAAAGTATATAACTATGCGCAAGCCTTATTTTAGTATTAGTATTGTCATCTGATAAATTAAAGTCATGCCGATTATAAGATACACAGTTTTCTTTGCTTTCAAATCTTTCTGTTTGAACCCGTCGAACTGGAACTTATTAATTATTGATAATATTAATTATTCGGAAAACAAAAGGTCCTGGAATGGAGTACTTTTTAATCAACAGCATTGTCCTATATTAGTTATAAATAAAGTTGAATTCTTTGATTCGCTGTTTTACGTCATGCCCGCTAACAAATTGAAAACTGTACCTATACGCCTTATTTTAGTCCAGATTTTTAGTATTCGTATTGTTATCTTAGAAAGTCTAACTGATTAAAATACTACAATAGGTAACAATTTGACAATTAAGTAGTGTCAACCCTGTGATTATGACCCGTGTAATACTATATAGCATATTAATCCTGAATACACCGTTTGGTGGTGTGCCTGTCAGATGCGGAACGTACAGATAATGTAATCGGTAACAGGTGAATATACTATTGGTATCGGTATCGGACTCGACCCGGAACTTATTAATAATTGGCAATATTTATTACGTGGAAAACAAAAGGGCCTGGAGTGGTGTAATTGTTAATCTACACCTTTGTACTATATTAGTTATATATAAAGTTGAATTCTTTGATTCGTCGTTTTTACGTGATGGCGGCTGACAAATTGGACCTCGTAATTTTAGTATTATAGATATCTATAAACACATTCTAAAAAACATCTTTTCGTGACGTCGCCAACGGTATATTACAAGGCGGAAGTTTTAGCATCGCACGCTACTACGGGGGTAGTGGGGGTGGCTGATCATGGTTCCCCACCTTAAAGCTGAGGGGGGAAGTAGGATCATGCCAATTTTCCGGGGGGAGGGAATATTTTATCGAGCCAGTCTTTCCCCCCCGGATCGATCAAGTCTTTGACCCCGGAAAATTTGGCATGGGGGACGAATGGCTATAAGACACCGGGATAGTGGTGTAACAGCAAAACATAAAAAGAAATATACTTTTTCATATATAAAAGTATTAAATACATTCCTTATGACGTATCGTCCGATCGGGTGTATTTGATTTTTGTGATTTTACTTTTTGCACCATGATATTGCGGTTAATTTTATAAAATAAAATCTGATAAAAATAAAATTCTGATTTGATATGTAATCTAACTAGGAAATAAAAGACAATGCAAAGTAGCCCGAAATTTTACCTCTGAGTTTAGATTCGTATATATAAATTCCTTAAAACAATCATTCCTAACCATGTCAAACAGTTAATATTTAGCGTTCCAAGATATATACTGAATGAAAAGTAAAGTGTCGCCTCCTCCCCCTCCCCCCCCCCCCCCCAAAAAAAATGACTAGAATATTCTTCTAGTAGTCTTATTCGTGTTGTGTCTGCGAAAAGATCAATTTCTTAAATGATTTGCTATGATGCAAATATTATTGAAATTATATGTGCCAAAAATGATGATAATGCACACATCATTGCAAGCAATCCAACCAGGAACATGTTGAGCTTTCTGTCAAATAGTTCAGAGGAGTCGCCTTCACATGTGTTATTGTCATAATACTAAAACAAAATAGTCAAAGTCCCGCAACTCCTGTTCAAATTGTCGGAACAAAGAGGCGGTATGATGTGTTATGATCAATTACGTACACTATTTCAATATTCAGCCCCATTCTACTATTTAGTCAGCCATCAGTCCTACCCTGATATACCCTATCTTTTTCGGGTAATTAATATTGATAGCGTTTGACATTTTTAGCCGAACAAATTTATCCATTTTATATAACTTAAATTATTGTATGCTGGTTCATATTCTGGACGCCAATCTTTGCTCCTTTATTATATAATTCACTAACAAAACAATTATGAAGCTTAGAAATGGAAAATTACCAAATACTAAACTTGTTCAAAGGGTATCTACACGTCTCAATCTTCAAAATCGGTTATCTAAAAATACTACCATCGCTAACATTTTTAACAATAAAAATCGTGGTTACCCTTCTATCGATAAGTGTCATGCAAAAAATGACTTACATGTCCCCGTCTTTCCACCAACAATACGGTAAGGTCCACGTTTAATGGTCGCACATTTTCTTTAAATTTTGAAACTGATATAACTTGAAAAACAAACAGTATTATTTATTTACTCACATGAAACAAACCGGGGTGTGGTATTCAGTACGTAGGAGAAACTGGACGATATTTATCTAAACGCACTCAAGAACATCTGTATCGTTTTAAAAGACCCAATAAATTCAAAAGTATCATTTACCAACACCTTAAGAAGCACAACCATCCTTTTAAATATTTAGCAGTTCAACCTTTAGAAGTAGTAAATAAGCAGCCTGGTGAATCGCATTCAAAGTTTGTACGATCACGGAAAATAATTGAATTGAATTGGATTAAAAAATTACAGACAGTTTACCCTCTCGGTCTAAATGATAATATCATGGGAATTGGTAATATATCTAGAACCAATTCCGTTAACATTTTGGATATAGTTTCTAAAACTGTTCGTAAAAAACGTTCTCACGGTCGTAGAACAAATCGCAATCAAAGAAAATTTCGGGCCAATCATACCAATATTTCGGACCTAATTTCTATTTCAAAAAACAACGGCAGACATTATCTGTTAACAAAACTCTGTTCGTTACCGGTTAATAAGTTAAATAAAATTTTGGAGGATTGCAACACAATTTCATATAGCAGTCCTAAGTATGAAATTGTTCAAATTATTATGGCATATTGTTATTCTAAATTATTTCCCAAAATTGATCGCCCTGAAGATCATAAAAAACATTTTATTAAAATTAAGTATGTCAATAAAGGCTTTGATTTTGTAAATATTGCCGGTATATTTAACGACCATTCTGTTAAAGAACAAATTCCTGGATATTTTGACAATACTGAGCTACCTCTTATTTGTTATATTTACAAGAAATCTACCCGGAAATTTGTGTTTAATTATAGTCAATTGTGTAAAGATGTTAATATCAGTGAAAATACACCTACTTCATGTAATTGCAGTAATTCCGAATTTATTTATGGACCCATTTCCCATGTTATAACAGGAGATCTTCACATCGTTCAAGACCGAGAGTTAAAATCATTCCTCAGTAAAGGACCTAAATATCGTCCCCCGTCAATTATTAATTGGAATGAGTGTCGTAATATCATCCACGACTCACTCCATACTTACTGTATGAAATGGATAAAACGGGAAAAATCTGACAAAAAATCTTTGGACTCTTTTTTTAATTCAGTAATGAAGATAGTTGATATACGTATTCAACATTTTAAAGAACATTTTACTATTAACAATAAAAAGAAACCTATTTCTCGTATCAAACATAAACTAAATGAACTAGCCAAGGAATTTGTTTTTGTCCCGGCCGATAAAGCTGCTAATAATATTATTATTGTTTGACGTAAATTTTACATTGAGGTTCTGAAAAAGGAAATCACCAATTCACCAACATTCCAACTGACTCCATTTTCAGAAAACGAAATCTGTAACAAACATAAACTTTTGGCCACCGCTTTACAAGCAGAGCCAAATACAATGAAAGTCCCAACTATGTATTGGCTTCCGAAGCTACACAAAACCCCTTACAAATATAGATTTATTTCGTCTTCAAGCCATTGTTCAACTACTAAATTGTCTATTCTTCTTACCAGCACACTTGGCACAATTAAAAACCTGATAATAAATTGTTCAAATAAGGCCTTCGAAAATAGTGGAATAAATTACTTTTGGAGTGTCAAAAACTCGTTGGAAGTACTTGATAAATTGCATGCTTATATTGGTGATTTTGAATCTGTTCAAAGTTTTGATTTTTCTACCCTGTATACCACATTGCCTCACATTCTCATTAAGAAAAAATTCACACACCTAATTAAATGGGCATTCAAAAAATCAGAATGTGATTATATATGTTCAAACTCTTTTAGGACATTTTTTAGTAGCAATAAACAAAAAAACTATGTTAATTGGACATGCTTTGATACTATATATGCCCTTGAGTTTTTACTAGATAACATTTTTGTTCGTTTTGGGGATTCCGTATATCGTCAGATTATCGGAATTCCAATGGGGACTAACTGTGCACCACTTATTGCGGACCTGTTTTTGTATTGTTATGAGTTACAATTTATGACAAAAATAAGCAAAGACCCATCGAAACAACATCTGATAAACAAATTTAATAATACTTTTAGATATTTGGATGATATTTTGGCTCTCAATAATGACGACTTCAGTATGTATACTAATGAAATTTATCCTGTTGAACTTACTTTAAATAAAGCTAATACTAACAATGACCACTGCCCTTTTCTCGATCTTGATATCTATATCACTAATGGAAAGCTGAATACTAAAATTTATGATAAAAGGGATGATTTTTCATTTCCTATCGTTAATTATCCGTTTTTAGATGGTGACGTTCCCTTGTCACCATCTTACGGTGTTTATATATCTCAACTTGTACGATTCGCTCGTGTATGTAACAATGTTTTAGATTTTAACGAGCGAAATTTATGTATTACTGAAAAATTATTACACCAGGGTTTTCGATATCACAAACTAGTCAAAACATTTACTAAATTTTATCATCGGTATAAAGACATCATTCGTAAATATAGCTCAACATGCAGACTTCTAATACGTTTAGGTATTTCACATCCAATTTTTTATGGAAATATTCTTTATAAAGCACAAAGGTGTCAGTATTCACCTCATAAACTTACAAAACCTTTGAATAGACTTATTAAGAAGGGATATAATTACGATACTGTTGTCAAGTCATTAAAGATTGCATATTTTGGCGTTAATATTGAGTCACTGATAAGGTCTTTGCATCGGAACTAAACACATTTATTCTAAAAACAGTTGTTGGCATGACACGGGTTATGTTCTTCTCATATATGTTATGATGGTATGATACTAAACCCCTAACGGGAAGGATTGTGCCTGATGTTCATATGATGAAATCATAATCTTTCAGTCAGTTTAATTGAATTCTGGAGCTGGCATGTCAGTTAACTGCTAGTAGTCTGTTGTTATTTATGTATTATTGTCATTTTGTTTATTTTCTTTGGTTACATCTTCTGACATCAGACTCGGACTTCTCTTGAACTGAATTTTAATGTGCGTATTGTTATGTGTTTACTTTTCTACATTGGTTAGAGGTATAGGGGGAGGGTTGAGATCTCACAAACATGTTTAACCCCGCCGCATTTTTGCGCCTGTCCCAAGTCAGGAGCCTCTGGCCTTTGTTAGTCTTGTATTATTTTAATTTTAGTTTCTTGTGTACAATTTGGAAATTAGTATGGTGTTCATTATCACTGGACTAGTATATATTTGTTTAGGGGCCAGCTGAAGGACGCCTCCGGGTGCAGGAATTTCTCGCTACATTGAAGACCTGTTGGTGACTTTCTGCTGTTGTTTTTTGTTTTTTATTTGGTCGGGTTGTTGTCTCTTTGACACATTCCCCATTTCCATTCTCAATTTTACTACTGTATTGATGGCAAACATTCCTTCTTAGAAAGATATCTTTCAGTTAAAAACACTCCATTGAACTGCGGTCTTATGATTCTTATTACAATACTTATAAAAATGTTAAAAGTTCAATAACTCTTGTACATCATCATGCAACTCTTGTACAAGCTTGTCAAATAAAACTAACGATATACAGTAATATGAAGCATGGCCCTTCAGTGTTTTAACGTTTGAATTTCCTGTAATTTTTTATTTCTGTGAAAGCGAACAAAAAAATATAAAATCTTGCAGGCTGTTAACTTTAGAGACAATTTGTGCACATTTTAATGAGGGGAGGACAGGGGTAAGGGAGACAGGGAGAAAGGGGGTAGGAGAAAGGGGGTGGGAGAAAGGAAAAAAAGTTGGAGAAAGGAGAAAAAATAAAATATCTCTCCTTTTAAAAAATGATCTAATATTTCAAGAAAAAATATCTCAAAAGGAGATGTTTTATTCTAATGGGAGAAAGGAGAACGGGGGTAGGAGAAAGGAGAAAAGGGGTGGGAGAAGGGAGAAGGGTACCCCCTGTCCTCCCCCTCTTTAATTGTTTTTACAAGAACGACAGCTAGTGTTTGTAAAAGCATCGTTGTACGCCCTTGAAACACACATCTGTTGGATATATATAACGGAAGTACACAGCTTCACTTTATTGGCTTATCTTTATGTTAAAGTGTTGGTTTAGAGTTTAGTCACAAATTTTGTTGTTGTTAGTAAAATATACAAAAAGATCATGAGCTAAGAGTGCATGATACGCTTACGTTGTCTTATGCATTTATGATAAGAGTAAAATGAAATATTTAACCATAATTCAGTTGGAATGCTCCATAGAAAAAACTTGCATGAAGAAACCTTACGTATAATAGAAATAATGCCTTAAATATATATGGCTCCTGTAACTCATTTCATATACATGTACTATCAGCAGTGATTGACACTGTAAAATCCCGTCACTCTTAAACGACAAATAGGGGTTTACATGGATGGATCCACGGTCCGAGGAAAGTGTTTGCTCAAAACATTGTTATGTTGATACATCAATCCGTTGTATACGAAATACATCACCCATTACATGCCCATTCAGATATTCATTATCATTTGGTATTAACTGCAAGTATTAAATCGTAAATGCAGAGAAAAAAAAAGTGTTATACTTTAAGAATAGGGGTTTTATGAAAATCATTACGGACCGATTTAGAAAATTTAAAAAACGAACTTCTGGACCATTTCTTTAAAACAACGTAGATCTATAATAAAATAAGATAAGATATTTTTAGTCCAATTGAATGGCCCTTAAAGAGCAAAGTAATTTATTACAATGAATTTTATAATTGAAACAATAAATAAATGTTGATATAAATATCCACAGCCAGATCAGAGTCACACACATATTAAAAAAAAGTGAGAAAAAAAGGCATAACAATTATATCAGGCTATTATGATACGTAAACGGTTCCGATGTTGGTCTTACCATTACACAGATTTTAAAGATATATGACGTCAACAATAATGTAGAAAAGTAAGTTGGTTCTTGCCTGAATTCTAATCTCCAGGTCCGGTAGTTTCGTTTGTCAGTTTAATAACGTAAAAAATAAGCGAACTTAACGGACGAACGAAATTGCCGACCAGCATCGTACATGTATTTTATATTATAAATGAAAACAGTTAACAGATCATTCGTTCACAAAATGACGATCGATAGAAACTCGTGAAAAAGTATTCAAGAAGATGTGGTACATGTATGATTGTAAATGAGACAAATGACAACACTCCACTAGAGAACAAATGACACAGAAATTAACGCGTATAGATCACCGCACGGCCTTTAGCAATGAGAAACCACCGAATTACACACTGAATGTGCCTATCCCAAGTCAGGTGCCCGTGAATTGTAATTTTTTAGAGGCACCTGACATAGGAGATACACTTTACTTACAGAATGTGGTGGGGTTAAACTCGTTTGAGAGCTCCAATCCCATCCTTTCCTTAACATGGGACAGTGGTTTAATAGTACAACATAAAAGTGTGCACATTTTTAGAATGTAGCGCGGAATACAAAATGTACATTGGTCAACGCTTTTCAACTCGCAATGAGTTTACAATAAGAGGCATTCAATTCTACGGATCCACTTGAACTCTCCATCAAATCGGGCTTTGAATTTTTATGATAAGATCGACATAGTTCTATAATGATCATTTTCAGATTTATTATTAAGAGTTATAGGACTTTAATCGCACAACACTGTGATAGTCATGATACAAATTTTCTTTATGAGTTGAAGTTATGATCAGTTACTGTTATAAGACCATCGAAATAAATGATTTTTCTTACAATATGAATAAGGTGAAGGTGCCTCTAAATTTTGACATTCAAGTCATTGCGAGATCATAAACTCGGGTTAGAAGGAAGAAATTGAAAATCATCTAACTCTTTAAAAATATAGAACACATTGATGTGGATTTTTTTAAACCATAAGATCATAAAAAAAGAATTACTCTAACCCTACCTATCAAGAAAAAAGATGCCTCCTCAAAATCTTTTAGTGATGTAGACATGTATAGACATGAAGATTAAAAATAGCATCCGACATTTTAATTTCTTTTTGCGAGAAAAAAAAAAGAAAAGAAAATGCCTACTTACGTACCTATAACCTATATTCATGTACCCACACAGGCAAATTATACTCACATCAATATCCACGTGAATATAAATTCATGTGCATCTCAAACGAGGTTATACTTGAAACTCACGTGAAATCAGTTTCATGTGAAACTCGTGTGACTGTCACGTGAAAATCACCAGATTTTTTTTCATGTGTTGGCTTTATTCTACTCCCTGTCTTTCAGACCTCACCTCTATGAAACATGGATACGTCCGATCGAATGATACAACTCTCAGAGGCCGCTTGTCATAAAATTTTCCAACTCCGTAGTCTTATTGTCTTGACAATGTATATCGCCAGTTTGATGGGACAATTCTTACGGGAGCTGTAGGACTTTGACCATCTTTTTAATAGTGTAAACATGCAAATGCAACGTCCATTTTACATGAATCGCTTATACTTTGTCGTATTTGGCTGTTCGCCATCATGTGTAGCAGACAATAACTGCTAGTAGTTTGTAACCAAGTGTTAATTATGTATTAATGTCATTTGTTTATTTTCTTTTGTTACCTCTTCTGACATCGGACTCGGACTTCTCTTGAACTGAATTTTACTGTGCGTATTGTTATCAGTTTACTTTTCTCAAAAAATATGTTTAACCCCGCCGCATTTTTGCGCCGGACCAAGTCAGGAACCTCTGGCCTTTGTTAGTCTTGTATGATTTTCAATTTTAGTTTCTTGTGTATAATTCGGAGTTTAGTATGGCGTCCATTATCACTGTACTAGTATAGATATTTGTTTAGGGGCCAGCTGAAGGACGCCTCCGGGTGCGGGAGTATCTCGATGCATTGAAGACCTGATGGTGACCTTCTGTTGTTTGTTCTATGATCGGGTTGTTGCCTCTTTGACACATTCCCCATTTCCAATTTCAATAATAATTAAACATGTTTGTATCTGTCAATTTAATAGGCTCATTTTACATGAGTAAAGCTTAAGATACTAGCTATTTTTTAAAGAGTAATTTGACAACGTTAACGTAGCTGACCATATTATATCGTCATTGGTGGTGTAGTTTACTTCATTTTAAAGTCGTTTGGCTTTTTAGGCACATAGTTTTACATTAAGGATTAAAAAAATAAGGTTGAGAGCGTAATATCAAAGAGTTGTAAAAAAATATGTTTTACTTAGAAGCCCTGTCTCATGGGGTGTTGCTAAACGGCGGAAACGGAAAACGGAACGGAAACGGAAAGAAATATTTATATAGACGGAATTTAAAAGGGGATGGAAAGAACTACGAAAATCAATATCGACTGAAATTACAAAATGACACAAAAATTATGTTGACAATAGGATAGTAGCTAGATATCAAAGAAATAGTAATCAGTTTTTCGCACCTTTATTCGTCATGCTTGACGATATTGATTTGATAACTGGTATATTGCTTTAGAATGACAGATTAAACTTATAGGGTCTTTGCATCGGAATTAAACAAATTTATTCTAAAACCAGTTGTTGGCATGACACGGGTTACTGTATGTTTTTCTCATATATATTGATGCATGGTACATGTATATATACTAAACCCCTAACAGGAGGGATTGTTCCTGATTTTCATATGATGAAGACATAATATTTCAATCAGTTTAATTGAGGTCTGGAGCTGGCATGTCAGTAACTGCTAGTAGTCTGTTGTTATTTATGTATTATTGTCATTTTTTTTTCTTTTGTTTCATATTCTGACATCGGAATCAGACTTCTCTTGAACTGAGTTTTACTGTGCGTATTATTGTGCGTATGCTTTTTCTACATTGGCTATAGTGCCTAACAAGATTTTGTGAGGTAGACGAAATTGACTTTAAAACGATCGTATTGACTTTTGATGTCCAAAAATAGGCAGATCGGACATATTTTGACTTCATATACCTACTACTTAAGTTTTGGAGTTATTGTAATTAACATATTCCAATGAGACTGAATAATGCTTTTTTTTTGTTATGATAACTAATAACTTTACCTGCCGTAGCTGTGCGTAAAATGTATTTCGGCATTTCTCTTAAGAAAATGACTTGTTTAATGGAACAAAACGTCTTATTTGTAAACTTTCTCTTTTATCTCCACAATAGGCTTTTAAAAAATAATCTATCAACTGTGTAGTCGGAAAATTTTGTGAAAATAGAAGAAGTGGCAATTCTTACCTTTCATACCTTAACTTTCATTGATAAAACATAATATTGACTCGTCCAGTGTCCAGTTTGAAGGTCATTTTAGTTACCGTACACATACATGCACGTTCTTATTATCAATAGTCATGTATGAAAAGCATAAACAAGTTTGAAGGTAAACTAATTACAAGTTAATCCAATCAAATTGCGTACGAATTAATAACAATGACCAGTCCACATCATACAAAATAATAGGGGTAAACTGGGTAGGGAGAAAATGTCAGATATTTTAAGTTCATTATTTTGCAATAACGAATAAAAATTTGTAAACCAAAAGATTTGCTATAATTCCATAAACATGTCGTTCTGTATTGGTATAGTTTTTGGATCTTTTATTTGCGTATTTAAGGCTGTAGAAAGTTTGGGCTTCAAAAGTCAACATAATTATTGACTTTATACAGAAAATTCGCCTTTTTAAAACATTGAATGTTTCAAAAATAATACGCGACAACAAAGTAAAATCATTTTTTAAAACACTGCAAAAATAATCATACAGATTGATGCAGTGGTATTGTCATAAATTGTGTTGGAGTGAACAGTGGTACAGCAAACGTCGAATTCCCTCACACAATGTTATCACACACTATAGAGATATAGAAGGAGGGTTGCGATATCAAAAAATATGGCAGGAGCCTCTGGCCTTTGCAAGTCTTGTATTATCTTTAATTTTAGTTTCTTGTGTATAATTCGGAGTTTAGTATGACGTCGATTACTACTGAATTAGTATACATATTTGTTTAGGGGCCAGCTGAAGGACACATAAAAAAGTACAGAGAAGAATAAGTTTTCAGTTGTC
The DNA here is from genome assembly GCF_963676685.1 of Mytilus edulis. NCBI lineage: Eukaryota > Metazoa > Mollusca > Bivalvia > Mytilida > Mytilidae > Mytilus > Mytilus edulis. Next base: position 53,851,220 of record NC_092349.1, on the reverse strand, counting down.
TTGACATATCATCTAAATCTTTAAAAACTACAAATATGAATAAAAGTAACTTTTAAATTTCAAGATTTCTTTCAGTGTGAATGAATAAAAACTCATTTCTATATAAACGTGTGTCACACATGTGAAGCTGGATCTGTTTATCCTTCAGGAGCAAATGATATCACCCACAGTTTTTGAGGGCGGTTTGAGTTGCCCAGCTTTAGTTTATATGTTGTGTTTTGCGTACTATTGTTTTTCTGATGTCTGTTTGTCTTTTGCTATTTTTTTTCTTTTTTGGTAAAAGCGTATTCAGTTTATTTTTAACTTGTGAGTTTGAATGTTCCTATGGTATCTTTGGCCTATCTTCAAATGTTTTAAACTATAGTAAAACAGCACACTAGTACCAAATGAGTGACACTAAAGAACATATCCCTAGACAAAAATAGGTTCCGTTGATTTTTTTCCAGATGTGAGGCTATGACTTGTAAACAGTATTACGTTTCAAAAATGATTACATTCACTGTAAACATAGAATTATTCGAACACTTAAATTAAAAAGCCGTTCATTGCATTTACCATTCCTGTTAATCATAAATCGAAGGAATTATATCATATCTTAATTTAGATGTTGAAGTTATACAAGATGTACGAGAACCAGGAAGTAGGTGACCATTGGAACTTTTTCACACTTACAAATTTAACCACTTATACAAAGTATATTTCAAAAGTATGAAATTGTACCAAAAAATCCGAAACTATATTTATGTTGTGTAAAGCTAACTCTGTTCAAGCACTTCCTTTATACAATTATGACAAGTTTGGATACATTAAAGCAGCCAGTTCTGCTGAAGGAGAAAAATGAGTTACAAGTGTTACAGTTATTAAATCAAGATATTCACACATTAGTTGATAAAACAAATTGTCTAGTCTGTTTTAATTATAGTTGTATCTGAAATAGAAACTTTTTTTTTTAAACTTTCACAATTAACTTATAAATGCTTAACTAAAACAAGTCACAATGAACAAAAAAATATGAATTCATAATATGGAAATATTAAGACAATAAGATGTGGTATGATAGACAATGAGATAACTCTCCACAAGTGACCAAATGACATAGAAATTAACAACTGACGGTCATCGTACGGCCATCGCAATCGCAAACCCATACCACATAGTCAGCTATAAAAGGTACCGAAATAAACATACATGAAAACCAATTCAAACGTGAACATGATGATTGCTAACGGCCTGATGTATGTACTAAATAATAAAGAAAAAAAAACCAACTGATATACAGAAACAAACGACAACCACTAAATCACAAGCTACTGACATGCTCAAGCACATACAGAATGTGGCGGCATTAAACACAAACTTATATTTGGACAGTGGGATAACAGTACAACATTATAACAAACTAAAAACAAGTTAAAGACAGCGTCACTCATCAGATTGTAGATCCATGATTGTGTATAGGTATATAAATAATATTTAGTCATAAGACTGTATTATTGTTATCGGCCTATTTGTGAAATTCGCACACCATTCATGTATATCAACACATAGGAACTAGATTCACCACTGTGCATCAACGTTTATTCCTTCAGACGAAATGAAAATGAAAATTTCCACAAAAAAAAACTCTATCATCATCCCTGGAAGGGATGGTTATGTAATTATTCACACTGCACTTGGCAATACACATTTCTTGGAATTCTTGTCTACATATTCACCTTATTATAGAAGGGAAACAGTACATAAATATACTATATTAGGTCATAAATACATTTTATAACTGTACAATAAGTGCATTCTATGTTTTAATCCTTGAGAATTGTCATTGGCGACACTTATTAGAACTATTAAAAAAAGGCGAGACGTTCTTTGTCGTACCTCCGGTTCATTAGCTTTCTGCTCAGACACTGGCGACCTTTAACAAAGTCTGAGTAGGACCACCAACCTATTGAATACAGAAAGAGCTGGGAAATGTATATATCCGAAAATATATGAATATGAAATCGGTATATTGTTACTAAGGTTATGAACATATCAGTGGTCATCTGTGACACAGATATTCATAAAAAAATGCTGAAAGGTGTCCGTAAAACGTTCGAATAGAACTTTATCAACTGGAGTCCATGGCTCGATAACATCATTTCTACTTTGGGGAAATCATGATAGATAATGTAATGTCTGAAATATCACGTTTGTTTGAAGAAATATACTCCATTTAAAGTAATCAAAATTGTTTAATTACAGTGGTTTTAATACAGGATCATTCACAAACTGTTTGATACAAAAATATGTTACGCACACGAAAAACTTGATAAATGAATACATACAAAAATGCAAATTGATTTACATATGGGAAAATTTAAATAGATGAATATAGGCAAAAATGCAAATTGATCTACCACTTACTTTGAAGTAATCACATTTTAGTTTTTAAAAAACTGAAAAAGAAACTACAAACTGTTGTTATAACCGCATAATATATCATACATACCACACATGTTTACATTGAAGCATTTGCGAATTCTCTTAAAAAAATATTCTTATTTGAAAAATACAATCATGTTTCACAAAAGTAATAATCATGGTGTTATTCTATGCATTTGTTCCCCTACGCCCGGCTTCAGTCAGTTACAGATACACTCTTCAAGATGCTGGATTTAATAAAGAATCCCCAAAATACGCCTTTTATTGAACAGATATAACAGCATACTAATGAAACAATATTTATTTCTATTTTGTTCGACCTCAGTATTCATTATACCAATCAATACAGATTACTATAAGAAAAATATCTGATGGAAATGAGTTGTAATTTCTATAAAAAGAATATAAATAAGTGTGACAAAAATAAGGAATTCCCAGCATGTACCTAGGTTAATGTATTCCGATGACATAGTATGTAATTTATCATCGGGTCACATCGGGATATACTTACGATGTTTATTTATAACAATTATATGTACGCTTACACAGCACAAATATTTATATTTGTACAAGATTTGATCAAATGATTAAGTGTAAATATGCAAGTGACACATATATGAACGACCTTAAATCAGTGACGCTTTGTTTAGACCCTAATCTGTTGTCATTTGTCCAGCTTGAAATTGTGTGTTTTTCCTCAGATTTGTTTCTATGCCGTCACAAAATTCAAATATGTGGCCCTATGTGTGTAATGTTTCTAAAATTGGCTTTTGAGTAATGTGATATGATCTGGGACAGGCACATATAAAATGCAACTGATTTGCTGTGCTGAACCTTACCATATCGTGGGACCGTTATGTAAAAATACAGTATAAAAACAAACCAATTCGAAAAGACTTGAATCATCAGATCGGCACAAAGCACCTAATGCAAATCTAAAACAAACTGCAAAGAATATAAATCTAACCTACCGTTCGGTCTTCAAGACTTCTCTATGTATACCAACAAAACATTTAAAGAAAGCATTTAAAACTGATGTTACTTTATTGAAAGAAAATAGATAATAGTCTGACTGTTTTCTCTTTAAATATTTCTTTGATAAGTTAATAATTATAAAAGACATTCGTAATCAGGCTTATAAATGTCAGCTTAAAAATAAAAATAAAAAGACTTTTACAATATGCAAGGATTTGAGGCTTGCAGATATAAGTTAGACAAATTATATATATATATATATATATATAAATAAACAATATGCATTACATCAAAAACTGATACATAATAAGAACTCTCCTTAACTTTAAAATGTTGAACATGTGAAGAATTATGGTAATTGAGTTTTACTCCTTAATTGTTTTAACTAAACCATTTCCCAACCACTCGATACATAGTTAGTACTACTTATCAAGGAACATCGAAGCATGTTTCCCTTTTAGCACTTTTTTCACTAATAAATTACCGCAATCTATATAATTGACAACTTCAATAAAAATCATAAAAATCAACGTTATTGACGTATCCAATACCTTTTAAACATTTGACAAAAAAAAAAAGAACATTTAACTTTTGGGCATGTATGATCTTGAATTACAACATTACCATTAAGCAATACTAAGGCAATGATATGTTTCTTAAGTATATCAATTTCAACCGCCTTGATATTTGATTAAACAAATTTCTACAATAGAGTACATAGAGTACATAAAAGGCTCAAAGTCGACACATTTTGAAAACATTGTCAGAATAAGTTGTCTTGTCCATTTCCCCCAAGCTTTAGAAAAACCATGGCCTCAACATGATAAAAAATATTCTTAAACAAAAAAGTGCCAATTATCATATTGTATCCCTCGACAGAAACGTTTTTGGTATCATGCGTTGATGAAATTGGGAAATTATGCTTTGACTGTAAATGTAGGGGAAATTAGACCAGAGCTGACATTAAAACACACATTAAACATAACGAAGGGGTAATTACTTCGTTATCAATAATAAGATGTGATAAAACAGTTATTTTGTATGATAAGTAATATCACAACCATTTCTATTTGAAATTTATAATGATCGGTTTTTATAACATCAAAATTAAGGGCGAATTATAACCCTTCGAACCCACTCATTACGCCTATCTAACATGATGACCATTTGATATTCGGAGGGATTGGTCCAGTATCATTTGGAATTGTATATTCTTGGCTGGTAATAACTGAAAATAAATAATAACTTTGCCTAAAACTGGGTGAAACTGAATATTCTGGCAAATAAAAAGCAAAATTTTGTTGTAAACAAGTGTGCAAATAGGTTCTTGATGCAAAATACGAGCATCACTGGAGAGACATTGATAGTCGAGATGCGCATCTGGTGCAGACTAATTGGAACTGTTTATGTTGTATAAGCCCTACAGCCGACATGTAAAACTGAATACTATTTAATGTTTATTTTTACCTCAGAGGACGACCATTTGATGAGGAGGGAACAAATTATGGTAACAAAAATGAACTGTGGGAATCACCTCTCCTGCTATACATGCAGCTTCGCCATTGAAATCAACCCTCAATTACAATGTAACAATCTGGAATAGGACACAATTGATAAAGTTGCAGATTATGCGATAATTATTTTTAAAACAGGCTTTCTTATCCCACATTTTATAATCTCCATGCATATACATGTATTGCAGAAAAAATAACTACCAAGAATAAAAATAATAAAGGTAAGGACTGATTTCTTTTACATAATGGAGGTTATTTATGGGATTAACAACGAACTATGTATTCACTTTAATGTAAATAACCGACTACAACCTTATATTCTTACAATGTGCAGTTATAACATACACATAACGTAACTTTACCAATGTGCACCTGTTTTGCAAAAAAACCAACTATCATCTTATAGGTTTTTCTCAGAGACTTAAACAATTCGTTTTTTTCTTAAGTTGTCATATTCACGTCTTTTCTTAATTGCTCAAATACACTAAAAGATACTCAAAACGATCCCATTACAAATGATGTCGTCTCCATACCAGTGAGAAAAGGAAACGGTCGTACGCAACGTTCATAAAAAGTCGATTTTTGAAAGATCTAAAAATTAACATTTCTAACGCATCTTTTAATTACCAAATTCAATACTTATGCACTATTTATTATTTTTTTGTAAAAATATTTTTTAAAGAAATTAATACATATTTTCAAAGTAAAAATTAACCTAACTTTACTGTTAAAAATTAATACCACCTTCAACTGAACATAAAGAACAACATTAACATTTACATTTTTTTGTATCTTTGTCAATGTTATGTATGTAATGAAGTCATTCTTCATTACATAATCTTGGGTCGTAATGAGGTCGGTTTAAACACTTTTTTCTAAAATTTATATTAATTAAAATCATCTGCAATAAAAACATAGAATGCAAACTTTTAACAGAGGAAGTTGAGATATGATATCCAATGGCACAACTCTCCACCAGCGACCAAATGACGTAGAAATTAGGAAATACTGTTAAGTTTGACTGTCCCTTTGGTATCTTTCGTCCCTCTTCACTCTTCGGTATTTTTCTTAATTACGAAGGTGACTTAAATCATAATAGATACAAATTGGGTACTTCAATGTAATTTATAAAAGGTATGGTTCTTATATCTATAAATAATAAGATCTTTGAAATTTTCTTTTTTTGCTGCGAGTAACACATTGCCTTCACTCACAATAATCATCACTCTAAGTGTCATGTTTAAAACTAAATGAATAAACTAATATTGCAAAGAATTTTTTATCACTTTTTTGGTTATTTCGCAAAAAGGATGAGGTGATAAAATGCAACGGCCACAGTGTACAGAAAAGGATAATAAATGAAAATATAAACCACTCATTGTTTATTTAGTATTTGCTGCCAAAAGCAGAGTAGGAAGTCGACACAAAGTTAAATTTGGAAAAAGTACACGGATGTCTGAACATCTTTTTAAAAATTTATTGTGTTTTGAATAACCTGTCAAAAAATAATTTCTCAAACAGAATAACCTTCGAGTGTTAAAAATCTCATATTGATAATATGTACGCAGAAAGCTATATTGAATGAAAGACATTAAGGGAAAGTCATGTAACCTTCTAAAACCGTGGGCATATATGCTTGGCAATCATTTACTAGTTTGTTCTTTACGCCTCCACACCTCAACTAAAGCTTAATGTTTAAATTAAAAATCAGAACATCGATGGTCTCTAATATTTCAATTTCATCGTATGAACGAGTGAACACCAGGTTCTTGACTTACGACAGATGAAAACAAATGCAGCGGATTTTACGTTTTGATAGGCGGCAATATTCACTCTAACATGAAATAATACTGTAGCATCACAGAGAAATACATACTACAAGATGTCAATTGAAATGGCTTAACTAAAAAAAAGAAGATATAAGAAGATCTGGTATTAGTGTCAATGAGACCACTCTCCATTAAAGTCACAGCTTGTAAAAGTAAACCATTATATTTAAAAGTACGGTCTTCAACACGAAGCCTTGGCTCACACCGAACACAAGCTATTGGGGGCCCCAATAATGACCAGTAAAAAGACATATTATCAAGTGAACATGCTTTGAACGAATAAATGATCTATGACACAATGTGAATACATAATTTATAAAAGAAAAGGAGGAGAAAAGAGACGTTAAACAATATCAGAAAGACAACAATCACCTTGAACAAAATGCCGACATTAATCCGTTGTATACATGGTATACATGGAGTACGGAAATTTTGTTTACAAAATAAAGTTTGTTGTTCATGTTGTTGTGCATCTATAGTATAAAGATAATAAATAATCTGGTGTAATATAAAATTAAATATATAGTGTTTTTTTGGGGTATTTGCAAGAACGACTTTAAGAACAAATTCTTTAGTAAGCTTAGTTACTCCCTCTTGATTGCAATTTCTCTCTCCAAAATGCCCCTTAAAGAATTATATAAGTCATTATATTGCAAAACAAAACAAAAAATCTGTCTAGCGTACCAATAGGTATCATAGTTATAAAATCTGCATGTTTGGTGAAATGTTTGATGGCAAACTAGTATATCATAAATGAACCTTAACTGGATTTTGCATTTCATCTTTGATGGAGTAAAAAGTAAAATCACAAAAATACTGAACTCAGAGGAAAATCCAATCGGAAAGTCCATAGTCACATGGCAAAATCAAATGGCAAAACACATCAAAAACGAATTGACAAGAACTGTCATATTCCTGACTTGGTACAGGCATTTCAAATGTAGAAAATAGTGGATTAAAACTGGTTTTATAGCGCTAAACCTCTCACTTTGGTAAATCATTGATAAACTAGTTGTGCTTTAAAATAAACACTTTTACCCATTTGAACACGTTACAGATTATATTGCCCACACTTTGTTTCGTACAATGAAAGGCTTTGGGATGTGGTCTGCAGTTAAGTAAGATGAAATAAAATTCGTTTGTATGGAAAAACATTAATGAAGTCAAGATAAATAATGATAACAAAATTAAAAAAGAAAAAGGGAAGCGACTGAAATATTCGATGTGGCAAAGACAAAACGGATTTTGGAAAATCTATAACGAAATTAAAGATGAAATGTCTACTTGGAGTGGTCTGGAGGCGAAAGTTAAAATGATAGACAAACGATTATATAATCTTTATCTCAATTAATTTTATATCAGATTTAAGTCATTACATGCCCTTTCCGATTAAATTTCCTCTGAGTTCAATATTTTGACAACACGGATGTTGAAATATCTTTTTGCGAAATCAAAGATGAATTTATGCTTGGAGTGGTCAGGAGGCGAAAGGTAAAATGATAGACAAACGTTCATATAATCTTTATCTCAATTAATTTTATATCAGATTTAAGTCATTACAAGCCCTTCCTCAAGTTTGTTTCTTCAATGACCTTTAGCTTTTAAAGATTTATCATTTTCTTGTCTAATAGTCAAAGAGGTACATGTAAATTGTGACAAGTTACTGTGAATTGACAAACTGAGTTTAATTACATTAACTGTTTAAGCAATCAGTGGTTGTATACCGCTTGAACAGCATGAGTGAAAAAAAGTCAAAAAGTTGAAACTACATAAAGCTAAAACAATACCATATAGTCTTGGAGAACATCATTTATTTATTAGATTTAATTGGCTTTGAACAAGTTTTTAGTTAATGCAAGACCCTTAATGTCGGTGGTACATCGAGTTGAGCCAATTGCAACTGATTTACAGCTTGTTCTGATATTGTAATGTTGTTCTTGCTTGAAATGCTCATATTTTTCATGTCGGGATGAGGTTTTCTCATTGTTGAAATCCGTACAGTGGCCTATAAATGATTCCACGTAATTTTAAATCTGCCATCATATAAGTGTTTGTTTTCAAAGTTATATAAAGTCTTTTTTCAAAAGTTGTTCTGATTTATTTTCTAAAAAAGGGGGGGGGGGCATAGTTCAAACTTAAGCACGTTCGCCATGTAGATATACTCGAAATTTAATGAATTAAGAACTGAATTAACAATAAATTAACGCAAAATAATATTCTTATCATTATTTTAGAAAAGCAAGGGCAGATAGTTAAAATGTATCTCAGAAAATTATTCAAAAGATAGTTTTATTTTTCACCAAAAAACACAATGAAAAAGTCATGAACTTTATCAAATATCCTTTTTGAAATAGCTGTAGTAAAAAATTAATAAATATACAAATTTGTCAATTGGTTGCAATGAACGTTTAACTTAAAAATAAGTGGAGGACAACAATCTTCTAATGTCATTTTAACCTAATGATTAATCATTTAAATATCTATGGGAGTAGTCATTTCATAAACATGATGTTTTAATAACATAGTGATCATTTATTACATTAACATAATTAAATATTCTAGAAGTGTAGGTATATCAACATGATTAACAAGTAGGAAACTTAAAAATCTTGTAAAACGGTGTTCTAACATGTCTAATGTATTACATTTCCATTTACAAAGTCGACATACAAAAAAAACATTTATGACGAAAATGACAGTTAAAACAGTTGTCAAAGGTACCAGGTTATAATTGTATACACCAGACGCGCGACTCGTCTACATACACCAGTGACGCATAGAAAGAAAAAAACAGGTTACAAAGTTGAAGAGCAATGGGGATTCAAAATTCCAAAAAAGTTGTGCCAAATACATCTAAGGTAATCTATGACTGGGACAATAAAACATTTAAGGTTAACAAGCAACTGCCTGGCAATCATTAGGATTTTGCCGCATCTTCGTGCATATCAACAATTATTACATGTGATTTTATAACTGCTTATTACTAATGTCTTGTTTATGCAATAATACATCTAACATGACGCTATGTGTGCTCTGGCTCCTCAAAATATTATTGAAAAATAAATTCATAAATAGGACCTTTTATTTTCACCATAATTAACATATTGTTTTAAGTCCATCTTGTATACTCAGACATGTCAAGGGTTAAAGAGTGTTGTGTTCATTCACCACAATATGGCATTTACATTAACTTCTAGTTTTAGTTCAATTTTAAGTAGGCCCATAATACATGTCTATCAAAAACCTCTGCCTACAACAAAAGATTTGACTTTGAATATGTTATTAAGATTGATGTTTTTCGTCAAGCAATGTTATCTAACATTAACAATTTAAGATGCATTAATGGCTTCGTAATTGAATAATACACTTTCATACCTGATAAATCAAATGTTCTACAACAAACTAACAGATTAATAAAAATATCCGTATTTGTACTGGATAAATATGTTTATTATTGATGACATATAAAGGCAACAGTAGTATACTGCTGTTTGGAATTCATAAATCGATAAAGAAAAAACAAATCCAGGTTACAAACTAAAACTGAAGGAAACGCATCAAATATAAGAGAATGCAGAAAATATGCACAAACAATGCATGCACACACATAATACATATCTTTTTGTTTAAGTGCAAACAAAAATGTAGGTTCTAATGTACTTGCTTGTAAAAATATCACTAGAATGACAATTTCACATTTTCTCAAATATCAACTATACGCCCCGTACGGTCCTCAACAATGATCAAAGCCCGTACCGCATAGTCAGTTATAGAAGGCACCAAAAAGACAAATGTAAAACATTTCAATCGAGAAACTAACGGCTAAATTCATGTACAAATAAATCAATGAAAACCGAATATCTAACACAGCAATAAACGAAAACCACTGAATTACAGGCTCCTGACTGAGCTTATGCTCATACATGCAGAATGTAACGGGGTTAAACATGTTAATGGGATCATAACCTCCCTTAACCATTTAACCTGGGACCTGTTAAGTCCTCCAAAGTTCAATCTACGATTCATATGGTATCGAACGTAGAAGCTATCGAGTTTTATTTTTAGGAGCATATGTCGTGTAAAATATGTCGTATGCAGTGCTAATTGTCACAAGCAATGTCTACCACTTTGGTCATTTATACTTGTACGTGTGTATGAAATTCAATTCATATTGAAAACTTCACATGTTTCTTCCTTATGAATTGTAACATTTTCACATGTGTGGCAATTTATGGTGAAATCAAACCGACATGTGTGTTGGATTAGCGTGCTTTGTATATGTCAAATGAGTCATAGTTCGTAGTATCTCATTAAAGTAAAGGCATTGATAACAGTTTTTGTATTAATGGCCACAAATCAATAATGCACTAGCTGGTATTACACTCAATCTTAAAGATATTACTGTTTCGTAATCATCATGTGCTAGGCGTTTCAGTGACTATACAGAATGTACAGTAAAACATTCAGTAAACTCTATAAATAAGTTAGAAGAATGGCTTGTCTTATCAAATCACTACACTACACAAAAACAAACAATAACAAGGTTGAAAAAAAACTAATATAAGAGCACTGTCACTAAAAGGTAGACCAAAGACAACTTTCGGTAATCAAAATTAATTTGCGGACAAAAAGCAATCAGTAGATATTCAATGAATAAATAATGTAATCTAAAAGCGACAAGATTTTCGAGACAAATCTAGTAACCGAATCCTTAGCAGGGGATCGTTTTTAATCACATTCCCACGTTTTAATATTAATTGTCTTTACACGTTTATAATTAAGATTACAAAAAAATAAGAATTAATCTTAAATTTGTTATCTGATTGGTAGAATGGACATACAGATTTTTGAACCGATTAATTAAAAGTATAAAACAATATGCTGAATAAACGAAGACAAAATACAATAACTTTAGTTGTATGAAGTACCATACCGTGTTCAAAATGGATCTTTCAACTGGAATTGTGATGATGTGTAAAAACTACGAAAGATTCGCCTGTGGAAACCATTTACAAAAAGATTGGATGGAAATTTTCAATTCAATTTTGAAAGCAAATTCCGTGAAAACGATGCTTCTTTTAGATAAACAGTCGGACGTCAATATCAAAACAACAGTGTTAATATGCAAACATTTTCCTGTAAGTAAAGCAGATGACGTGTACTCTTTAGCTTTGTGTTTGCTTAATAGAGAAGCCAATGTGGACGAAGTGAATGGCTTTGGGAAGACGGCTAAACACTATGCAGAAAGCAATGGATTTTCAAAAACTACAAAATTACTTTTGTCATGTGCACTGATACACCAATTCAACCTCGTATGAATTAAGATACGCATCATAACAATTAAACATTTCTACAGATGCCAAAAACAATGTTTCTTTCTTTCTATGTTTATTTGTGGAAAAAAGGAACGCTCATTTAGAGACTTCAATATGTTCGATAGTTTTGTCGCATGAACAATACATAGCACTGATTTCTTACGCGATTTTGAACATTAGTCAATATCCACACCTGATAAATTAGGCATGTATATTCAAACTGAAAGTCTTTTATTCCTAATATTACATTAACAAGCAATTTAAATACCCATGCAATGGTTAAGAAATGAAGGATCAATTTTGAATTAATAGATTATATATTGAAATGTATGAAATGCGCTAAAATATTCTATGTATTTCAATGAAATGATATTATCACCTTTTTTTAATTTATTCTTTTCACTTTTTTTTTGGTATATACTCATGAACATGTTATTGATTCACTTGTAAGTTTGAACATACAACTGTATATATTATCATCATTTCCATGTTATATTATTTACATTGTATAGCTTGATATTTGAATAAAAGATAATGTTGATTCTCGGGTTTTTTGTTTTAAAGAAATACTAAAATGGCCGAGGTGCAGTACCAAATGTTTTAGTCTTTACATTTTGAATTCTACCAGAAAACGGTGCTAGTTAGAAGATAGTTGGGTTGTTACTATTTTACTACCTTATACCACTAACATTGTATGAAATGATGCATTTGATATGCGATTGAATGCATATCTTATGCATAATAAATACAAATTTATATTATTTACATTTTTTTTTAAATGAATAAATGTATAGTTTGATATCATTAGATTTCGAGTATGATCAATGATAATACGTAAAACAAAAACTAAAGATTTATTATAACATATTTAAATAAACAGCTGCGCCACGAGCTCATTATACGCCAGTCGTCTTGTGTGTGAAGTATAATGCAATAATCATAAACCTTTTTTTTTTTAAAAAAACTCAAGAACTCTTAAACGAAATTTTTAATCATCACCGGAGAGTATACAGATCTTCAAATGAAAATATTAAAGAAGTGGGTAAAATTTTAAGCGATAATCATCAATCGTTTTTAAGATACGACGCGATATGTGACCCCTCCTTTTTTCACAAAAAAAACTTAATAACTCTAAAATAAAAGTTTAATCATCAACAACAAGTATACAGATCTTTAGATCAATATAACTAAGAAGTGTGTAAAGTTCTTAGCAATTATCATAAATCGTTTTTGAGATACGGCGCGACATGTGAAAAGAACACACCCCTTTTTAGTTCCAAAGTCCCGTAACTCAAAAAGTTTTAATCTTTTTCATGAAATTTGGAAAAGTCGTTCTCAAGTTATGGTGCGACATGTTTACGCCGCACAGACGGACATTTGTATAACATAATACGTCCCGTCAAAAATTTTACGGGCGTATAAAAATCAAATCATATGTATAACTCCTTTCTTAAGTATCAGTAGAATGATATGTGTTGTTTGAAATGTATAATTTGTCAAAACCATAGAAACCCGTAAAGATAAAACTACAATGATAATCAAAAGAATATAAATAATTCATTTGCAAAGCTCAATACTAGTTTGTAAATATGGTGTAACCTATATGTAAAGAATGCCAATGCTGCCTCTGAATTTGTATAAGTACTTGAATGGTTAGAATTTAAGATATACAAATGGACGCAAATAAACACGTACCTAAAACACTTTTTGTATTCGATAACTATGTAATTGTCATTTTTGAATGATAATTTGAATAAGGAAAAGATAAATTGAATACACTTTCGTTATGTTTTTTGTTTTTGTTTTGTGAAATCAAAAAAGAAAAATGAAAACGCTTTCGTTTCTCGAGTTTTATTTTGTGTAGTCAAATATGAAAAAAGAAAACATTTTCATTTTCGATCTTTTTATGTTAAATAAAAAATAAAAAATAAAAATACACTTTGTTTTTCATTTTTTATTTTGAGAAATCAAAAACCAAAATGAAAACACTTTCATTTTTTTATTTTGACATTTTGACATTTCAAAACGAGAAACGAATGGACGCAAATATACATATATCTCAATGTGTGATTTAGTGTTTAGTGTTTAAAAATTGCAACAATGTACTATACAGGAGAGAACAACATTTTTGACCACAGCAAATCCATACACAAAAAGTTTCTGTATTTTTTCATTGTCATCCTGTCTTCAGCATTGTTATTTTTATCACATTTAATCATGTCAGAATTATAAAAAAAATTAGTTTTAATTATCTCCCTCTGTATAACTTCAATAAATGAAACATAGTCTTTATCAAATTAATGTTATTCAGATACTGACATTAAAGAGTTTATTTCATTTTCAATTAAAAAAAAACCAACTATCATATGTTTCTTTTATCAATAACCTGTAAAGTTACTGTGCAAACACATATAGATATCAGAAATGTTCTATTTTAACCTGTTTGAAGTACAATTGTGTACATATACATGAAATATAATATATTACAATTTTATATATGTATATTTATACCAAGCAACATGTAGAGGCATATGATTCACTGCCATTTATGTACGGAAAAGTTTATGAATAAATTTCAAAATCAATTAAATCCTCATTATATCCGAAGATCTTAACAGCCAGGATCGCTCATCTGTATCTATCTACTGTGGTTTCGGAAATCGTGTAAAATACGATATAAATCATAATAGATACTTAATAATGATTGAGGCCAAGTTTTGTTTAATTTGGCCCAGATGTTTATAAATGAAAAGCAGATTTTTTTTGAAAAAAATGAAAGTAAAAACAATTGCCAATTAATTGCAGAAATTATTTTGAAAGACAATAACAGCATAAACAGCAATAAGATGTCAATTGCTTATTTTGGCTATGTTGATCTATTTGAAGATCTGTCTTTACCTGATATTTTTTGCTGTTTAGAGTTTATCGCAATCTATAATAATTTAAAACTTTAAGATAATTAACAAAAAATGCAAAATTTCCTTTCCTCGGCTCTGAAATAATTTTACCAATGGCCTGTATAACCCTGGAAAAATGCCTTTCAGTAGGATTTTTAAAAAACCTTCAACAAAACTTTGATGAAGGGTCTTGATCCCTACTAAACCGTCTGGTCAGTAAAAGTATGCTGGAAAAAAGATATGCAATGGTTATTTGAAAAAAGTTACACTGCATAATTTTAAAAATGGAACGTATCAAGGAGGATTAATAAGCAACCGCCCACCCCTGAGAAATATTGCAACCCCCTTGAAAAAGTCATGTCATCCCATTGTAGTCTTACAATAGTTACTGAAGACCCCTTATCATAATTAAAAGTAGTTTTCAAGTTGTGATGATTTGAATCTGTTGTTTTTTTTTAAAGATTTTTCTTAAGACTTCTATAGTGAACATCTATATTTTATTTTACCCATGAAGATCATGTTGGTTGTAGGGCAAGGTAATCAGATACATTTTCAATCAAATACTATATTTAATAATTGTGGCCAAATTTTCTCTGTGCTTCTTATATTGTTTTTCCTAGACTGTACGAATATTGCAACTGTCTTTTAGAAAACCGTATTCAGAGTGATTGTAAGGGATATGAGAATCTTTCTGACATGAATCATTCGAAATTGACGTCATTCTCTTGAAGACTCTGGTATTTAAAATGTTCAAAAGGGAAAAAATAGAAAGAAGAAAAAACCCATAGCAACTTTTTTTTCAAAACCTGGTATTTGATAAATTCACAATTTTCTCCTGAAAACAGTAACAACAAAATAATCAAGGTTTCTTTCCACAGTGCTTTACTATAATGATTTAAAATGTTGATAGAGTTAAATCTTTATATATCTCTTTCGCTAGTTACAGAAATGTAGCAGAAATTATGTAAGCAAAAATTCTTCTTCTGAGTTTACAGAAAAAAATAAAACATATGCGTTGTAATATTCGCTCGCGATAACTTAACAATAAATGTGCCTATTTAAGAAAAATAGTTTCATTTTAACAAATGTTTAAATACACAAATAAGACAGCAAAACAGGGAATTATGTTATTTGTACTTTTGCTGCGTTATAAACATACTAATCAAATAGATATTAAATTTGAAAAGTCAAAATACACCCATTCAATTATATAATCATCAGCGTAATATAATCAAGATTAATTCTAGACACATTATGTATGTTATAACATAATGTTCTTGTCGGTTTTTTTTTATAACTACCAACAAAACAAAAATGATATACTGTTTTACATCTTGTATAAACCACTAATTATGCGTTAACACTAGAACAAACAACAGACGTCGAAAATATCAGTGAAGTACTTTTTCAGTTTCCGTACAGACTTAGCAAAGTGCGTATTAAGATGCTTTTTACAATAGCTATCCAGTTTTGTTGTTTTCTATTTACCATAGGTGCCAATATTGAGGACTGCATCGGACAGCAATGTTCCGAAATTGTATCTATTCCACTACTGGATAATATGAAAGCTGCATTAAAAGCTGACTTAGACGTTACCGAACTTAATAAAGTTTTGCAAAAATATATTCAAAAAGAAGTGACAAAGGCTGTCAAAGGAGCGATCTTCAATCAAATGGAGGGAACTGTTGATCAAATAACCGAAAATGTGACACGACTATTACAGTCGAACGTTAGTGCTACAATTGACAAATTTCAAGGTAAAAATACTTGCATTTATTATCAAGAAATTTACCCTGCTAGTATATACATTTTTGTAACTTTCTATTCTAGTCCTTTAATTTTTTATTACACCCAAGAACCAATCTGAGTGGATCAAGTTTCTTCTTTTAATTTCTTACAACTAAACGAATTAAACAGTAAAATTGATATTACTGTCAAAAGTAGCGTTTAAAGTTTGTATTTCGTCACCAGGTGTCGCTGTTGACTCTTTTGTAGTCTTGTTCTCGCTTTTTATATTTAACAAATAATCTTTTTTTTTCTGATAAAATGTGTCCCATTACGACATAGAGTTAGTTCCCTTATGTCCGTGCTTGTTCATCGAGGAAAATTCGGTTTTATTCTGAAAATATATATTCTGGTTTCCTTGTTGTTCGGTTACTGTCTCATTGAGGTAATTTAAGATTTTTTTCACAAATTAACTGAATTACAATTAGTAAAATTTAATTGTTGTTTTACCCGCCACATTCTGTATGGGTGTACCTGTTCACAGTCAGGAGCTCGATCCTGTTATTCAGTAGTTGCTGTTTTTCATACCGCATAGTCAGCTTTAAAAAGCCAAAAGATGCATGATAAATATAAACAATTCAAAAGAGTTTAAAAAGACGGCTTATTAATATACAAAACAATGAACGAAAAACAAATATGTGCTTTGCTGATTGTTGAAGTTCGTATAGTGATTTGTGTCATTTGGTTTCTTGTACCGTACCTTTTTCATACTTATGTTAATAAAACAATGTTCACAGACCAAAAATTTAATTTATTAAAAGTAGCATATTCAGTTAACGCTTGTGTGAGTGTGTGTTTTTAAACTTTTTTTGTATTTTGTTTAATTTGAAGGATTTCAGTTATACGCATACTTATGTCCGACATTGTTCACTGAGTTAAGGAAAGCTTTATATTATCCATCGATAGACTTACATATATTGTCTATCGTTGGAATATTATGGTTATGTGCTCTCTTTTGTTTCGATTTATTGTGTTCCATTACAGTTTTGTTGGCATTTCTCTTATATGGTTCAATGGTCATAACTACGATCACGTCTCATTTTCCATAATGCAACCTTCCGAATTCAACTTATCAACGAGTTTGTACTTATATGAGCAAAACGACAAGTGCCCAATTTCATTAAACTTGAGATCATTCAAATTCTTAAATGGCGCCCGTTTAGCTCAGTCTTAAATTTCATTTGGTGTGTTCGGTATACTATTGGTCGTATTTTGTTCTCAAACTTTTTTTTGTCATTACGTTGTGATTTTATTTTTGACCTGTATCATTTGATTGGTAAGTTGGTATATTTTGCCTCTCTCTCCTAATGTCTCATACTCTTAGGTCTAGGGATTATCCGATGATGTCATTTGGTAGATTTATAAAACTTTTTGATTTTCAATACTATTTCTATAATGATGCTCGAGTACAGACATTGGATTTTCTCTTCGTATATACAAATGTTTAACCCAAAATACAATAAACAAAAACATACAAAAGCTGGATTGAAAACAATTAATTAACTGATATCCTGTCTTATATTATACATGTTATAGTTCTGCCATGATATAATAAAATGAATTAGGTGTGGAACGCATATATAAAAGTAAGCCTGTGCTTGACCGTATGCAGTAAAAAGGAAACCTACTATTGTATACTAAATGCATTACATAATATATTGAATGATCTTTGAATCTAGAAAATACTACACATATGTGCAACATAATTGATTGTACCAACAAAACCACAACCTTCATTTTACAAGGGTATCGGTATAAAGAACTTATAATTTTTATTCCACTGTAAATCATGTATATCTGTAAATAAAAATAACAAAATTAACAAATGATCGCTTGAGACGACTCAGAGTGACATTGAACAAAACCTCTATAACATTTAGAGCGATCGTTTAGTCATTACTGTCTTCAAAACCTTTCAGACATGTGAAAAAAAAAATCACAAAAATACTGAACTCCGAGGAAAACTCAGCACGGAAAGTCCCTAATCAAATGACAAAATCAACAATAAAACACATCAAACGGATGGGAAACAACTGTCATATTCCTGACTTGGTACAGACATTTTCAAATGTAGAAAATGGTGGATTGAACCTGGTTTTATAACGCTAAACCTCTCACTTACATGACAGTCGCATCAAATTCCGTTATTTTTAAAACGATGCGTGAACATAATAGACATAATCGGTAAAATAGCTAACAATCCACAGAACAATTGAACATAGAAGAACATATAATTACGTTTTAATCGGTACTATTGATCAAGCGGATGACAAACATTGGAAATATTCTTTATAAAGCACAACAATATCAGTATTCACCTCAGAAGCTAACAAAACCTTTAAATAGACTTACTAAGAAGGGATATAGTTACGATACTGTTTTCAGGTCATTAAAGATTGCATATTTCGGCGTTAATATTGATTCACTTATAGGGTCTTTGCATCGGAACTAAACACATTTATTTAAAAACCAATTGGTAGCATGACACGGGTTATGTTCTTCTCATATACATGGGTGTTATGATGGTATGATACTTAACCCCTAACGGGAAGGATTGTGTCTGATTTTCATTTGATGAAGACATAAACTTTCAATCAGTTTAATTGATGTCTGGAGCTGGCATGTCAGTTAAATGTTAGTAGTCTGTTATTTATGTATCATTGTCATTTTGCTTATTTTCTTTGGTTACATCTTCTGACATCAGACTCGGACTTCTCTTGAACTGAATTTCATTGTGCGTATTGTTATGCGTTTACTTTTCTGCATTGGCTAGAGGTATAGGGGGAGGGTTGAGATCTCATAAAAAATGTTTAACCCCGCCGCATTTTTGCGCCTGTCCCAAGTCAGGAGCCTCTGGCCTTTGTTAGTCTTGTATTATTTTTAATTCTACTTTCTTGTGTACAATTTGGAGTTTAGTATAGCGTTCATTATTTCTGAACTTGTATATACATTTGTTTAGGGGCCAACTGAAGGACGCCTCCGGGTGCGGGAATTTCTCGCTGCATTGAAGACCTGTTGGTGACCTTCTGTTGTTGTTTGCTCTATGGTCGGGTTGTTGTCTCCTTGACACATTCCCCATTTCCATTCTTAATTTTATTGTATAAAGATTTATATCTTCTTGTTCAGAAATTAAAAGTAGTAAAGAAAGTGGAAGTGGGGGAGTGGGTCTGTATTCGCACCTAAGTCAAAATAATCAGCGCGTTGATTGTAACTATTATCAGACAGAAGAAGAAGAAGAAGAAGAAGAAGAAGAAGAAGAAGAAGAAGAAGAAGAAGAAGAAGAAGAAGAAGAAGAAGAAGAAGAAGAAGAAGAAGAAGAAGAAGAAGAAGAAGAAGAAGAAGAAGAAGAAGAAGAAGAAGAAGAAGAAGAAGAAGAAGAAGGAAGAAGAAGAAGAAGAAGAAGGACATTCATTTCCCTTGGGAAATAATTATTCACTTGGGAGACCAAGTCCTCAAATCTCCCTCAGACAAGGGTAATAAATGTATGATATCTGAAACTATATGGCCCAACACGTAATCTTCTATAGTGCCTTGACATTATTTATGTTTCATATTCAATATTAATTTGCCGTTTTACCAAGAAACTATATTTTTTGTGTTAAATATGACTATCATAAGACTAGCTTTAGTCATATTATTAATTATTTATTTCTAATTTCAGGTTGTCAGTGTTCTAACAGGGAGACAACACCAGCATTTTCATCTGTTCGCACACATGATCAAAGCGTTTCAGCAAATGTTGCTATCAAGTTTGACAGAGTTGTAGTCAACATTAAAGACGGCTACGACCCAACGACAGGTATTTTCACTGCACCTAGTAAAGGAGTGTATCATATATCGTCAACTGTGATGAACGCAAAAGGACACAAACTGTGGGTTAATCTTTACCTTAATGACGTGCAAGTGTCAAGTATTTGGTTAAATCCTTCAAGTAAAACTTATGAAATGGGTACAACCAATATGATATTGGATCTGAAAGAAGGAGACAAAGTATCTATAAGGTCACGTGGTAATTACACAGTTCACAGTGATCGGAATGGCTACAGCTCATTCTCTGGCTTTCTGATTATGAATTAATGAAAATTTACATGTTTATGACTTTTAAGTTTTGTCTTTTGATTGCTACTTTATAGAAGAAATCGAGAATGTTTTATTCCACTTATAGTATTATACGAAATGTTCCAAAGAATTTCAAGTCTTGGATTAGCATACAGCATGGAAAAGACGTTACTGAGTTGTGAAAATTGTGTCTGATACATTTGTCATTTTGAACAATAAAATATGTTTAAATTATACAGCAGGACGATTAAATACGCACCTACAGTAACTTATTGAAACGCAATTAAAGTAAATGTAAAGTAAATGTGAAGTAAATTTCACACATTATTAAAATCTTCAATAATAAATGCATATAATGTTCTTAAAAATTGATATGTTGTTGATACCTTATTTTCCATATCAATAATACGTCAACGATTTTGTTCATACGTATACTGTAAACAAACTTATTTTCGAGAGCGATTTATTTTGCGAATTTCGCGAGTAGAAAATAACGCGAATATAAATCGTCGCGAAAATGAAAAAACTTTGATCTTTCCTTATCAAACTACATCATATAAATTTAAAAATCACGAAAAATAGCCGCGAAGTGGACTAGAAAGGATAAAACGCGAAATAAAGTATCCGCGAAAATAAGTTGGTTTACTGTACCCAATCCAAAAGAATGCTCTAGCAAAAACAAAACACAATACGTCGACTTAATCGTACCGTTATCACTTTGTATCAACATCATATCAATTATGAAGATAATCTACAAAATATGTATATTGAGATTAAATTATTTGACGGCAACTAAAAGAACTTTATCAGCGTTTGTATGTGCTTTCCTAACAAATGTGCTTTTATAAATGCATCATCTAGTCATAATTGAACGAACCAAAGTTGTATGCAAACCTTAACCAAAATATGTGATACATTGATAAATAAGATGGGATATGAGTGCCAATGAGACAACTCTCCATTCAAGTCGCAATTTATAAAAGTAAACCATTTAAAGTCAAAGTACGGTCTTTAACACGGATTTTTGGCTCACATCGAACAGCAAGCTGTAATGGCCCCAAACAATACTAGTTTAAAACCTTTTAAACAGGAAAACCAACGGTCTTATCTATATAAAAACGAGAAACGGGAAACACTTATGAACCATATCAACAAACGACAACTACTGAACATCAGATTCCTGACTAAGGACAGGCCAAACAATTACAAAAGGTTTAAACAACGAGTTAATGGTACAAACCTTCACCCTAATCTGAAACAATAGTGTAACAGCACAAGATTGAAAGATATCCTATACAATATCAATTGAGATGGCTTAGCTAAAAAAAAAAGACATATTAACACAAGTGAACAGACACTGAACGAATACATTTGATCTATTATACAATGCAAATACAAAATCAATAGAATAGGGGGTGGATAATTTAACAGTATTATACCGCTGTGAAATATTAAACAATTTTAGAAAAAATAATAAGCTTTAACAAAACTCTGACTGCTTGCTGTACTGATACCATTAAAAAATAAAAAAAAATGCATTTCTGTAGACTCGTCAAAAGTTTTGTCGTCCAGATAAAAAAGATGATAGTTATATTCATAGTATCACTTGGGATTTGTTACTCCTACATTACATGCGATCAGAATATTTCCATGTAAATGAGTTCCAATTTCTAAATAGTACAGAAAAACATGGTAAATGTTTTGTGTCATATAAATATTCATCAAGTTTTCCTGCAGTCCATGCAAACCATTTTTTGGATTTTTCCTTGACCAAAATATCTTTGATTTTAAAACATACAATGCTTTAAAGATAGTAGAAATTTTGGTTTCCGACTTACTATTGTTCAAATTTGCAGAACATATGGAATGCCAAACAATAGTTGAAAAATTCCACATTGACTTTTTATCTGATAAAAAAATATTGTTTTCCCTACCCTATAGAATAAGAAGATATTATATGATTACCATTGAGACATTTTATATAACAGAATTTTTTTTTTATAACTCACAACTACCTATACTTTAACTTCCGAAAATGGAATTTAATGTTCATTATTAACTCAGACTGGGAGTTTAGTACCGGATGGCATTTCCTGATCAACAACTTTACAATTTATAGATTTGTTATTTCTATAGACAAACACATGAAACAATGACACAACAATCTTTATCATCTTATAATAATGTTTTGCGAGTACAATATATGTGTGTCAACTTATTGGAATATAATTTTATTTTACCAATAAGAGCAGCTTTAAAACAGTATATAAATGCCGCTGTTCTAACTAGAAATTAACTATGCATTGGCAATTTCTAGAAAGACTGTCAATTGTCAATTGTGCGGTATTATGTGTTTGGTATTATGCATCGCTAAACAACTGTGGAAGAGTACGAATAAAATCAATACATATGGAATGTTTTAGTGCACATAAATAATATCCTCCTGTAATTAGTGATATAATATAAAAGGACACATAGAAAAGCCTATTTTTTGTAAAATCTAACAAATTGTGCTTGTGTTGTTATTTGAAAGAAGGACGAAAGATACCAGAGGAACAGTCAAACTCATAAATCGAAAATAAACTGACAACGCCATGGCTATAAATGAAAAAAGACAAACAGACAAACAATAGACGTATACTTGACACAACATATAACACTAAAGAATTAGCAACACAAACCCCACCAAAAACTGAGGGAGATCTCAGGTGCTCCGGAAGGGTACATGTAAGCAGATCCTGCTCCACAAGTGGTACCCGTCGTGTTGCTCATGTTATAACAAATGCGGTAAATAGTCTGATTCGGTAGGTCACGTTCTTGAAAGGGAAGGGGATTGTAGTTACGACGTAAGGAACATATTCCTATATCATCTGTGAAAAGGTTATTCTATAACGGTCAAGCAACTCGTGATGGCGTCCGTAAAATTTACGAAGGGATTATTTCAACTTCATAATTTGGAATTCTTGGTTTAATAGCTTCCTTGTGGGCAGCAACCCTCTATCAAGAAAAGCATGATAGGTAATACAACCACGGGAATATCGTTTCAATTGGGAGATATATACCCCGTATGCAGGTGCTGCTGGAATGTTGATACTTCGAAATGGAAAGTTCACAATTGGAAGCTGAAATCATCTTTTTAAAAATGTTAGTCATCTTGTGTCATCATGGCTTGGCTCATATTCACTTATTCTGAACAACCACTCTTATGGTGTTTTAAAATTTGATAATTAAGCAAAATTATATTTTTGTTGAAATCATTGATACGAGAACAAAGAAGGGGGGATACATGGATGGAATAATGGGGAAAAAAAGAGCAAAGTAACAGCCCTCCGTTGAAGCAGTTTGTCTCAAATTCACAAATAAAACTTCAGCACATAGCAAACGATCATACTTCATACATCCATTAGGTATTAAAATGTACTTAAGATTGATCATTGAATTGAATTCATTTTTGTTCTTAATTTAGTCCTCCTTTTTGAACAGACAAATCAGGGAATAGTATACTATTTTATATATTAAGTCTCAGGATAAATTAACCGGCAAATAAATGGTATAAAACATATGAACAACAACAAAAACTGTACATAAAAACCTTTATTTGTACTTTTGATTAAACACAATGATGTTGTGAGGGACGTAGTTCCTCTTTTATATGTTATACTATTTCAAATGAGAAAAAAACAAAAGAAATTCTAACTTCAAAATGCAAACTTAAAATATAGAGAGCAGTTTGCAACATATACCCCACTCAAAATAACTCGGCTTATAATTTAGATCTTTGCTGTTTTCTTTTTTCTTAATTTGACTTTGTCCTATCTCATGTTAATAACATAAATTTGTATTTTCTGATGAAATTAATAATCTATGTTTTTGCCATGGTATTTTAAGCAATTGACAGGCGAAAAGACGTAGAGTTTACGTTATATACAAAGGATTATATTTGTATATAAATTTTGTGGATTAAGGAAAATTATAATTTCGTGAATACTTAGTCTCGCTGTTTTTCAAAAGTCTGCATTCAAACCTATCGAATATTTGTACTTCATTTGACATTTAAATTCATGGTTTAAGCCCCAGTCCCATTAGACCACGGATCGCACCACGCTCACCGCGATCTAAAATAAATTCTGATCGTGGTGAGTTCACGGTATGAGCGGCATGAAAATGTAAATTTTCGTTGCTTTCACGATGCTACTACGTTCTAATCTATTTTTTATATATTTTATGTGAAAATGACAATGAGAATTATGGTCGTAGTGTGAACGTAGTCAAGTCGTAGTGAGATCGTAGCGCAGTTTCTCCGAATAGAACCACGCTTTCGCTACGATTATTCAGCGACCTTTGCGATCTTACTACGATCTTAGTGCGCTCTCACTATGCTTCTACTACCACCCGATTTCGCCACGACCGCATTACGATTGTTTTGAACATGTTCACAGTTGGCCACGCTCATCACGATATTAAAGACCTCACCACGACCGTGATACGACCTTACTGCGATCTACACGATCGTACTACGATCATCAAAATTTGCATTTTTTTAACAGATCGTAGTGCCATCTTGGCCTAGTGGCACTGCGGTATTAGATAAACTCATCATAGAACCACTAATTCGGGCCCGGTCGGAAGAACATAAAAGAAAGTAAAACATTTTTAAAACAAAAAAGTTCCTACGCATACCTGTATCTTTGTCACTAGTGAAATATTAGGGTAGTTGTTTTGTAACAAATGAAAGCTTTGGGAATTGAGATAACTGTAGAACTCTTGTTGAAAGTTTCTTTTGAACAATTAAACATAAAAAATCATAAGAGGAGGGCACATTTGCCTTGCTGTTCGGATCGGAAGTACCTATTTTAGTACTGTCAAACGTCCGGGAAACGGTACAATCTAATATGCAATTAAGAGTATGTTGAATTCTTCAGCACAAATCAGGATAAATTATAGTTTTGACATGATAGGTATGTCATTTAATTTGAACTTGAGACAAAGTAGCCAACAACGCTTGAAGTAGCTGAATTTAACATAGAAAACAATAGGGATATAATTAGTAGTGTTTGCTGCGAATAATAATGAATTCACAGTAAAGTTAGTCTGAAAATCAGTACTAGAATATTATAGCTTACAAAGAAGCGTTGAAAAGAATGTAAAAGGAATGTGGTGTATATAATATTTACACAGACGCCTATTCACTCAAGCAAGTCTTGCATAGATGACAAAAGGTCTAAACAATAAATCTCCAGGGGGGTCGCCCAACATTGTGAATCAATGAGCTGTATAGCTCTGAGGGATAAGATCGCCATAGCTTCTATTTACATTCAATTTAGTAGTCTTTCTCAAAAATGTTTCAACTACTTATTTCATACATCCCGTCATTGTTGTTGTGCTATGGTAAATGTGCTAATGAGTTGGTTTTTTTTGGGTTTTTCTTTGTTGATATATTTGTTTGTTTTTATAGTGATTCAGATTATTACACAATGTTGACTACTGTATCCCTTTTTTTTTACATTTCTACCTATTATGTCTGTTTGTTTGCATGTTTGGCGATAGAATTGTTTCCTTTTGTACATGTAACACCGAAATGACCTAGGATATTAACCTAGAAATCGTCTAGCTTGCTCGTCATACATATTTTAATTATTGTACACAATTCATCATTTTCAGAGAAAATCCATTTTCAACTGCATTTTATACTGTGTCTTTATGCTGTAGTCTTTCATTAATTTCCAAAATTAGGGATGGGTTGACTGGTACACACACACATGATACCTCGATTCATTCTTTGTGTGCATGTAACAAGTATAATTCGACAACCACTGATTTGCAGCAGCCTGACTATGGACAGGCACATGCAAAATCTGAAGATTGAACTAGTTTGAGAGCGCACAAACATATCGCTAACCCATGACATAGGTGTAGGAGAACAGCAAAAAATACAAATTATATTTTCATGGACAAATTTTTTGAAGTTTTTAATTGTCCGATATCCAACATTTTAAAATTGGAATTGAATCAATGTTTTGATAACAAACAATTCATACATGGGTGGTATTTAAAAATAATCATTATCATTTTGCATTTATTTAAGACTGCGTCTTGCCTTCTGGTTATCATTTGGAAAATTATTTCGTGTTGTATACGTAATGACTTTATGTGGACCGTTTTAAGATTCGAGGTATGCAGCATGTCATTTTAGTGCTAAATAGTCCGCCTGTTGTTAAACAGGTTTAAATAAACTAACATACATGTACAAACAGTGCCTCTTCTTTGAAAAAGGTGTGTCTTGATTGCCAGTGAAACTATCCATTAAAATTCAAATGAAGTGGATGTACGGCCTTTAACAGTAGGGGAAACCCTTACCATACACGAACATATTCGGCTATAAAAAGGCCCTGGCATGACCAATATGAACCAATTCAGTTGAATAAAACTAAAGGACTAATTTATGACAAAACAATTTAAGCAAAACAAATATGACAGACAACCACTGAATTACAGGCTCCTGACTCGGAACAGGCGCATATTGGTGCTGGCGCCAACCCTCGCTTTTAACAGGGCCGGTGTTATATAGCCATTCCTCCCCCATGCCAGTTCCCCCCCCCCCCCCCCCGGGGGAAAGACTGGCATGAGCCAATGTTTTCCCAGGGGAAATGTTGGGTCATTGTCATTCTTCCCCTGCGGAAAGTTGACAATACAATATTGTACGTATACATATAGTAACTTTTTCCCCATGCCAATCCCCCCCCACACCATAATATAGATTTCACTATATTTATATGCAAGTCTGTAAATGAAACCGAACAGTGTTAGAATTATTTTTATTTGTATACAAATTTGTTGTTCATTTAAATATACACAAGTCTGTCTACAGATTTATCAGTCTGTCTATGTGTCAACTAGTCTGTCGTTCTGTTCACCTGTTTTTCTATGTGTCCCCTAGTCTTTTTACAATTTTAACTGTCTGTCTATATGTCCGCAAGTCTTTCTACATATTCACCAGTCTATTAACATGTTTACCATTATGTCTATGTCCACTAGTCCGACTGGACTACAATTTCACTGGCTTTGAAATACCTTTCAGTAGAGCCTATAAACGGCGAATACTTTTTACTTTTATTTCGGTGTTTTGTGTCTTTTGTTTTTATGTAAGTGATAATTGTGCACCGTACTAACATTTGAGTGAAGTCAATTGCAATTGATATTTTATAGTATTTTCTTGCGGTATGCTGTCACAGGTTGGGATGGAGGAGGGTTGAGTTTAAGGCCGCCGCATTCTTTATGTGCCATTCCCAAGCCAGGAACATGTAATACAGTTGTTGTTGTCGTTTCATGGCGGTCAAGTTTGTTTCGTAAATTATTTGTTATAAATACATTGTAGTTTTGTTAAAAAAATTAACATTTTTATTGTCGGGGTATTTTATAGCCGACTATATGAGGGTTTCTCATTGTTAAATGCTGTACGGTTTCAGTGGCCTTTAATTCCTTTCTACCACGTCAAATTTGTATAATTAGTGCTGGATGGTTGTTCGACCCAATGCACCTGTAGGGCAGGCGGGGTATTTTTGTAGATCTTGTACAGCTCACACTAATGGGGGTAGTTCATGTACTTCTCGGTCTCCCATGCTGGTTAGAGTGGGTGTTCATATCTCCTCTAGTTTGGATGAAGTTTCATCTGTATCGGACTTAATTATTCTCCTGAATGAAAGCTTTAAGTCGAGAGTATTCCTCTCTATACAGGGGCGTAGCTGCCGTTAGGCACTTTAGGCACGTGCCTACACATACATTTTTTCACAAATATTTTTTTTATTAAAAAAAACAATAAACAACGTTATAGATAAACGCCAGTGAAGTTGTCAAAACTCTTTAATTATCGAATGTCATGTGTACACCAGTCTCTCGTCCTTAGTGAATGGAATGTTGGATAGAATTGAATGTTTTTATATGATTTTACCTTATATAGAAACTATAAGCTAGAACTTTGGTTCAGATCATTTCACTTCTATCAAAAAAAACTTGAATGAACCTTAACTTAGACACATGATTTTTCTAATTAGTTGTTGTTAGTTTTCAACTAGCTTTCCACTTTGTCTTCACCCGACCTACAATAAAACCCTTGCCAATGTTGGTCGTCCGTTTGGTTGTGCAGGATGTATAAATACGCAGTCACGTCTGGTCAGAATGGGGACATTAAATCCGATGCCTAGTTGTAGAGAGAATGCCACTCTTTGGGGAGTTCGTAGTTGATCTACTGAAAGGTAAAATTTCTGCTACTATCCAATAATGATCCATCATTTTCCAATGCGTGGCATTTTCAAATTTTCAGACCTTCGTCCTGTACGACACCTATTACAGGACCTAGCTCCCTGTTGTATTTAAATTATTGTAAAATTGTGTTTTTGTCCTGAACTTGCATAAATATTTGTCACTGGATGTTTAAAAATCAATCAACTAGCTTCCAGTAATTTTGAGTACTCTCATATATGCGTGTAATGACCACAATTATTCAAATTTCTAAGCAGGTAGGGATTTTACAGTAGAGGATATAAAGACATATGAATTTCTTGAATTTTGTTACGATAGTATGAACAGAACAGAACTTTTGCATTAGGCATCGACTATGTGTGTATATATTTAGTCTCTTATGCATGATTTTTTATTATTAATTGGTTTTGGCTTTTAACTAGCTGTCAGTAACTGCGAGTACTCTCAAATCGTATTTTCTTGTTAATTCGACCTGTTGATACTGTTTATAATGCTTTTTTGTCATTTTTTATTTATACGGATCTTGTCTGTACACCAGCTTTGATTATTTGTAATATCTTCACTTATTCTTACAACATTTGTATAAACTTCAAGATTATAAAAAACCGGTTTTTTTCTAAAGTGAACATTGATTGGTTAAATATTTCTCAGTCATGTCCTGTTTTTGAATTTGTTTGTTAGCTTTTTGGTCATGAATGTTTGTCTCTAATATTTAATTAACTGTGCATTTGTATTCAGATATCGCAGATCAAATTTATTCGTTCATTGTTTAATCATACGTTTTTTGATTGAGTTAAGTCTGCCAATTGATATTTTATCGTATGTTTTTCTTTGTTGTGATGTTATGCTATTGTTTCAGAAAAAGGGAGAAGGTTTGGATCCATTAAAACGTTTAATCCCGCTGCAAATGTTTGCACCTGTCCTAAGTCAGGAATCTGATGTACAGTAGTTGTCGTTTGTTTATGTAATATATACGTGTTTCTCGTTTTGTTTATATAGATTAGACCGTTGGTTTTCCCGTTTGAATGGTTTTACACTAGTAATTTTGGGGCCCTTTATAGCTCGTTGCTCGGTGTGAGCTAAGGCTCCGTGTTGAAGGCCGTACTTTAACCTATAATGGTTTACTTTTTAAATTGTTATTTGTATGGAGAGTTGTCTCATTGGCACTCACACCACATCTTCCTATATCTATATGTTTGTGGCTTGGGTGAAGGTTTAAGAATCGAAAGATTGATGGTTGACGTCTAGCTAAAAGGATAGTCAATATGTACTATTAATTAAGTTAAACGTGTATATCAGTCAGAACGGAATAGATATAAAAATAACAAACAGGGTGTACTGCTCAATTAAAGGTATACGCTGATCTACGCTGGGCAATGCATATTGTAAATATTTTTTTTTATATATATTTCCGATTGTACTGCGTTATTTAATTCACCAGTCAGATATTATGGTAAATTATTCATAATTCTTCGAACTTTTCATCATGTATATTATAATTATCATGAACCCCCTACCAGGGCTCTGCCCTGGACCTGCTGGGGCCATCAGCGGCCTCCAGACCCCCTGCCGATTGGTGCCTACAGTTGACTGAATATCTAGCTACGCCCCTGCTATACGTGCTTTCGGTGAGTTCTTTTACTTAGAAATACTTTGCATGATTTATCATGTGAAGTCATTTCACGATATTACTTTGGAGACATCATAGACGTCTGTCCAAGGACAAATCTACTAATTGACAAGAAATGGTTAACGTAATTGTATTCCAGGAACGTAACAACATTGAGGCAAATGCCTCATGTTGAAAATTTCAATAAAAAAACTGAAACAAAAGATTGTCTTCATATCAAATTGTTTTCACGGAAAGTGTTTTGAAAGAATCAAGCTCTTTTCACTCTCTGATGTCGCCCCTGCATGTTTTTCGTGATCCATGTTTCTATTTTACTTTTAGTTTTCAGAGTTGATGGTCTATTGTTTTATGACTATAGTCTGAGTGTTGATTTTCATCTGTAAACGTGTGGTTTTGCAATGTTGCATGTCCACCGATGTCCAGACTATCACTGTGCGAGAAAATATTTTAAGAATATACGATGCTACTGGGCACAGAACTAGATTGGTCGTTTCTGCATGGAGAATTGAACTTGATATCAAAGAATACAAAACTGGCTCTTTTTTTGTAGATAAAACTAGATATCTGACTTGGTTTAAATTAAAGTAAGACCACCAAATTCCAGGTATCAAATCATCTATAAAAAAAACTTCAATGTATTGCCATATGACCTTTTACATTGAAGGGTCAATCTTGCAATAAGTCGTGTTCAGACCCTTTAACAGAAAATACGGGAATATGGAGTAAACGTGCACGGGACCTAATCTCACACAAAGGCAATGCATAGAAAAAATACAAATGATCAATGGTCAAAGTTTGTATTCCTGTTTTTCATCTTGATAGTTGCTGGAAGGTCTTCAACAATAAAAAAAATCAGTAAAACCGTAAAACAAGGTCAAAATGGTCCTTAGTGTCGACTTAAGCAGTATTAGTAATTAAAGTATAAGGCCGTGTTCACACCAAACGCCATGTACAGTAAACTTGTCGATGGAAATATTTCGAACCCCAATTGGATAATAAAAAAAAGGTCCTACAGATGATACAAAAATATTCTAAATCAAGAGTTTCCCCATACATTATAGTATTAAATGTGGAAAAAAAATTGATTACCAGCATCGAAAAAAAAACCGGAATAAAACGTTTGCGCGGAAAAGTTTCTGGCTCAGATAAATTAACAAAATACCCCCCCCCCCCCCCAAACCACCCTTTTTTTTAAGTTAAGTGGTTGCTTCTTTATGAAAGCCATTTTGATGATTTGCATTAGTTTAAAAATAATAAAGATTTATCGATTAAGCATTAGAAAACGTAGAATATATATTTTTATTCTCATAAAGCTAATGCATTACATCGGTACATAGAAGAAGGAATGATATATAAGGGATCACTATATTCCTATCTTTACTGTTTGTTTCAAATGGTATTTCTTCTCCAAGGAGTATTTGGCAAAGGGAGGGGGTAATGTTTTTTTTTTTTTTTTTAGTTTTAAGGGTAATTTAACAACTAGACAAACAATACATTTACCTCACACATTTTAAGTAATGCATTTATGAGTGAATCGTTGTTTGAGTAAAGACCAGTGGCAAACATTTCTGTGCAAGTCAAGTCGATTCGGAAAGACCTTAATTTTCAAATGAATTATGTGTTCGGCAATGACGCTGCTTTGAGTCTTGATATGGGCTTAATAAAGCTACGTTAAGTTTTATAAAAAATATATATCAAGTTTAGACAAATATTTCTGTTAAGAACTTTATTAATACCCTAGTTTTGTGTACACTTAATCTACACAAGGCCTACATCGAGTATCGACTGCATGTAGACAAAATATGTTTTACACTACATGTAAACATTGAATTTTATCAATGGGAACGTAATTTTGTTTAGTTTACGTGTGAGTTACACTTACACAACACCGAGCTCATGAGCTTAGGTCAATGTGAACACGGCCTAATACTGCACTATCACTATATTTGAATCTAGTCATAAAAAATCCCCAAAGTCCAAGCAACATAAAAGACAAGAACAGATAGACGGATCCGGTTTAAATTATTATGAAAATTACGATTTTTGCTTTATCCTACATATTGGTCTACTTTTATTGTTGTCCCCGTTAAACCTAAAAGTCTTACATTACAACGAATCTCAGTGGCGGATCCAGAAATTTTTATTATAAGTGGGGGCCCACTGACTGACCTAAGAGGGGCCCGCTCCAGTCACGCTTCAGTGATTCCCTATAAAAGCAACCAAATTTTTTCCACAAAAAGCCCCCCCCCCCCCTAAATCCGCCTCTGAATCTATGGTTTTGCTTTGAGACCAGAATATTTTCGAAAAAATAAAAATAGAAATTAATTGCGTTTCTATGTATTAAGAAGAGTCCGGGAAACGCTCAGAATGCACGATTTTGCGTTATTTTTCTCAGAGCTTCTGGGGGCATTTAGGCTCCCCAGACCCCTCACCAAAATTTTCGCCTCGCTATGCTCGGCGAATATATTTGCCTCACTATTAAAAGAGGCTAGTTACGGCCCTGTATTCATTTATTCCATGATACCAGGGGTTCAAGACGGAGAATAGATGTGATCATCACACCAGAATGTGTATACATATATATATATATATATATATCTATAAACACATTCTAAAAAAAAATCTTATCGTGACGTCGCCAACGGTATATTACAAGGTGGAAATTTTAGCATCGCACGCTACTACGGGGGAAAGGGGGGGCTGATCATGGTTCCCCACCCTAAAGCTGAGGGGGGGGGAAGTAGGATCATGCCAATTTTTCCGGGGGGGAATATTTGATCGATCCAGTCTTTCCCCCCGGATCGATCAAGTCTTTGCCCCCGGAAAATTTGGCATGGGGGAAGAATGGCTATAGGACACCGGGATAGTGGTGTAGCAGCAAAACATAAAAACAAATATACATTTTCATATATAAAGTATTAAATACATTCCTTATGACGTATCGTCCGATCGGGTGTATTTGCACCATGATATTGCGGTTAATGCAAAATAATTGATTTCAATAATTTAGGAAGGGAGTCATCAGATTGAAATTATGTTAAGGAAAACACATAAAAAAAATCAGTATTCATGATATTTTATAAAATAAAATCTGATAAAAATAAAATCCTGATTTGATATGTAATCTAACTAGGAAATAAAAGACAATGCAAACTAGCCCGAAATTTTACCTCTGAGTTTAGATTCGTATATATAAATTCCTTAAAACAATCATTCCTAACCCATGTCAAACAGTTAATATTTAGCGTTCCTAGATATATACTGAATGAAAAGTAAAGTGTCGCCTCCTCCCCCCCCCCTTTCCCCCCAAAAAAAACAATGTGTAGAATATTCTTCTAATAGTCTTATTTGTGTTATTTCTGCGAAAATATCAATTTCTTAAATGATTCGCTATAACGCTTGTTATTGAAATTTTATGTGCTAAAAATGATGATAATGCACACATCATTGCAAGCAATCCAACCAAGAACATGAGCTTTCTTTCAAATGGTTCAGAGGAGTCACATTTGTTAGTGTCATAATACTAACAAATAATAGTAAATGTCCCGCAACTCCTGTTCAAATTGTCGGAACAAAGAGGCGGTATGATACGTTATGGTCAACTACACTACTGTCTTGATGGCAAACATTCCTTCTTAGAAAGATATCTTTCAGTAAAAACACTCCATTGAACTGAAGTCTGATGGTTCTTATTACAATACTTATAAAAATGTTAAAAGTTCAATAACTCTTGTACATCATCATGCAACTATTGTACAAGCTTATCAAATAAAACTAACGATATTATAGGGTTATTGCATGAATATTGGGGAATATTGTCCCGAGTAGAATTTTATATTGCACGAGCTTGCGAGTGCAATATATGTTCTACGAGGGACAATATTCACCAATATTCATGCAATAACCCTTTTATTGTATAGCAATATAATATTTGAAAGTAAAAATTGGTTTAAACTAAGATTTTGTCATTGATGACGTCATGAATTTTGAAGATTTATTGCACTAGTACAATATTAGAATTTATTGCACGCTAACTTTTGGTTACTTTCTGTTGGAAATATTATATTGCTATACAATAAACAGTAATATGAAGCATGGTCCTTCAGTGTTTTAACGTTTGAATTTCCTGTAGTTTTTTATTTCTATGAAAGCGAACAAAAAAATATTAAATCTTGCAGGCTATTTACTTTAGAGACAATTTGTGCATATTTTAATTGTTTTTACAAGAACGACAGCAAGTATTTGTAAAAGCATCGTTGTACGCCCTTGAAACACACATCTGTTGGATATATATAAAGGAAGTACACAGCTTTACTTTATCGGCTTATCTTTATGTTAAAGTGTTGGTTTAGAGTTTAGTCACAAATTTTGTTGTTGTTAGTAAAATATACAAAAAGATCATGAGCTAAGAGTGCATGATACGCTTACGTTGTCTTATGCATTTATGATAAGAGTGAAATGAAATATTTAACCAAAATTCAGTTGGAATGCTCCATAGAAAAAAATGCATGAAGAAACCCTACGTATAATAGAAATAATGCCTTAAATATATATGGCTCCTGTAACTCATTTCATATACATGTACTATCAGCAGTGATTGACACTGTAAAATCCCGTCACGTTTAAACGACAAATAGGGGTTTACATGGATGGATCCACGGTCCGAAGAAAGTGTTTGCTCAAAACATTGTTATGTTGATACATCAATCCGTTGTATACGAAATACATCACCCATTACATGCCCATTCAGATATTCATGATCATTTGGTATTAACTGCAAGTATTAAATCGTAAATGCAGAGAGAAAAACATGTGTTATACTTTAAGAATAGGGGTTTTATGAAAATCATTACGGACCGATTTAGAAAATCTAAAAAACGAACTTCTGGACCATTTCTTTAAAATAACGTAGATCTATAATAAAATAAGATAAGATAAGATATTTTTATTCCAATTGAATGGCTCATGAAAAGCAAAGTAATTTATTACAATGAATTTTATAATTGACATAATAATGTTGATACTATGGCAGAGTCATATTTGATTGATATATTAAAATATGATATTGTTGATTATTAATTTTATTGCAGTGTTTGATAGTTTAGTTACTCATTGTTTCTATTTCTAGCACTATTGTTCTAGTATCATTCTCTTTTCCCTTTGGTGAACCTCTTTTCTTTCATATCATTTTGGAGGGAAAATTTTAACCTTTTGATTGGTCAATCTTCAGGCCATAGGCCTTACTATAGGTTTTCATTGTTTCTGGTAAATTTAGACTGCAGACATATTGGAATGCAGTGAAAATTACCTGCTTGGTATATTCAACTCTGACATTCATGATATTTATATTATACTTCTTGGATTTTCAATATTATATTCAGGTCAGTTGATTAACCTTATTTCTAATTAACAAACTTAATAGTATGTCACTCATTTTAATACTTTGTGAAAGGATTGATTGTATGTATTGAATAGAGGAATATTTGGAGTATGAAAGAGTAAAAGATTAAATCATTTTATAAAAACACAGAGTCATATTAAACATTTTAATATAAAACATTCGAATACTTTAAATATTATAAAGTTACAATAAAAGTAAAAGACAGATAACTTTGGTATTTGAATAATACAGAATTCTGAAACTACATATTTTAGATGTACATGTAGTTGTGTATTTTATTTAATTGGTGAAATAGTCCTGTCTTATGAAATGTTATATTTTTATTTATTCAGGATATGGATTAATACCTTGTCAAATTGTCATATGAGTAGTGCTCAGATTTTATACACGTACAGCACTGTGATGCTTCCAGCTATTACACTGACCTATGTACCACATACGATCATTACATGGTATAAAGCATTGTGTTCTATGTTGTCTATTTGTAATGTCTGTGTTGTCTATGTTTTATTTAAGTAATTGTCTGTTTATGTGAAGTGTAGTTCAATATGTGATATATTTATGTTGGTCAGAATTTGTATAAATCTATTTATAAAATGGACAACTCATTAAGAGATTTGAGATGTATATAATTATTTATTATTATGAGATACATATGAATTATATTGTATTGGAAAGTTAACTAAAGAGTTAGATTTGTGTGCTTAAAAGATTAATTGTAGTATATAGATATTTAAGGAATAAGTATGAATTGTAGTTATTCCCCTTTGCCCATATGTTACATGTACTGTCGTGTCATGTGAATATTTATTATTTGTTATTATGTTGTAGGGTCTAAATATTGTGTATTAAAGAAAAGAACCCTAGAACATCGTTTACGTTGTATTTGCCTAGAAAATACCCCGTTACAATATAAATGATAAATATCCACAGCCAGATCAGAGCCACACACATATTAAAAAAAAGGCATAACAATTATATCAGGCTATTATGATACGTAAACGGTACCGATGTTGGTCTTACCATTACACAGATTTTCAAGATATATATATGACGTCAACAATAATGTCGAAAAGTAAGTTGGTTCTTGCCTGAATTCTAATCTCCATGTCCGTTAGTTTCGTTTGTCAGGTTAATAATGTAAAATAAGCGAACTTAACGGACGAACGAAATTGCCGACCAGCATCGTAAATGTATTTTTATAATAATTCTAATATAATAATTCTTTATTTGCAAAACAGACAAAAACCAATTTTGGTTATGGCAAATACATTGACAAAACAAACATGATATTATAAATGAAAACAGGTAACAGATCATTCGTTCACAAAATGCCGATCGATAGAAGCTCATGAAAAAGTATTCAACATGTATGATTGTAAATGAGATATGACAACACTCCACTAGAGAACAAATGACACAGAAATTAACGCATATAGATCACCGCACGGCCTAAAAAGTTAGCAATGAGAAACCACCGAATTACACACTGTATGTGTCTATCCCAAGTCAGGTGCCCGTGAATTGTAATTTTTTAGGCACCTGACATGGGAGAGACACTTGACTTACAGAATGTGGCGGGGTTAAACTCGTTTGAGAGCTCCAATCCCATCCTCCCCTTAACATATGGGACAGTGGTGTAACAGTACAACATAAAAGTGTGCACTTTTTTTTTTAGAATGAAACGCGGAATATAAAATGTATATTGATCTAGTATATTGGTCAACGCTTAGCACCCCACACACTGAGTTTACAAAAATAAGCATTCAGCATAGACTTACTGATCCACTCCAACTCTCCATCAAATCGGACTTTGAATTTTTATGATAAGATCGACATAGTTCTATAAACATTAATGACTATTTTCAGATTTATTATCAAGAGTTATAGGACTTTAATCGAACAACACTAATAGTATACAAATTGTCTAAAATTTATGAGTTAAGTTAAAAGACCCGATTTCTTACATCGAAATACATGATACAGAATATGTGTATCGGTGGATTGCTGCCACATTGAGAATACGTTCATAAAAATCTTAAAGTGTTTTATATTGGAGAATCCAACAAAACAGGAGCGGCTCTTAAACAACCGAACAATACCGGTAATTACGAGAGAAAAAGAGAGGGAATGTCCGTCTGGATACTTAAGGTGGTACCTAACACTACAGGGAGATAACTCTGTAAATTCAGCTAAACGTTTTGATTACGTTGTGTTGTTAAGGGAATATCAAGCTTCTCAATGATCAAAATAAGTGTTCATCAAACTGCTATATAACCAGTGTCATTTTTCTGATAAAACGGTTGGTTCAAATTTTTTTGAAATTTTTATATTTTTGTCAAAGGGTCAAAGTAAATACTTTGTCAAAATTTAAAGAAAATTAAACGAGCCAAATTAGTTTAGTCAAAGTGTTGGGTACCACCTTAAATACATGTATTAAATTATTATTCTTATACAATACCAACCTCTGTAACAAATGAAGTTTTGAAGATCTTCCTTGTACATGTATCTAGTATATTTAACTGAACGACCATTAAACTTCAAATAGGATGGAGTTTTTTATGCCCCACTTACGATAGTAGAGGGGCATTATGTTTTCTGGTCTGTGCCTTCGTCCGTCTGTGGTACCGTCCGTTCGCTTCAGGTTAAAGTTTTTGGTCAAGGTAGTTTTTAAAGAAGTTGAAGTCCAATCAACTTGAAACTTAATACACATGTTCCCCATGATATGATCTTTCTAATTTTGAAGCCAAATTATAGTTTTGACCCCAATTTCATGGTCCACTGAACATAGAAAATGATAGTGCGATGTTCAGGTTAAAGTTTTTGGTCAAGGTAGTTTTTGA
This sequence comes from Mytilus edulis, assembly GCF_963676685.1. Taxonomy (NCBI): domain Eukaryota; kingdom Metazoa; phylum Mollusca; class Bivalvia; order Mytilida; family Mytilidae; genus Mytilus; species Mytilus edulis. The sequence continues at coordinate 53,812,292 of NC_092349.1, read as the reverse complement.
TGAAGTTAAAGTTACATCAACTTGAAACTTAGTACACAAGTCATGTTCCCTATGATATGATCTTTCTAATTATAATTCCAAATTATAATTTTGACCCCTGGGCCAGTTTCACGGTCCACTGAACATAGAAAATGATAGTGCGAGTGGGGCATCCGTGTACTATGGACACATTCTTGTTTTTCTTTCTAAAAAAATATTGTGATCCCCAATTTGATGAAATAAAATATTCAAGCAGTTGACAAAAAAAATTTATTCTGAATCCATAATTTCCCCATACCGTACATATACCATTATAGTGTTACATTTATGAAATAATAATTTGATTGATAGCGTTGAAAAACAAAATAAAATTGAAAAAAATATTCTGACTAAGACAAGAAAATACCCCTCCCACATTTTTGAAGTTTAAATGTTGCTCACTATGTATGATAATATACATCTATTTTTCATGCGAAAAAAACAAATTATATTTCTGAAACTGTTCGACATTTTCAATATCATACTGTATATTAAAGGCTCAGCTATCCATCCATCAGATGATTCTACGGTCACCGTGGAAGAACAACCACATAATCAGTATGGATTCAGCCGACAACCTGGACAGCCACTTAGTTTGATTCCTGCAACAGTACTTATCACACCGGAACATTTTAAACCTTACAGGATCACGTGCCCTCATTGTCAAGAGGAGATAACTACCGAAACATCTTTTTACATGGGATCCGCTGCTAAATCTTGTGTTTTCGCTTCACTTTTCTTTTGGTAAGTATTTAATACTGTCAGAACAAAATTGTTACAGCTGATCAGCTTCGAATAACTGTTTGCAGATGTTTAATTGGTATGAATTAGATAGAGACAATAGTTTTCGAACTTATATTCTGTAACGTCATGATAATAACTGATTTATAAGCAACTAAACATGTTATAAGGATCAGTGAACTGAACGCTTTTCCAGTAACACTTTCACATTTTTCAGTGTGTTTTCATTGTGGCATGGTGCAACTCCTATTTATTTTCAAAATGTCACCAATGGTTTATGGTTACCATTATAAAATTCATAATTCTTTAAAAAGTATAAAATAGAAAAGTTTATAAAGTACAGTTTTGCGTATTAACCATAGTATACGTAAGGGAAACTATCCTGTCAAAACTAGAGTTCCGAATTCGACTAAAATCTTAATTGACTTCTTGATATTGATAGTGCCCATAGAGAATCACCGGCCGACCTTCGGTAGGAAACTATCAATCCTAAGTAGTCAATTAAGATTTTATTCAAATATAAATCCTCAGTGTTGACAGGCTAGTACATGTAGTATCAGTAGTTGGACCACTTATACCACTCGACCACAGAGGTACCCCGATGAAAAGATGAAAACGTATTTCCAACAACAACAAAAAAGAGTTGAACGGGAACCTTAGTTGAATAGCATTTCGTCGTGTATGATCATTGTATGTTTGTAAGATTTAATGGGATACCAAGAAAGATGAAATTCTTCTTATTTTCATAATATCCTACGTTTTGCTGACCAGTAGTTTTGCGATACTAATTCCTATTTCTAGTAATGTAGCTACTATTTAGGACTGATAACGATCCTTAATTGGCTTATTCTCTCTTCAAATCGTCATAATCGGACCTGGGGTATCTGTTCAAAGAAGCATGTGACACGTTCAAACTTGTTTAGAAGATGGTTATCTAATATATCTATTGAAGAATCTATTTGGCTGTTAACAAACAGTTGATTGTTATATTTCAGTAAAAGACGTTTCTTTCCTTTTTAGTATATGGTTTGGATTGTTTTGTGTTGCGTTTTGGCCATGTTACACAAATAAGTTTAAAGATGTAAAACACACTTGTCCATACTGTCATAAGGAAGTAGCTAGGTACGAAAGAAGAAAAATAGCAACATGGCATCAATCTCCATGGTTGCGGGAAAGAAGAGGTAAATATTGATAGAACAGACTATAGATACATGGTTGTATTATTTGAATGAAAATAAGAATAGTGCATAACGTGACACTATTTAACAACATTCAGAGATCTAGAACTGGTTTCGGATAGTCACAATTTACAGTGCAAAATTAAATTGCATAAAATTATCTACGATCGACGAGTATACGTACTTTCTAAACATTTAATTTATTATCATATTCTATATTTTACCAAATAAATCTTAGATTCTATATTTTACCATATAAATCTCAGATCCTATATTTTACCAAATAAATCTTAGATTCTATATTTTACCAAATAAATCTTAGATTCTATATTTTACCAAATAAATCTTAGATTCTATATTTTACCAAATAAATCTTAGATCCTATATTTTACCAAGTAAATCTTATATTCTATATTTTACCAAATAAATCTTAGATCCTATATTTTACCAAATAAATCTTAGACCCGTTATTTTACTAAATAAATCTAAGATTCTATATTATAACATATAAATCTTAGATCCTATATTTTACCATATAAATCTCAGATCCTATATTTTACCATATAAATCTCAGATCCTATATTTTTCCAAATAAATCTTAGATCCTATATTTTTCCAAATAAATCTCAGATCCTATATTTTACCAAATAAATCTTATATTCTATATTTTACCAAATAAATCTTAGATCCTATATTTTACCAAATAAATCTTATATTCTATATTTTACCAAATAAATCTTAGATTCTATATTTTACCAAATAAATCTTAGACCCGTTATTTTACTAAATAAATCTTAGATTCTATATTATAACATATAAATCTTAGATCCTATATTTTACCATATAAATCTCAGATCCTATATTTTACCATATAAATCTCAGATCCTATATTTTTCCAAATAAATCTTAGATCCTATATTTTTCAAAATAAATCTCAGATCCTATATTTCACCAAATAAATCTTAGATTCTATATTTTACCAAATAAATCTTAGACCCGTTATTTTACTAAATAAATCTTAGATTCTATATTATAACATATAAATCTTAGATCCTATATTTTACTATATAAATCTCAGATCCTATATTTTACCATATAAATCTCAGATCCTATATTTTTCAAAATAAATAAAAGATCCTATATTTTTCCAAATAAATCTCAGATCCTATATTTTACCAAATAAATCTTATATTCTATATTTTACCAAATAAATCTTAGATCCTATATTTTACCAAATAAATCTTATATTCTATATTTTACCAAATAAATCTTAGATTCTATATTTTACCAAATAAATCTTAGACCCGTTATTTTACTAGATAAATCTTAGATTCTATATTATAACATATAAATCTTAGATCCTATATTTTACCATATAAATCTCAGATCCTATATTTTACCATATAAATCTCAGATCCTATATTTTTCCAAATAAATCTTAGATCCTATATTTTTCCAAATAAATCTCAGATCCTATATTTCACCAAATAAATCTTAGATTCTATATTTTACCAAATAAATCTTAGACCAGTTATTTTACTAAATAAATCTTAGATTCTATATTATAACATATAAATCTTAGATCCTATATTTTACCATATAAATCTCAGATCCTATATTTTACCATATAAATCTCAGATCCTATATTTTTCCAAATAAATCTTAGATCCTATATTTTTCCATATAAATCTCAGATCCTATATTTCACCAAATAAATCTTAGATTCTATATTTTACCAAATAAATCTTAGATCCGTTATTTTACTAAATAAATCTTAGATCCTATATTTTACCAAATAAATCTTAGATCCTATATTTTACCAAATAAATCTTAGATTCTATATTTTACCAAATAAATCTTAGATTCTATATTTTACCAAATAAATCTTAGATCCTATACTTTACCAAATAAATCTTAGAGTCTATATTAAACCAAATAAAGCTTAGATTCTATATTTTACCAAATAAAGCTTAGATCCTATATTTTACCAAATAAATCTTAGATTCTATATTTTAGCAAATAATACTTAGATTCTATATTTTACCAAATAAATCTTAGATTCTATATTTTACCAAATAAATCTTAAATTCTATATTATACCAAATAAATCGTCTCAGAAAATAAATTCGTATATATACCTTTTAAATAACAAAAGGTACTTAATAAATTGACTCGCGATTTGTCAGCCGGTAGCTATTATATTCCGTTATATGCCGATTTCTCGGCAGTCAATCCCACTAAAACTTGTTGTGTCGTAAATCTAAATTGATTTATATTCACAATGGTGTATAACACGCCTACTTTTGTTATATAAAGGAATAAAACAAAAGTGAACTGTCTATGGGAAACACACTAAAATAAGCACTATCGATGGTGTTGACATTTACCTAAAGATAACAATTTTATCGAACAGTCGAGACCGTCATAGGTAGTGACGGTCGTTAAACACCTACTAGTTTTGTACCCAGAAGACCACGAACAATTAACAAACCAGTACTAGCATGATTATTCAAACTATCTATGCATTATCAATTTAAGGTTGGGATGCAGCAGCACTTCATCTTCAGCCAAGGTATGGGATCAAGCAGCAAGCAGAACAGGCAGAAGCACCACCCGGTGTTTTGATAGTACAACCTACGCGCATGCCTACACCAGAACATTTCAAACCGTATGATACCATATGTCCACACTGTAACGAACATGTAACAACTGAAGCTTCCTATAAAATGGGTGATAAGGCGTACCACACTATATTCAGATTATTACTTGTACTGTAAGTAAAATATATATTTTATATGATATGAGGGTCTGGATGTGGGGTCCTTGATTTCTATATTCTTTAATGTTAAGTTCATTTTACTCTATTCTTTATGTTTTGTTTGCCCATTGTCTATACTTTTTTTTTTATATTTCAGCATCCCATTATCTCTTTTCTTTCCTTTTATGTTTGTCCTTGGTTTTTCTCTTTTCTGTATTTTTTGGGAATATATATTCTTCTTTTTTTCCCCACATTTCTCTTTACTGTAAACCCCATCCGGAACCTCAGTCATATCTTTTCTCTTGTTGCAACAGTATGTGTACCTATCTCCACTATGCATACTATTAGCTCCGATTCCTTCCCCTGGGGCGGTGTCAACGAAGCTGTCTTAGGAGTAGGACATGTCTTAGGATGGTCTTAGGACACGTCTAAGTTCTAAGTCGGGTTAACGAAGGTGTCCTTAAATAAGATATGTCCTAAATTTGGTCCTAAAGTTAGGATATATAAATAAGTGTCTTAGGATAGTCCTAAAAGTAACAATGTCCTAAAACGAAATAAAACAACTAATATGGCATAAATTCATTAAAATGAATACTAATACTATACTTAACTAGTATAATATTATAAAAAATAAACGAATCAAACAAAACTTTCAATATTTGTTAAAGATTCAATTATGTTACATTATTTTCAATTTGTAGACAAATTTTATATTTAAAATACGTCCAGATATTAAAAAAGCGTTCATAGTATTTTAAAGTTTAAATTTTGGAATAATAACCATATTACAAGACATTTGTGTGGGTGTGCTAGAACTTACTTGATGTACATATCTAAATACATTGAGATATTGTCATTTGGTGAAATGCTTTACTATACACTAAAATTGCTTTTCTGTACACAAATCTATATGAAATGTACATCAATAGTAAATCTCCTAAAAGTGTGTTTGACGATGTCATATCGTTACGCTCGTACATTTATATAGAATACATGGAGCTGTCCTTTTTGCTTAAACAATGCTATCATCATGAGTAACATTTGTTTTGCACCTTACGGTGCAATTTTAATTTAAATGTGGGGGAAAATGACTCCCTTTTACTTAATCCTTATTCAAAACATGCAATGTAATCGAGTGGACCAAAAGACAAAACAATTTACATGCTTACATTAAATTCTAGCACGAATTTAACAAAGTTTTGTGACTATTTAGTTTTGTTGTCGTATGCAATTCATTTATATTTTTGTATCGTGTATATAATAACGTATCTACTAGTATTACGTTAAAACTTTTATTTTGCATAAATTGTTTTCCATAAAAGAGTCATCCTTTCTTCCATTACACATATATATATATATATAGTGAAATACAATAAAGTATATGTCATTGAATTCCGTACATAATGTTTTTTTTTTCAATTAAATAAATGTGTTAGGATGGTCATAGGACCATCGTAGTTATGACTGTCCTAAGATAGCTTTGTATTACATCATAAGACATGTCTCAGAAACGTCCTAAGACCATCCTAAATAATGTCCTAAGACCTACATGTATCTTAGGACATATCCTAGGATACTTTCATTGACACGACCCCAGGGTTAGACCTTTAATTGGTACTTTGTGGTTTTATCAACTCTGAAAATTTAAAAAAGGTTTTAGACTTAATTTTTTCGACCTTCACTGAAGAGATATCTTTGTCTAAATTCTCATCTGGTGCAGTAAAATCGTCACTTTTAATATTGTGTATGTATGAAACTCGTTTTATACCTTTATTGTTTGAAAATGGTTTGATATTAATGTTCATGATGTTAAACTTTGTGTGACTATCGATTTATGGTTGATGTTCTAGGTTAACAGTATGCGTAAAGGGAACGACCATTTAAATTCAAGGGGGTGGGGATTATGGCTTTTTCCGAGAAAAAAAAATATTCTGATCCCGAATTTGAGGAAAACAAATCTGTTCAAAGAAAGGACAAAACAAAAATATTTTGAATCCAGAATTTCCCTATAATACCTGAAAGTGATATGTTTTGAAATTGATAATTTTATTGATAGTGTTGAGGAAGAAAAATCTGACTAGGACAAAAAACCATACCCCTCAACCTTTTTTGTAGATAAATGGTTGCTCCCTAACGTAATTACTTTGTATTCGTTAAGTTGTAAATTACAATGGAGATACTGACTTAATTGTTTTTGAACAAATCAGTTCGACACTAGATTAGACATATTCGATGGAAAACTACTTTCCTGTTAAGTTTCCTTAATAGTTTGTTAATAATGGACGCGTGGTTTGTCCAGAATTAAGTATATTCTTCTTTGCATTAACGTTATTCGTTACTTTTCAACTACCAACTGCATGATGTTTTTCGGTCTGTGCGTTTGTCTGGTCATCCGTTCGTCCGTCTAACCTGCTTCAGGTTAAAGTTTTTGGTTTAGGTATTATTTAATGAAGGTGAAGCTCCAATCAACATGCCATTCAGTACAAATATTCCATATGATATAATCTTTCTAATTTTCATCCAAACTTAGAGTGTTTTACTCCAATTTCACGGTCCACAGAACATATAGAAAATAATAGTGCGAGTGGGTAATCCGTGTTCTATGAACATGCACATTCTTGTTTCTTTTCTCCCGTTTTAATTTACTCTCAATAGCTACATGTACGTAACAATTCGACTTTTTTTTCAAAATTATTGTAAAAGTTTACTGAATAGTCCAAAATATGATTGCTGCAGCCGAAAATATTCAGAATCGGTGGCAATATTCTTTAAGATACATTTGTGTTCATCAGCCTTTTTTTAAAACTCTTACACATTCTTCATGTTGCGTGAATTATAATTAACAATGATTAAACACTATGATCATAACATTTTCGGCCTTTTTCACTCGGAAATATGTCAAGTACAATTTACTCAATATGATACATTTATCCGATAGTTTGATTACCAAAACTGTTAAAATACAATACATTCAATATTATACATACACGTACAATGTAGAGTTACACTGGTCCAGGGGCAAATATCATAAAAAAGAAGATGTGTTATGATTGCCATTGAGACATCATAAAAAAGAAGATGTGTTATGATTGTCATTGAGACAACTCTCTACACGTGAATAAAAATACTTATTTTTAAATATTCAAGACGATACATTTTTAAGTAAAGATAAAAATCAATGTAAATGTTGGTCCCCCTATAATTCTGCATTCAGAAGTTGGAGAAAACATATTTAAAATGTTATGTATATGTTTTATTGTATATAATTTGTAATACTAACTTAAGTGTTGAAAACAATTTACAAAACCTTTAATAAAAGAAAATTCAAATGTATATATAATAATCATGTTATTATAACTATGGTTTAGTTAAAGACGATCTCCTTAAAACATACTAACATATTTAAATAGATTGATATAAAAGAGAGTTGAAAGATACCAGAGGGACATTCAACTCATAAATCGAAAATAAACTGACAACGCCATGGCTTGAAAAGAATAGTACACAAAACATAACACAGAAAATAAAAGACTAAGCAACACGAACCCAAACAAAAAACTGGGGATGCTCTCATGGGTTCCTGAAGGAATATTTGATCCTGCTCCACGATGTGTCACCCGTCGTGATATTGCCGAAGAAAATGTTATGAACACAATTCTAAATGGCAAAACTATTAATTATCAATCAGGTTTATAAAGAAACTGAAGCTTAGATTGAAAAGGTAAACAATAACACCATTCAAATATCTTCATTTAGTTGTACATACATTTGTACGTCAAGCTGTTGATATCTATCATCAAGGACAATAATTATTGATGAATTAAAAAAATCTTTTGAAACCCAGTAAACTATCATAAGTAGCAAGCATCATGCATTGTATATCAGGTTCGAAAAAATCTTCTATGAGGTACGAAATGGTATACATGTTAATATGCCATGAGGTACGAAATGGTCAAGGTACGAAATGGTTTTTTCCAGGGTATGGAATGGGGTGTACGAAATGACTATGATAATACAAGTTTAACATTTGTCACAATTTGGATGATTCCGTTACTCTAAAAAGAGAATCGGAGTGAGCCGAGGTAAGCCAATTAATGGTTTAACATCGAAACAGCTGCTGTTCGAAAGAAAAAAGATTTCAAACTCACTCTCTTTTTTGAAAACGAAACACATTTGAAGGAAATAGTGATTTGAATAGATGTTGAAGCATTTTGTAAGTAATTGTAAAAATTCATACTAAGATACATTTGTTTTTTACAGATGCTGTATTGGGTTACCGATATTAAGCTTAGTGCCTTGCTGCATAAACAGATTCAAAGATGTAACCCATACATGTCCACGCTGCCACCAAATTGTCGCAGAATATAAAAGACACGAAATGAATTATTTTTAATAATTTCAGCATTCATCATGTTGTTTCTTTAAAAATGCCGAGTTCATAATGGAGGCTAAGCGTTTAAATGTTGATTAAACGATTGAATGTCTCAGTTGTCATTGTGTTTTGTTTATTTGTTTAATGTCTTTGCATTTTAAGTCATATGCAACTTTAAATTATGCTACATGTAAATATTTCCCTTAAGGCTTATGGTATGATAGAACAACTAATTCGGCCCGTTTGGAAAGAACGAACGACATTGATATGCCCACTACGGGTACACAATCGAAATGTGACAACGTGATTGGCGATAAAAATGTGTCTTTTCCGTAATGTTTACGTATAACATATGAGCATGTCCAATTTGGTTATCTGAATGTATGAAGATAGATAGAAAAACAAAGTAAAACATATTCCACAAACATTTTTGGGAGCTCCTAAGGTTACACCTACCTCATAGTATATACCCGTATAGCATTGCCTTTTCTTATGACATTACTCTTCATATTCTTTAGCGATCAGTTTGATTGCACATCGCTGAGTGTGTAAAAGCTATCTACAATAATTGTACATTGTACATATAAATTTCAATGTTGCCGAATTGACTGTACATATATTTTTCAATGTTGCCGAATTGACTGTACATATACATTTAAATCTTGCCAAATTGACTGTACATATACATTTCAATGTTGTCGAATTAATTGTACATAGAAATTTCAATGTTGCTGAATTGACTGTACATACAAATTTCATATTGCCAAATTGACTGTACATATACATTTCAATGTTGCCGAATTGACTGTACATAGAAATTTCAATGTTGCCGAATTGACTGTACATATACATTTCAATGTTGCCGAATTGACTGTACATATAAATTTCAATGTTGCCAACTTGACTGTACACATTCTTTCAATGTAACCGAATTGACTGTACATATAAATTTCAATGTTGCCAAATTGACGAAAGGGGTTGAGTGAAAGCTAACGTCCGTTTATCGTATGCAGACTACATGTATGTGACTATACGTTTGATGTGATCTGATGTTGGAAAAGTCATAGAAAAAACATACAATTGTTGAATGCAATGGTTTGCAATGTTTCTTCCAGACTGTAAGTCTAGAAACGAAGTTGTTGTTGTCTGTTTCAGTAAAAAAAGTTGAACAACAAATTGCATGAACAGATTAAAAGTCTTCCTTTTTTTAATCCGTGGCTTTAATCAAAATGATGTGACTGATTGATTGTTGATGTTTTAACGCCATAGAAAACGACGAGACACGTGTTGAATGTTGGGCATGGTGGGGTTTGCAGTGTTTCTTTCAGACTGGAAGTCAGGAAACGGAGTCGTTGTGCGCGTGTTGTCTGTTTCAGTAATAAAAAATATGTTTTATTTTGAACATGTTCAATTCAAATTATATGAACTGATGAAATTACTTCCTTTTTAAATCAATGGCTTTAAACACACGAAGCTGAAAGTGATGTGGCTTACATTCAAATGACCATGCTGTTATGTACAACTTATAAATATTGAGTATAAAGATAAGAAGGTATCACGTCAATTAGACAGCAACCAAAAAAAAAAATGAAATAACAGAAATCCAAAGAGCAACTAGTCCGAAATTATTCTGACGTCTGATGACCAGTTTCAATCTCGAAATCTTAATAGATCCATTTTTAGTATGATATTACGATTTCGAGACATGGCGTAGATAAATCAAACGCCATTCGATTTCTTTTTCATTTATTGAATAAATGAATACCTTTTATTTTTGAAGAAAAGAGTAAACAAAAGCAGTCCACTCACTGCAACACACACACATACACCAACAATCAAAAGGTACATGTCTATATGATACTGAAAATGTTTAACAATATACAGCTGAGAATAACACATTTCTATGTCAGAAAAAAAAACCCCCAAAAACAATGCCGCCTCAAAAGATTCATTGAAAGAAATGTGGTCGCTGCTAAAGCAAAAGAAAAGTTGTTTTTGTGTTGACCGATTTATTTTAACTACCGGGTTCAATTATCCTCGAGCAATTATCATGATTATAGTGCAGAGCCTAATTACTTTATTAATACTTTTAAACCCTTGGTGTTTTTACATTGTAATAATAGTTTGTTAGCTGCAAAATCCTTTCTACGGCCTTGATTTGGTTAACAAGCTTTTAATGTAATATGTTATTTTCATATATATCGAACTACATAAGTTTTCTAAAACTCCCGTGGTTGGCCTTATTAAATACTGGATTTTACCCCGACAATGTCTTACAACTAGGTTTTATTTTTAAATACCACATACAATTCAATATGATAATGGATCGATATTAATACTAACAACAGCAGTGTGAATATATAGGTTGTTGATATACTTCACCATTCAGCTCGTTGTTTACAGGTAAGCAATATTATATATACATCTGAAACAAAATAAGTATACAAAATTTATAGTGAAAGATGATTAGAAATAATTGTAAACAATATATAAAAAAAATCGTACTCGCAGATAACCCTGATGCTATTTATAAAACGATTCGGACTAAACAGACTCTACATGTGAAGTGTTTTTTGAACAGCAGTCGCGGATCCAGAACTTTTTATAAAGGAGGGGGCTGATTGACATAAGAGGGGGCTGCTACAGTTATGCTTCAGTGAATCCGAATATAATCTAGCACAATTTTCCCCTGAATCCGCCTATGAACAGATTCATGTCCAAAATGTATACGGGTCAATTATGTGTGCCACTTGTACACACGTATTTGTGTTGATACTTGATGTTCAGATGCTGGCTTTAGACTACTTACTAATATTCATGGAAGAGACCTATTTCATAATGTATAATATTTTTGCTTTCATACTATACCGCTGTAGTTATAAGTAGGGTATTTAGGTCAAATTGAAAGAGAAACCAGTGTGTTATTTTGCTGAATTTTCTCAACCATTGTCAAATTAAACATATTTTCAATGTTAGTATTAAGTGTAAAATGTAATGCGAATTAATGTTATGGATGGCTTATGCCGTTTCTGAGTTTTGTGTTTTTGAGTACCTTACATGCATGTATAACATAAATCACAACAATTTGAGGTCATTTGTACATTAACATATATTAACTAATCCACTCTGGGTCGAGTATTTGTAAACACCTATTTTTGATAAGCAGTGGAAAAGATTTATTCGTTTGTGGTGTAGATTAAATAACATGAGCTCAAATCGGTTAAATGCAAAAGTTCACAAGTGGGCTGATAGTATGAGTATTAAGCATAAGTGTGTTAAAAACTGGAATTTTTTTAGTAAAGAAAACCTTCTGGAACTAAATTTAAGTAATTTATCGTGTCCTGAAAATATGGACACTAACTATGTTATAAAATTTTTTATGTCAAAATTACACGAAAAACATGTCGATAATTGGCATGCTGTTTTACATTCTGATAAATCTATATCGGGCAGAGGTGGCAATAAGCTACGAACTTACAGACTGTTTAAGGAAAATGTTGAACCGGAGGAATACTGCAAAATAGCTTTACCCTTCAGTCACAGAAGTGCTTTCGCCAAATTTAGATGTGGTGTTGCTCCCCTAAGAAATGAAACAGGGAGATATGAAAATATTGTTTTAGAAAATAGAGTGTGCCATATATGTGACGTTTTTATTGAAGATGAAGCACATGTTTTATTAAGATGTCCTCTTTATGACGATTTTAGAAACCATTTATATTATGTTGCTGAAACTTTTAATGATAATTTTATATTAAATACTTTAGATGATAATCAAAAGTTAGTGTTTTTATTCTCAGATGTAAATATGATACGTGTGTGTGCCAAAACCTGTCAATTGATTTTAAAAAGACGTAGAATTTTTATATATTGTAAATAGTATTTTATTTCATATTGTGTATTATATCTATGCATTTTAATAGTCTCTTATAATTCTGTATAGAATGGCTCTCATTTTACCTAGTGTTATTTTACAATGTATAAAGATTGATTGTACTTGTTGAGAGATGAGACTTTAATAATAAAACATTGAATTGATTGAATTTATATTAACTAATCCACTCTGGTCGAGTATTTGTAAACATCGATAATATTGGTGGATGTCGATCCCTTCGATATCTTTCGCCTCTCTTTTTTTCAAATGAACATGGGGTGATTGGGGGGGGGGGGGGGACAGAACAAACTGAATACGCCCGTATACAATGGTATATACACTGTACATATTTTTTTTTATAAAGAATATGAAACCATATAACAGCTGCATGTACATGTAATTCTGAAATTTCATGTTTGCGAGCCCCTCCTTATAAACATAGATATCGTTTATAAGCTCCATAATCGTGTAACATACATGTACATGTGTAGCTTTTTTTTCTGCTTCTAGATTTTTACCTTGACCTTATTCTTTGATCTTAGAAATCAATACCAATAACACATAGCATCTAGAGTTGATCACACAACACCTGTGCGGGTATTATTTCTAGATGGAGTATTCAAATTATAACACGGAATACGGTAAGTCGATATTTAAAATTCAAATGTGTTAATCCGGAAATATATTTATTAATATTATATCGTTAAAACGGAAACCTGAGATCGGTCTATTTCTATACTATTAAACGAGAAGACCTCATTTTTGGTGTCGCTTCTCGCCTCTGTGTCCTATAGGTACAGTGCAAAGTCGCATTTGTCATCCATTCATATGATTATTCAGATTGATTTATTTTAGGAGAAAAACGAGAAAAAAGGCATCCGGATATTGTCCCGTCATTGTACGAAATTTTAAGTCAGATTAGACTTCCGGTTTGCGTTTTTCTGTATACTTTGAACATACATATACTACGAATAAAGTGTATTTTTAGAATTTTATCTGCTATCATTTTCAAGTTTACTATCCACGGCGGTCACAGAGTTTATTAAATAGAGAGGGTCTGTATAGTATATCAATGATCACCATGGATCGATTAGTAAACTTAGAATTGAAAGTAAATACGCTTTATTTATATAGTAATGAATGTTCATAATATACAGATAAGCGCTAAAATTATTCATGTGAACTTTTGATACTTTTTCTGAAATTCTCCAGTCATTAAATATTTTACAAAATTCATTGATTACATAAAAAAAAAAGAAGATGTGGTATGATTGCCATGTTAAGACAACTCTCCACAAGAGACCAAAATGACACAGATATTAACAACTATAGGTCACCGTACGGCCTTCAACAAAGAGCAAAGCCCATACCGCATACTCAGCTTCAAAAGGCCCGAAATGACAATGTAAAACAATGCAAACGAGAAAACTAGCGGCCTTATTTATGTACAAAAAATGAACGAAAAACAAATATGTAACACATAAACAAACGACAACCACTGAATTACAGGCTCCTTACTTAAATAAATGTTCATAACATACTAAATGTATGTTCATATTGAAATTGATAGAAAACCAAAAATTGGGAACTTTGGAAATAAAGGTGGAGGGTAAAAAAACATGTTCCTGTCCCCAATAACCTATGACTTATGATATTTTTGCTGAAATTCTCCAGTCATTCTGTATTTTACAAAATTCTTCCAACAACACTTAACATACTTTAAACTACGCTCTGAATGCCCGCGATTTCGCGGGTGTGTTCTAGTAATCATATAAAAAAGATCTGATATACATGATTGGCAATGAGACAACTATGCACAAGAGACCAAAATAACACAACAAATAACAACTATAGGTCACCGTACGGCCTTCGACAATGAGCAAAGCCCATACCTCAGCCCTCATAGTCGGCGTGAAAGAGCCCCGAAGTCACAAATGTTAAACAAATCAAACGAAGAAAAAGAAACACAATGATCTAATTCAATTATGTACAAAATAAAAAAAAAAACACAATAAAACAAGTAGGTAACACAGCGACAAACGAGAATCCCTGAATTACTGGCTCCTGACTTGGGACAGGCACATACAGAATGTGGCAGTGACTGCACGGTTAAACATGTAAGCGGATGTCCAACCCTCCCCTAAGCCGCGATGGGGGTGTAACAGCACAACTTCAGAACAAGTTATAAAAAAAAAATTCCGTCGTTAAAGGGTTAACTCATCAGATAGATACAAATAGAAATTCATCTAAAAAAACTCAAAGAGGACGTGGACGGGTACTTATACATCACAACAATAAAGATACACTTAGTACAGATCCGATAGTACTCGCAGATACCGACAGCTATTTCAAAGACAATTAAAACTAATGAAAAACTCATACATCTTAGACTTAATTATTGCAATCAGTACACATCCAACTTCGAATTGATTTAGGAAAGTGGTGTAAAACACAAATCCATCAATCAATCAATAGATTTTGTGACCTACGGGTTATATACAAATTTTGAAGTCTTAATGTATATATTATTTTTTTTTTTTTTTTTTTTTTTATGTTTTATTACTTTTTAATATTTTATTTTTATAGGAATACTTTCTGCTATCCGATTTTATCATTGATTATATCTGAAAATGTTTTAAATATAAAATGGTTTAATTTTAAAGGTTCAGCTATCCCTCCATCAAAAGATACTCCGGTGAAAGAACAACCGCAAGCTAAGTATGGGTTTAGTCAGCAGCCAGGACAACCACAGGGTGTGGTGGTTATACCTCCAACATTGCTCATAACACCGGCACATTTTGAACCTTACGAGACAAAATGTCCTCATTGCCACGCTCAAATAACGACTGAAACATCTTTTAACATGGGATACATTGCTAAAATGTGTGTTTTCACATTGCTTTGCTCATTGTAAGTATAAAATAATAATATTTTTTACCTTTCCAAGAAGGTCATTTTGTATCTGTCACATTGATGTCCCAAAAAAAAATCCTTAAAGTATAATAATAATTGTTTTTTTTTTTTTTAAATTAATGAGAATTATTTATCAGAACGATAAATAATACTGTCCTATCACACTGATATGGAAGATGAAATTTATTAGACATTGTTCAGAAGATTCTCACTGTGTCCACATAATATCTACGGACGGACGAACGAACCGACACACAGACGAAAAACAGAATGAACAGGAATAAAATGACATTGCAATAACTTATTGATAATTATCTAATCTAGAACACTTTTATGGTATATCATGATTATATCAGTTTAGTATGAAACCGCTTTTGTTTTGCAGTGTATGGGTTGGATTGTTTTGTGTTGCGTTCTGGCCATGTTGTAGTAATAGGTTCAAAGATGTTGAACACACATGTCCGCGTTGCCGCAAGGTAGTAGCTAAGTACGAAAGACACAGAATTGCACCAAATTACCAAAGTCCATGGTTTAGACAAAGAGGTAAGTATTTATAGACTAAGACATCTGTAATAAGACCTACTTATATACCTAAATGTATATGGAGTTATTTTCTTTCAGAACCTTAGGTCATTCTTTCTCAGAATCAACCCGGACGATACCATGTTTCAATGAAATATGCTCCAAGGCATAACATAATGACCTGTGTCAGGTCATTATTTTCCTTGATAAAAATGCAATCTTTAATTTACTCCAAAATTATTTTCGTCTGATAGTTTTTTATTGCCGATTTGTTGATGAAAGAAATCGTCAATGCCCGCATTTTATTCTTAGAAACAAATAAAACGTGAAGTTTTGTTAATTTATCGCTACAATACAGAATAGCATATATATATATATATATGCATATATATATATATACAACTCGTCTAAACATCAACCCAACAATGTTAGATCTGTAAATTTGCTTTCGCAAATTTTTGATTCTTCCCTCGCCGGGATTCGAACCCATGCTATATATGTGAGATGAATTTTAATGTAGACTTTTATAAAATAAAGCCAGATTTAACATAGGTTGATTGATTGTTGGATGCTTGCTTAACGTCCAGTGGTAAATATTTCATGCATGTTCAGGACGATACACACTGAATACTGTGACCTACATGTATTTATATTCGTCGCCGTGTCAGTTCTTAATTTTTTTAACTTATGTACACCTTTTACTCTATCAAATGATCAACTAAAAAAGATAATCTAATTTTCTTTGAATAACATTAACGTAACTCACAAAAGTGTCGGGTGCGGAGGGTATATAATTATACCCTAATTATATGTTTAAAAAATGTATTGCTATTCAAAAGACAATCTTTCTGATTATTTCATTCGATTCAATTAAAATTGTTGAAAAAATAACCAATTTTCCGCGATAGAAATGTCGTTATAAATAGAAAAAAAACCATACCCCACTCTTTTCCATAAACTAAGTTGATACAATAATTTACTTACAATGTGTCTAGTATTTGTCAAACACTGTTATCGGATGGTAACAATTCATTTGTGTGTTTTTTCATGCAGTTGCAGTAATATTTTTATTGTGTATGGATAATAATTTTCCAAAGGTTTATATCTAGATTAATAAGTGAGTTTTATTTCACATTCTAAATGAGACGTAGGGCGTATAAAAACCTGGCCGCATTAGAAAGGAATATCCCACTTTAGTGTGGTCGGTAAAATAGGATACTAAATTTTGCAAATCTTTATTAAAAAAAAATTAATTTTGACGGTATATAAGTCAGATAATGCATATTTTAAGATTTTTCTTGTCGTAGAACACACCTCCGTAGAACCTACGAAGAAAAACCTTAAAATATGCATTATCTATAACATAACAAAATCCTATGTACTCTAGAAACATGTATTATTGTAACAGAATATACTGCAACTGCAAAAGGTCTAAAAACAACGAATGGGTTAAATAAAGGCAACAGTAGTATACCGGTGTTCAAAATTCATAAATCGATTGAGAGAAAACATATCAGGGTTACTAACTAAAACCGGGGGAAACACATAAACTATATATAAGAGGATAACAAAGAAACAACAGTAACACTGAAGTGCAACAAAAACAAACGCCAAAATACATAGAAACGAACTATTTGATAACAACTGCCATATTCCTGACTTGGTACAGGACATTTTAAGAAAAAATGGATGGTTAAACCTGATTTAATAGCTAAACCTCTCACGTGTATGACAGTCGCATAACATTCCATTATATTGACAACAATGTGTGAACAAAATAAACAGACATAACAGGTAAAAATGTCAAGTATAATTACCACTTTTAGCAAAATTTAGGTAATTTAACCATATTTTACCTCAAACCTGTACTAAATTTTTCGATAGATACAAAGATTTGGTTGGCAACTGTCATACAAGTGATAGGTTTAGTTAGCTTTAAAACCAGGTTTAATCTACAATTTTCTACATAAGGGTATGCCAGTTCCAAGTCAGGAATGTGACAGTTGTTTTACATTCCTTTGATTTGTTTGAGCTTTTGATTTTGCCATTGGTGAAAGACTTTCCGTTTTGAATTTCCCTTGGAGTTTCTTACTTCTTTTATTTAACTTTATTTAGGAATTGTTAATTTTTTTATATATATATAATTATGTACAGCAGTTATATCTAAGAGATAGAACCAAATTGAATCTTAGATGTTTAATGTAAAAGAAATGTAAACTTGTACGATACGTGTAAAAATATCTCATTTTTTCTTTAATTTTGGCATGTGATATCTCTTTATTTAGTTCTTAGAATTTTGTTTCGAAGCACTTACTGTGAATATGTGTTCATTCCTGTAGTCGGGAATATATTAATTGGCTAAAAGTTCATATTATCATGAACTGCCTATTTCTGTTTTTCAACAAACTTATCAGAAGATTTCTTAAAGGGACATTGGCTGTCATATTCATGTTCACCGATTTGACTCAAATTCTCATAATTGATTTTTAACATACTAAAACGAATATTCAAATTAGAAAAAGTCTAAAATAAACATTTTACAAGGCATGGGCTATATAAAATGTATCATCTTTTCGTGCGTATTTTAGTCTAGACGCCATCTAATTTAATATCGGGGGCCTCGGTGGCCAAGTGGTCTAAGTAGGTCTACTACTGTAATCACTAGCCAGTCAACACTGAGGTTGTGAGTTCAAACCCCTCTCGTGCGGGTGCACTAGACTCAAATATTAATTGATTAGGATTGTCAGTTTTCCTCTCGAAGGTCAGTGGTTTTTTTCTCCACCCATAAAAACTGACCACCACGAAACAGCCCAAAAGTGGCGCTTAAAAGTGGCGTTAAAACACCAACAATCAATCAATCAATCAATTTACTATCGAGTTGACCTCCGAAGACTGCTGACGGTCATATAAGCGATATAAACATAACTATAGTCTAAGATATAAATAGATAGCAAACTCATGCAATTGGATTTTTCTAGGTCTGTTTAATTTTATATTATAGGTGACAAATACATGTTAATCATCGTTTTTACCTGTATAAGAATGAGTTTTGTGGATCGAATTAGTCAATCAAATGATATACCTTTGTTTCACTTTCAATGTTGACATTCTATTCCTTTAATAACTGAACACGCATAATTCATGCATAATTCATCTCTAGCTAAGGGGTTAAATTGAAGGTCACATGAGTACGGATTCAATGAGGTCGAATTATTTACTTGCAAGTGAATAATTTATCATCGATGTTTCTTAGCTTATTTTGACAAAATTGAACCATAATGGCTGCTAAAAGCAAATTATTATTTCACTATTTCATTTTCGCTAATGATTGAACAAAAAAATCATATTTTAAATATTTTATATATCCTGTAACTAGTGCCCCTTTAATAAATATGAGTTATTGACTCAAATGACGATTGTTTGCCAATATTTGTGTTTTTGCAAAATATATTTTAAAAGTACAAAAGATAGCCATATCCGTTAATAGCAAACATGATCGACAGTACATTATCTACAAAGGGGCAATGAGAACGAAACCATTATAATATGTTTGTTAATGTATATTGTTATCAATACAAGTTTGTTTGCCTAGTATCTTCAAAAAAAGTTATCACTTGGATATGATAATTGAAAACTGTAAAAAAAAATATATTTCATTATGCAGGTATGGCCGGTTATGGAGCAGCACACTTTCAGGCTGGTTATAATCAGCAAGTTCAACCAGCGGAAGCACCACCAGGAATTCTGATTGTACAGCCTAAACCTATGGTGACAGCAGACCATTTCAAACCTTACGATACCACATGTCCGCATTGTCATGCCCAAATAAGAACTGAAACATCTTATCAAGTCGGAGATCAGGCGCTCCTATGGGTTTTCATTTTTACGTGTATATTGTAAGTAAATTTGATACATAACTTATAGGAACATTTTATACAAATATAACAGCTTGGTTTGTATGGTTTGTAAGTGTAAAGGTTTGTCACCTTTTTTACAATTTATGGAACCTTTATAACTTATTATTGGCGAATTTAAAAGGACCGTTTTCCTCAAGACGCTCTTTAAATACTAGTACTGAAATTTTTACAAAAAAAATTAAAAAAATTGGCTTATGATAATTGTCTTTGAACGTTTTAGCTCACCTGGCACAATCAGTGTGAGCTTTTACCATCACTTGTCGTACAATGCAAATCTTCGCTAGCCAAGGGTTACGATCCACTCCAGTTCTCTTCATCCTTGGCGGATTGAGCCAACATTTGTGATAACAATGTTGCTCCATCTATCGGAAGATAAAAATCACGCCCATTCCGAATACATTATTCTTGACCAATGGTAGCACTTGAACTCTTCAATTTGGAGGTAAAAACACGGAAGCGTCTAGATTCTACACACTTGGTAAAGCCGGAAATGAAAATATACGTCAACATTCATGCATTTGGGCATGAAACATACAGGGAAAATGGTTCTATTTATTCTGCCATAGGCGACAACAGTAACATTTTCTAAATTTACCAGTTTTTATAATAAAAACCTGGATAAAACAGTTATGTGTGGTGTTAGTACTTTATTACTCTATTTTAAAAATTGAAGCCAAATAGTATCATGACCAATTTCCAACGGAGCTTGTTTGTGTTATCCATGCCCACCGTCATTTTACACCAAATTTATGAAATTTTGGAAGCTTTTTCGAATAATTATCTAGAAAATATTTCAATAGGTTTTAAAATTTATATTGTAAATTTACACACTGCAGTTATTCATAGATAAATAAAAAAAAATAGATTGTACCCTTACATCCAATCACAGCCCTCCTAAGTTGACTTCCTTCACCTGTCTTGGGTACACAAAAGGCCAACCTAATGCTGGGAAAATGTAATAGTACCGTTTTACCTACACAGGAACTTCTATTGGTTGATTAAAAACATTCAAGTTGTCACTAAATATAGTCGTATGTTTAGGGATGTAAAGACTTGTTGCACAATAAGCACGTGGTAATTGTTTACAAACACGTTATACATTTACACGTGATCATGTTATAGGCGCTTTTTGATTGGATGCAGCGAGTTTTGACTGCAACCAATAAAAATCCTTACCTTGTGTCTCCGAAATTTTATCTCAATCTGCCAAGGGTAAAGAGAGCGGGAGTGGATCGTAACCCTTGGCTAGCGAAGATGTACTATGCATATCCCTTCAAGATACCAAGCTAAATTAAACAAACCTGCCCTCATTCCCTATTGCGGTATTTAGAAATGTGTTTGATGGCTAATCATCTAAGCATTGTTGGATGAAACAAAACATAGGCCGGGAAAATGAAAGTATTATAGGTTATTTTTTTATACCTCTATAGAAAGAGACGGACGGGTAAACAGGTTCAGATTGACGTAATCTGTTTATGAACATAAAAAATGATAACGGCACCTTGTAGGAGGACACGTCCTTAATTACATGTAGCTAAATAACTCTGTTATTTTCATGCTTTTTTGCCTACAAACTTTAAAATTATAATATATAGATAAATAAACATCATGTAGCAAAAATGATAAAACAAAGACAAGATCTATACAAATAAGTTAATTACATAAATAGTCATTTAACACTGGAAGATGAGAGTGTATTGGATAAGACTTTTCCTTGCAACATGCCAACTCATTTTGACCGGACGTGGCTACATACTTGTACATCCCACACAGCCAAAAAGACGCCCTACAAATATAAAGACACACTTTTCTAGATTTTATAATCATTGAAATAAAATTAACGCATTCCAATATGAAATACTTTTTTTTGTTTTCACAGCGCATGGTTTGGACTTGTTTGCTTCATCTTTCTGCCGTGTTGCATCAAGTCTTTCAAAGATGTAACCCATACCTGCCCTCGCTGTCATCAAACCGTAGCGGTGTACGAACGACATGAAATGCTTTAATGTTTTCCGTCTATTCTTTTTAAACATACACAATGAACTACTATGTATGTCTCTGTATAGTTGTTTGTTCGCTGTTAGCCAAGGCTCATTGTTGGAGGCAGAACATTGACCTATAATGGTTCACATTTGTGGTGGAGAGTTGTGTCATTGGCACTCATACCATATGTCCTTACATCTTCTTAAGCCTTAACATGTGGATTGTATGATAGAAATCTATATTTGTTTGTGGTCTTTTTTTATATATAGTGTTTTTTACCCTGACTCAAAAATAAGACAATACACGTTTTTAAACTGTGTAAAAATGATTTTAGGTCATTTGATAAAACCTGTCTATAAAAGGCAAAAAAGGAAGAAAAAGGGAGTACATGTTCCTTGTGGACAAGTGGCAGTGCCTCATAAACAAGGATGTTGTTGATAAAACCGCCTAGTTTTGTTAAGGTATTGTGAAAGTCCCTTATCAAATGGCAAAATCAAAATCTCAATCACGTCAAACGAATGGATACCAACTGTTTGGATACCAACTATTCTTGACTTGGTACAGGTTTTCTTGTGTAGAAAATGGTGGATTAAACATGGTTTTATTCTTAGCTAAACCTCTCACTTGTATGAAAATCACACAACATTCCATTTTATTGAAAATGATATATGAACAAAACCGACAGACATAAGAGGTATATATGTCAAAAAAGGGGGTACAACAGTCGACATTGCATTTATTGTAAGATATGCTCTGCAAGGTATTCATACGATTTCGTGTTTGTTTTATTCATGATATTACTCATTACAGGAATTGGATAACAGTAAAATCAAAAAATGAAATGTATCGATTATTATTATATTATGTTATAGATTTATATTTTTATATTGTAATACATGTATTTTTTTTTTGGATGTGATATGTTTTTAGGTTAATTATTATAATATGTGTGTATTGTTGAGTTGTATAGGCGTATACTTTTATATTGTAATACATGTAAAGAAGTGAACTCATATTTTCTAAAAAAAAACTCTCTCGGACTCCGTGTTTTTATTAATTTACATGAAATGTATTTTAGGTTAGTTAATATATTAAATATGTTTGTATTATTTAGTTAAATTATACATATAGCATTATGTAACTGTAAAGTAAATTAATATTCAGTAAAATAAACAATGTTATAATGTCAACAAAGTGAGAGGTATAGCGCTATAAATCCAGGTTTAACCCACCATTTTCTACATTTGAAAATGCCCGTACCAAGTCAGGAATATGACAGTTCTTGTCCATTCGTTTTTTTATGTGTTTCGTCATTTGATTTTGCCATGTGATTATGAACTTTCCGATTGGATTTTCCTTTAAGTTCAGTATTTTTGTGATTTTACTTTTTATCGACAATTGACCATTATTTTTATGACTTTTTATTATTAAATATTTTCGGAAAAAAATAAAAATTTAGATATTTAGAAAAAAATTTAAATTGCTTACTATATGACACTCATAAACTAGAATACAAGCACCTTAATCACTGTAAAATAGACCAAAGTGAGTCGGCAGCGGTGGGGGCATAGTGATGGGAGATGTTTTAATTTAGATTTGCAGATCGATCAATGTTTAGTTGTTGCTGCCAATATAAAAACAAAAAGTGTGTTTTGCATGTTTGCCAATGAGACAATAATTCTTCACACGATACAAAATGACACAAAAATAAACAGCTAGTATACTAGGTTAGTGTACGGCCTTCAATAAAGTTGAAACCCATATCGAAAAGTCAACAATAAAAGGTCCCGAAATGACAAATGTAAAATAATTCAATGGAAAAACTAGGACTTTATTACTCAAAGTGCACTAGAGAAGTTACAAGATAATTGCCTTTAAGTGTGGAAGATTTTAAAGAAAATCGATCCCCGAACCTTGACAGATGATTTTGCCTATTTGCTAACAACTACTTTATTTTATGTTTTCTTCTTTGATAGTGCCAAACCGAATATCAATATCTCCCATACAGACAGACTTATCGTCCTTTCCTCCTCAAGGACGACAACTCTGTCTGTATGGGAGATTGACCGAATATACCGATTCTATGATATATGAAATGTTTGAATAACCTTCTGATAGAAACCCTGAATTTAATCCCGGTGACACAGCAATCAAAAACGACACACAAAAAAACACATCACAGGTCAACATACATTCTTCAAAATAGGCAAGGTATATCTTGACAACATTTCAGGTTCTATAAAATCGCCCAATCTGAAGAAGTTTCAAATGTTAGTTTCATTGTGATATGTTTAATGCTGCATTGTAACAATTGCTGGACACGAATCTGCAGTATAGCCTTTGCTCATTGTTGAAGGCCGTATAGTGACCTATACAGTTGTTAATTTCTATGTCATATGGTCTCTTTTGAAGAGTTGTCTCATTGGCAATAATACCACATCTTCATTTTTATATATGCTAAAGCTGCTCATCATCTTTTAAATTAAGTTTATGAGATAGCTTACAAGTGCATTGATCGATATACTTTAAATACTTAGTCTATATAATTACATAAGTTAAATAAAATTGAGAATGGAATGGAGATGAATGTGTCATCATAATACGTTATTCTGATTGGCTAACTGCAATCTCGCGTTTTTATTTAATCAACTTTCCCGAAAAAAATTATCATTCATGATGACACGAGTTGTTCCGAGACCACAATTACACCCAATTTACAATAACCTTGACAAATCTCACTACTAGTCTTGTAAGTAGTCTGCTCGGCTGTCTTCTCTAGAAATTTAGTTAGTACTGTAACGCTTCGAATACCAGATAATTAGTTAACTTGGCCGTATAAACTCGACAATGGGTTGATAAGTAATTATTATACTTTTTAAAAATATCCTAGACGCATATTTTATTTTATCTAACTGATTCGGACATAGTAGTGTTCACCTTATATCAGATTTATGAATAAGAAATTATACGAAGTTCTTTTTTTCTATTATACTTTCAATAGATCTCTGGCCTCAGATCAAAATAAAATTCCTAGATATTAATTTTTATAACGTTTTAACTCATTAATTAAAATACAGCATGTTCTTTTGTCAAACATTTTGTGTGTGTAAAGTACAGAACTAGCCCAAAAAAGTATCCAACATTCAGAAAGATTAAACTAATCCGTCTTACAAATTTAGTCAATACACATCACCATCCCTATGGGCAAGTCAAGAGATGTTCCGAAAACTGTAAATATGAAGCTTTTGTACATGACCTAATCACTCTTTCTATATCAAAATCAGTTATAATACAACATCCAAAAATGTATTTATCCTCTCTTCTTTCATTTCTATCCCCTCAAATAGAAATGAATAAGGAAGGGAATGCAAAAACAATTAAGAAAAAAACAAGTTAAGTAAAAGGACCTTTATGCTGCAACTTGTTCTACTGAGACTGTCGCATGTATAGCCATCTCAGTCAATTCACGTGCGTAATTCATATAACTATGGAAATAGTCCTAAACTTTAAAACATTCTTCCCATGTATTCAAGTCTGTGTGGTACATAGAATGGTATGACAAATCTTTATGTCGGTGTCCAAAAAGAAATATAAGTGAAATCCACAAAGGTTCATGACAAAAGCGTCCTCTGGACGTACATGTAAGCAATATTTTCCAAATCAATCTATAATTCATATAAAGCACCAAAAACGAGACAAAATCCACTTGAAGGTCCATTGTGTCCTAAAATATTGAAATATTCAATTCCAAATTGCCCAAGGAGGTTTTCCTTGTGAGTGGCGTTGGAAGCATAATTGTGTACCTCTATAGTCTCAGTTCCCCATACTGTTTAATGTCTGTTAATATATATACTCGTCTAAACATCAACCCAACAATGTTAGATCTGTAAATTTGCTTTCGAAAATTGTTTGTTCTTCGAATTCCCTCGCTGGGATTCGTACCCATGCTACTGAGATATCGTGACACCAAATCGCCTGCATTGTATCCGACGCGCTAGACCACACGACCACCTTGGCTTCACAAAAAAAAAGCTTTCGGTGGCCGGGTGTTACCTTTCCCCGTCAGTTTTAATATATATATAAAGAAGACGTGGTATGATTGTCAATGAGACAACTCTCCACCAGAAACCAAATGAAACAGAAATTAACAACTATAGGTCACCGTACAGACTTCAACAATAAGCAAAACCAATACAGCATAGTCAGCTATAAAAGGTCCCGAAATGACAAAAGTAAAACAATTCAAAAGAGAAAACTAATGGCCTTATTAATGTACAAAAAATGAACGAGAAACAAATATATGACCATCAATAAACGACAACCACTGAATTACAGGCTCCAGACAAAATTTCACAATTCAAACGAAAAAATCTTGAACTAGAAACAAACTTGCCTTCAGAGTTACCTGTGATCCATTAGCAAATAAGATTAGGCAACAAAGAGTAATCAAGTAATTGATGAGTTATATACACCAACCAAACTAATTTCCCGGTATTCGAAGTGTTACTAAATTAATTTCTAAAGAATTCATTGGGGTACAAAGAACAATAATAGACAATCAAGTAGAAGAGAAGACAGTCGAACAGACTACTAACAAGACAAGACAAGACAATATTTATTTAAGTCTCACCTCTAACAAGACTAGTATGGAAAGCCAACGGGGTCAACATTCTTAATTCGTAACTTGTCAATTCGTAACTTGTAACTGTGCAATTTCTAAATTGTTAATTCGTAAATTGTTAATTTGTAACTTGTTATTGTGAAATTCATAATGCTTAATTCGTAAATTGTCAATTTGTAACTTGCACCTTTGTAGTTTCAACATTCTTAATCGGTAAATTGTCAGTTTGTTACTTGTAACTGTGCAATTTCATCATAATGCTTCATTCGTAAATTGTCGATTTGTAACATGTATCTTTGTATCAAAATTCAACATTCTTCATTTGTTAATTGTCAATTTGTAACTTGTAGATTTCAAAATTCTTTATTGGTAAATTGTCTTTTTGTATATTGATGTTTTGTAACTTGTAACATGTGACTTGTCGATTCGTGAATTGTCGATGTGTGAAATGTCGAAGTGTTAAATGTCATCGTTCTATTATGCTAACAATCATTATGACGACAGATGGCGCTCGGGTTCTTCTTCGGTGTATAAGCCTCCTGTAAGTAGGAGCACCGCCATATGGAATACATACCAAAGGAGTATAAATCAATTATGTACAGCACATACATATAAAAGATAACAAATAGATAAATACATTGTTTATTTTATATGGCATGTATAAAAGGGACTCGGTTTTGTATTGAGGTAACCTCGTATAAACATGTTTGTTTACTGTACTGGTCACCAAACCTGCAATGAGGTGTGTCACTTCCTTTATTAAGGTATATAGATGTGTCGCTGGAACGGGCTTCCTTATCAACTTCGTAAATATATTACTGTCACTTGGCAAGAAATTTCTACTTAATATTTAACCGGGTCAAAACAAGACTAACAAGATTGTGTCCCCAGTACACGAATGCCCCACTCGCACTATCATTTTCTATGTTCAGTTGACCGTGAAATTGGGGTAAACACTCTAATTAAAATGATCATATCATAGGGAACATGTATACTAAGTTTGAAGTGGATTGGACTACCTTGACCAAAAACTTTAACCTGAAGCGGGACAAACGGACGAACGGACGGACGGACGGACGAACGAACGGACGCACAGACCAGAAAACATAATGCCCCTCTTCTATCGTAGATGGGGCATAAAAACTTGAAATATAAGACGGTGCTGGAAAAATACTAATATTGTAATGGGCCCGCACATTAGGACTCAATGTATAATGGCAGAAATGGTTTGAGAGCCATCATTCATTAATATTATAATCTCAATATTAAAATTTCAGAAAAGAATGTAATTTATTCTAATGATATGTTTTACTACAAGAAACAAATGGACGAACAGTCTTTATTTATTTGGCTCCTGAGTAATGAGCATAAATCAGGAATCTGATGTACAGTAGTTATCGTTTGTTTATGTAGTTTATACGTGTTTCTCGTTTCTTGTTTTTTTTATATACTAGTAGATTAGACTGTTGGTTTTCCCGTTTGAATGGTTTTACACAAGTAATTTTGGGGCCCTTTATAGCTTGTTGTTCGGTGTGAGCCAAGGCTCCGTGTTGAAGGCCGTATCTTGACCTATAATGGGTTACTTTTATAAATTTTTATTTGGATGGAGAGTTGTCTCATTGGCGCTCATACCACATCTTCCTATGTCTATAAAAAATGTTTAATGATATCATATAAGTTTTTTGTAAAACAAACTGAATGAAAAAATATTTTAAATGAGCCACTTAGTTAATGTATACTATATATCAAAACTGTGTTGAATATGCACTATTTTGTAATAAAATCTAAAGGAATCAGAAAAACTAATCGAGGCCCTAAAATTTGAGATATTGTTAACCGGAATGCGAGAAAACCGCATATATTTTAATGGTCAGGTCAATAATGAGATATCATATCGTCAATAGTATGGGACCAGTTCACATCTTCAATCATCAATAAGCTTGAAAGAATACAGTGACAACCTGTGAGATTTATAACAGGAGAGTACAAGGACGTTCAAGTCAGAAGCTAATATTTCTGTACGAGATGGTCGCAGTGCTATAGAACCAGACAATTTCAAAAACAAAAAAGCTCGTTCAAAAAGAACACTAAATTGCTGTCAAGGGCCCGATTTGACAATTATCAGTCAAGAAATGTTGTGAACAAACATGCAGATAAAAAACTACACGAAGTGTTTTGAGATTTCAACGAGTAAAATACAACAATATTCTAACTCATTTTTCGTATAAACAGTATTCGAATAGGACCACATTGAAGAAGCGTAGTGCGTACACCGAGCGTTGACAGCCGTTATGTAACTTCTCTCGAGCATCGTCAATACATCGACGGCGCTCTCTCTACCGTTGTATTAAAGCCGGTATTTGTATCCAAAACGTTCTCCTACAGATACAGATCTATCAGGATCGTGGTACAAGATCGAAATATACTAGGAGGTGTCCCCTCTATATTTTTTAATGACCATGATCGTTAAACTACGAAACACTTTATTTTTTACTACACGCGTCACCTACATAAATTTGAGAATGGAGATGGGGAATGTGTCAAAGAGACAACAACCTGACCATAGAGCAAACCACA
Organism: Mytilus edulis; assembly: GCF_963676685.1. Taxonomy (NCBI): domain Eukaryota; kingdom Metazoa; phylum Mollusca; class Bivalvia; order Mytilida; family Mytilidae; genus Mytilus; species Mytilus edulis. The sequence continues at coordinate 53,782,821 of NC_092349.1, read as the reverse complement.
ACCGAACGCAACCAATGGGTCTTCAATGCAACGAGAAACTCCCGCACCCGGAGGATTCCTTCAGCTGGCCCCGAAACAAATATGTATACTAGTTCAGTGATACCGGACGTCATACTGAACTCCGAATTATACACAAGAAACAAAAATTAAAAATCATACAAGACTAACAAAGGCCAGTGTTTTTTTGAAATCTCAAAACCCCCTTCTTAATACTCCCACTTTTAAACAAATTGACGCCCTCTCCCTCTGACTTGTCAGAGAAAAGAGCTTGCCATATCGCCATTTGCATGAAAGAGGCAATTATCTCTTACTAGTATATGCTTCCACTAATTATACCCCACGCAACGAAGTTGCGGAGGGTGTAATGTTTTGACCCGTCCGTCTGTCTGTCTGCCTGTCCGTACGTCAGTCCATCGGTCCTGTTTCTTGTCATCGCAACTCCTCTCAAACCACACAACAGAATTTCATGATAATAAGGACAAACTAAGTAGATTTGCATATCGACAAGAAACTACAATTCATTTTTTTTTCTAGAAGTTACGCCCCTTTGAACTTATCCTCTGAAACCACACCACAGAATTTCATGTAACCTTGTAGATAATAAGGACATACTATGCATAGGCGGATCCAGGGGTGGCCTGGGGGGGGCCACCCCCTCCCCCTTTTCGTGGAAAAAATTTGGTTGATTAAATAGGGAATTACTGAAGCATGACTGGAGCACCCCCCCCCCCCCCCCTTAGGAAAAGTTCTGGATCATCCACTGCTATGTAGATGTACATTGTACATATCAACAGGAAATTATGATTCATTTTTTTTTTCTTATACAACATTTTTTTCTTACAGTTATTTTATTCCTCCAGTGACAATGTGGGGACGTGGGGCATGTAAGCGCGCTCACTAAGGTTCTTTAATTTTATTTCTCCACGAAAATATTTGCATATTATTTGGGGTTTGGCCAAAGGAGTATGTATTTGGTCATTTTTAGAGTAAAATGATAGCCTTGGATCCTGGTAGCTTGGATCCTGGCTGACTGTTCGACAGAAGAGCCAGGCGGAATACAACCTGGTTTGTCAATAGGATATTAGGATGTTACAAATTCATTGCAAATGATTTTTTATTTTATATTTGACATGCAAATTAAAAAAAAAAATAAGTATATTGATTAACATCGTGAATCATTTCAGTTAATTAACGATTGACAACATGTTAGATTTAGTAAGGTTGCCGGGCTATAAGGAGGTGTGGCACCAGATGGGGTTCATATCGGGAGTACGGGGCATTAAGCAGCTTTTGAGATAGAGGGACTCGTGAATATTTTGGTCTTTTTGGTTGTACATTTTTATTGTAGGAAATCTGGTAGCGGCAATTTTTAAGCTTCTTGTCCAGAAAATTCAGTAGGCTTCATATTAATACATAAAATTGAGAATGGAAATGGGAAATGTGTCAAAGAGACAACAACCCGACCATATAACCGACAACAGCAGAATAGAATATATATGTCAGCCCTTCATGTCAGAATAAAATGGTCCGATCATAGCATTTTATGATTAATAGAAATCGTTTATTACTAGTACCTGGGGTTTTCAGTAATGATGTAGCCTTTTAAAGCCGACTATATGGTATACGGTTTTGTCATTGATGTAGGCAGTAGGTTGCCTATAGTTGCTTACATGGACTTTAATTGTACTTCGCGTTGGTGGATAGTTGTCTCATTGGCAATCATACGGTTTATTACCACATCTCCTTATTGTATATACCTGAATAATCAAGTCGTAATATTCCACTGACCAACGACTATTTCATTAACCTCGTAATTAGGAGAGATCAATTATTTTGAGGGACTGAACTAGTCGGGATGTTTTTTTTATATAGTTTCCGAACGAAAGTCCACGTCAGTAATAAAAATAAAACTGGGATCCTGTAAACATGCAATTTTTGTTTTGCTTTTTTTAGACGCATTTGCTGTAATCAATCGATGGATTAAAATTACTTAGGTATATATTCCACATGGAGGTACTCCGACTTACAGGAGGATTATACACCGAAGAAGAACCCGAGCGCCATCTGTCGTCATAATGATCGTTAGCATAATACAACGATGACATTTAACACTTCGACATTTCACACATCGACAATTCACGAATCGACAAGTCACATGTTACAAGTTACAAAACATCAATATACAAAAAGACAATTTACCAATAGAGAATTTTGAAATCTACAAGTTACAAATTGACAATTAACAAATGAAGAATGTTGAATTTTGATACAAAGATACATGTTACAAATCGACAATTTACGAATGAAGCATTATGATGAAATTGCACAGTTACAAGTAACAAACTGACAATTTACCGATTAAGAATGTTGAAACTACAAAGGTGCAAGTTACAAATTGACAATTTACGAATTAAGCATTATGAATTTCACAATAACAAGTTACAAATTAACAATTTACGAATTAACAATTTAGAAATTGCACAGTTACAAGTTACGAATTGACAAGTTACGAATTAAGAATTTTGACTCCGTTGGCTTTCCATAGACTAGTAGTGAGATTTGTCAAGGTTATTGAAGATTGGGTGTAATTCCTCTATTAGTTCTTTATACTTTAATTAAAGGGAACTATATTCGTGAACAACCAGTTCCCACAATAATTGATTGATATTTGGTTGCTTAACGTCCAAGGGCAAATAGTTCCCGCAATAAAGTGAAAAGGTAAATTAAATAAAAACTTGATAAAAATCGTGTTTTCATGATCCTAGCTAAAAATGTATTTATAGGTATAATTGAATGCTTCTTTTTATAACTTCATAGGGTTGTAAAAGTGTTGACCGTGCGCACATTATTAGAATGAAGCGCGCACTTCGGTGAGCGCTTTTACACCCCAGTGAAATTACAGAAAGAAGCATGCAATGCTTATTTAACTGAACAGACAACGCAGACATGTTAAGTCTTTGTAATGAACTTTTAGCGAATATTTCTTAGTACCATATAGATTACATGTTCAGCAAGGTACACACATAGTGCATAATATTTTGTTTGATTTTCCAACATTTCCTTCAGAAAGAAATCAAATTGACCATTATATTTCACGTTAATAAATTCAGACTGTATATCACTTGATATAAGATTACACAGACATTAAATATCCAGTATATTCCTGGTACCATAATCTATATAAAAAAATAAGGATTCAAATTAAGGAAATGCCATATGGTTGTTAATGAGACAACTATATGTCAGTCTGTTTTTCACGAGGAAACTATCCGACTTTTCCCCTTGACAAACTGACCAAAGCATTATATTATGTATGTCATTGAATTTTTGGTATAGATTAATTTGTCTTTCGCGGGCTCATACATGTATAAAACATTATTAACATCATTAAATGCGTCCAATTGAGGGAAAATATACCCCATTCACTGAAAGAATTGCAAAGCAGAATGAAAGACATAGATTAGAAAACAGAAAAATATATCATAAAAATGCTTAGCAAATTATACAACAAATGCTATATAATATCTCTCAAAAAATAAAGAATGTTTCAGCATTGAATGTTAAATATTGCTCAATATAATGAAATATAACATTTGTTGATCACTTTCAGTCTATATATTTGAATAAAGTTGCGATTGCTATTTTTAAATAAAATATTGTTATATAATGATATGTTATGTTTCAAAATGGATGAATGACAAGTAAAGCAGGCGACACAATTCAGCGTGTGATTACAAATTAAAATTTCTGTTGTCAAAATACATTTCTGGTAGCAAAAGCTGGATAATATTATTAATAATAATTCAGAAATTATATTCGTGGATTACGAACAAAACCTCTTACGAAATTAATTTTTAAAATATTTAATATATAATACTTAGACGTGGATATTAATAGGCCTTCCTGGCAAATAATCATGTCGTCTATGTTAAAAGACAGGCGTTGACTATTAGCATCCTTGTACATGACTAAAATACTATCATCATTCTACGTTAATCATTGTTTGTAATGTGTTAATTGGCAAGAAATACACGTATCAATATAAAATAGTATGTTAATATTAATTATTAATTAAATATATTAGTTCACAGAAACATTTGAAGAGTTATGACATGAACATATATACTGATGAATTTAAAAAACGCAACACATTTTGGTGATTTTTTTTACCTAATCATAATTAATCTGCTATATGCGCTGATGTCCTTCTTATTATTAGAATCCTTTTCATCACAGCGTTGACAAGACTATGTACTGGTTTGATTAGGTTATCAACTGACTGGGCCAGATTAGGTGAACGTTCGTCCCAACAAGTACACCGTCCCAACTATAGACATACATTTGTATAAACTGGGGGTTGCCTAAATCAAATACAAAAATGTAATACATGTAAAAAGCAGAGGGTTTCACCTTGTATGTTGATTAAAATGTTGAATACTTAAGTTTTCTTTTTTTCTTCTTGTGCACCTGCCTGAACTTAACTCTTTTGTTCTATATAAATCCCCATTGGGGAGCCTCTGACAGACTGAGTGAGCGTAACATCACTGTTATCGATAGCCGATGACAAACAATTGGAAGGTAAATGATTCAGTAATATTTACCAAAATAAGTATTGCGGTTGTCTACGCTGCAATGAAAATGATTCTGATAACTATGAATACTGGACTAACCAGAGGGCATACTGGATTATCGTTAAATCACTTAATTCCCGTAAAAGACTGTAATGATCGTGACAGAGTTCAAATCAGAGGCAACAAAACTGAACCCAAAACATCCCAAAGTTAGACTTTGGCTACAAGCAGACATGGCATGTGGCTACAATCAGCCGTTGCCTTGAGAGTGGCACATACACATATAGAGTGAAGACCATGTTTTCAAGTGTACCTTAAATTTACAAAATAAACGTGATTTAACAACTCAAAGTTTAAACGAAATGAATGAATGTTATGTTTATACAAATGATATTTTATACATAAGGGAGCTTCCATTTAAGTTTTATGGTTGGAGTAGGCTAGGATTAAAAATAAATACACCTCACTTGTTAGTATATATTAGTTTAATATCCTTATTTATCTCTCCATAAATTGTCATCCTGCCTTTTTTTGCAAACTAAGATGCTCATCCTGGCTTTTTATTTTTACAAAAAAAAAATTTCTGTCCTGCCTTTTTTCAATTTTAAACTTACCCCTCCATAAAAATCTAATGGTAGCTTCCTAATGCATACCTGAAAATAAAATAATTGATTTAGTGTTGCGTTTTTTAGTTCAGTCATTATAGGTGTTTCCTTTTCCCTATCCTATAAATGAATCACTTGCCAAACTTATAAATAATTACTAATAACAAACCAAGGTCTCTTTATAATTTACAATGAAAAATTGGCTCATAGTTTATGTGCAAAACAAGGAATGAAATCATGCAAACTATTAAAACTGTATTAAAAGTCACTGTGACACATAAATATGATTTAGAGATAGAAGGGATTTATTTTCGGACAAACCCACATTTATAACCTATATTGAGAACATTGATGAGTATTGATTGGTTGATTGGTTGTTGCCCAGTGGCAAAATATTTAATGCCTACCCATGACGACACATATCCTTATATACCATTAAAAAGTTATACTTCGGTACTGGCAAGAAAATACGGATTTTTTGTGTTATTTAAATTTGCTGTTACAAAATATTAGAAATTATTATAAATTAAGGAATGTATCTCCCTCATGCAAAGCTCTGATTCCTTTCACGAATTTGACTATACTTTTTGGACCTTTTGGATGATAGCTCTTCATCTTTTATATAAGCTTTGGATTTCAAATATTTTGGCCACGAGCATCACTGAAGAGACATATTTTGTCGAAATGCGCATCTGGTGCAACAAAATTGGTACCGTTGATTTTATTATAATTGCAGAAAATGTGTTTGTTTTAAAAGTGTTTCAGTTTTGCCGGTGCAGCGATAATAACTATAGATTTTCAACACACGACTACTCAATGCCGTAAGGTAGTAGCGAAGTAGATTTCAAGATTTCAGTAAAAGTAAGGGAGACCCCTAAAATAAAATGGTAGCTCCTTTATTTTAACGCAGAGTTAAGAGACCATTGTTTTGTGTTGCGACACTCATTATTTATTGTCACTCTTCAACATTTCAATTTGACAAGCTGTATTGTGTTGGAATCATAGTCATTTAAGAGTCTCATAACATGTATAACATAAACATCAACATAAACATCAACATAGATATATAACTGACAATAAAACAACATTCAGAAAGACATTTATTATGAGAGAAATTATGGGACAATGGCAATATCTAAGGCACTTTTGTTTTGCTTTCTTTTAGACGCATTTGCTGTAACTAATTGATTAAAATTACTTAAGTATATATATTCCATATGGAGATGCTCCTACTTACAGGAGACTTATACACCGAAGTAGAAACCGAGCGCCATCTGTCGTCATAATGATCGTTATTATGATCGACATTTCACACATCGACATTTCACACATTGACATTTAACGAATCGACATGTTAAAGATTCCAAAACATCAATATACAAATTGACAATTTACGAATCGACAAGTTACAGAACATCAATATACAAATTGACAATTTACGAATCGACAAGTTACAAAACATCAATATACAAATTGACAAGTTACAGAACATCAATATACAAATTGACAATTTACGAATCGACAAGTTACAAAACAGCAATATACAAATTGACAATTTACGAATCGACAAGTTACAAAACAGCAATATACAAATTGACAATTTACGAATCGACAAGTTACAAAACATCAATATACAAATTGACAATTTACGAATCGACAAGTTACAAAACATCAATATACAAATTGACAATTTACGAATCGACAAGTTACAAAACATCAATTACAAATTGACAATTTACGAATCGACAAGTTACAGAACATCAATATACAAATTGACAATTTACGAATCGACAAGTTACAGAACATCAATATACAAATTGACAATTTACGAATCGACAAGTTACAAAACAGCAATATACAAATTGACAATTTACGAATCGACAAGTTACAGAACATCAATATACAAATTGACAATTTACGAATCGACAAGATAAAGAATAGCAATATACAAATTGACAATTTACGAATCGACAAGTTACAGAACATCAATATACAAATTGACAATTTACGAATCGACAAGTTACAAAACATCAATATACAAATTGACAATTTACGAATCGACAAGTTACAGAACATCAATATCCAAATTGACAATTTACGAATCGACAAGTTACAGAACATCAATATACAAATTGACAATTTACGAATCGACAAGTTACAGAACATCAATATACAAATTGACAATTTACGAATGGACAAGTTACAAAACAGCAATATACAAATTGACAATTTACGAATCGACAAGTTACAAAACATCAATATACAAATTGACAATTTACGAATCGACAAGTTACAGAACATCAATATACAAATTGACAAGTTACGAATCGACAAGTTACAGAACATCAATATACAAATTGACAATTTACGAATTGACAAGTTACAAAACAGCAATATACAAATTGACAAATCACACAGCTACAAGTTACAAATTGGCAAGTTACGAAGTAAGAATTTTGAACACGTTGGCTTTACATAATTTTCCATATAGCGCGAAACGGAAGACTATTTTTCCATATGATACGAAATGGTTTTTGTTCATGGTTATGAGTGACAAATTCATGGTACGCAATGGTAATTTGGGGTACGGAATGGCAATGGTACGAAATTGATATGGTTCGAAATGACTAGATACCTTGTTCTTGGGCGATGATTGCCGCTGTAATGTGTTATCTTGTTCAATATAAGCAAATTATCAGATGTGAGTGTGATAAAAATTAATAGACTTTTTGAGGCAATAAAGACAGGATGTAACCGCCAACCGGTTTATTCCAAACGATGTAGATTTCGAAGCGACAGTACATCAACAAGTAAATGGAGGTATCGCAAGCTTATTTTCTTAATGAATGTTTCTATATGCATGAGTTTTTGGATATGAAAATAAGCATATTGATGTAGTATGAATGTCAATGAGACAACTATCTGTAATCTGTAATCTGTAAACGAGTTTCTGCCAATCAAGGCACACCTCCGTATAGAGGAAAGTAGTTCCGTCAATGAGATTCCTCCACCAATATATATACACAGGTCAATTCACAGTTCACAATAGTGCATACACAAGGTTATCTTATTTAACATACATGCTTACGCCACGACAGTGTTAAAAATATTTCAAATGCAATTAAAATGGTAAAAACTAATTTTAGAATAAATTAAAAATAAGATACAATAGAGACAATAAGTACAATTATATATATATATTTTTTTAACACTGTTAAAAAAAAAGAAGAAAGTTTATAAGTGCAATCCGTAAAAAAATTAATAGACTTTAAAGCTACTAAAAGAGAGAGATCCATGTGAACTCCGACATGTATATATTACAACTAAAATGATTTCACAGTTCTTCATTTTCTGTTTGCTTTTGTATCAGTTTTTGTCAACACATCATAGCGCTTGGAATGAAGTGTATATAACAGTTGGCGACATAGCGGTACCAAGTGATTACCGACTCTATCTTCAACATCCTTGCACATTTTCTTCGGTAGGTAATGATAAGGGTAAATAATTAATGTTATTAAGTCAATAGGAGTTTGCAGGCTCTCTCTTGCTATGGCCAGACTACCTTCGTGTAGAATTTTGACGATAAGGGATGACCTTATTTGTGACGTTGTTTCACACAATAAGATAAAGTGTTCAATGGTTTCGTCAGCTTTATTACAGAGTCTACACATCGGATTTGTTGCATAATTTGAATACTCCGCTTTATTAGATTGTAGTATGTAGGTTCCTGTAACTAATTTAGTGCAGATGGACAGTTTCTTGATCTCCGTTATATTTGCACTTGATGTTTTAAGTAAAGGATGAATTCTGCCAATATCATATTCACATTTAAGATATCTTAGAGTTGAGTACTCCTTCATTCTGGTCTTTATGGCACCCTCCCAGTACTTGTGAATCTTTTTGGTTATAAACCTCTTCCATTCAATTTTTGTTAATGGCTTATCAAGATACTGTTCTATCTCTATGATGTCATATTTTCCACATATCTTTTTCAGATCAATAAACCAGCTATTGCTTGAGTAGGTTTTAATTTGTAGTTGTCGTTCAGCTATTCTCCATTCTAAGGACGATCTTTCAGATCTGGTTATATTCCCATATAGTGTGACAATTTTAATATGGATCTCTGCTTCAAGTGGGAGCAAACCTGATAATATATAGACAGCCGGGTCAGCCACATTTAGTTTGAGAGATAAAATCTGTTTAATCCACCTTTTATGTTGCTGTTGTATAAGATCTAAATTTTTGCCTGTTGGTATCAAAACTTCTAGGCCATAGGTCAAAACTGGTAAGATGTAAGTTCTAAATAAGGAGACTATTGTTTCAGGGTCTAGTCCATTTTCCCCATGTAGTCCAGCACCCATAAGACTGTACATAGATCATCTGGCCTTTTTTATATTTTCAGTGATGGTTGTATTAGTAGAGTCTTTTTGAGATTTTTTTATACCAATATGAGAGGAGTCTTGGACAATGGGCATATCTATATTTTTAAGTTTCCAAAAACCTTGTTCAACATCTATCATTTTATTACATGTTTTGATTGGTAAGACTCCACTTTTTTGAGGCTGTAATAGATATCCCTCTCTTTGGCTGAAATCAACTGCTAAATTTATCATATTTTGGAGTTCAAAGGGATTGTTGGATATCAAGGCAATATCGTCAGCACAAGTTGGCGCACAACAGTTTATATTCCCAATTTTGGCTCCCAATCCAGAATTGCTCAGAATATGTAGTAGGGGGTTGATATAAACTTTGTAGAGGTCAGCGCTAATGGCTCCACCCTGTCTTACACCTTGTTCAATATTAAACAATCGATTTGACATTGTATTGCCCCATTTTACACAGGATGTTGCATTTTCATATAAATTGCTGATCAGTAAAATAGATTGCTGTGAGAATCCAATTTGGAAAAGACGTCGTATCAGGTTTTTATGAACTACAACATCAAAAGCAGATTTTCCATCCAGTAATGCAACATAGGTTGGTAACTTGAGATCTTTATTTTCTCTTTCGAATTCCTCAATGAACAGTTCACAAAGCAATGGAGTGGATTTTGCTGTGAAACCTTTTTGCAGTGGGTTTTGATGTTTCAAAATCTTATTATTTTCCCTTCCTTTAATTATAATTTCTATGATCTTCGAGTAGGTTGGTGTTATAGTGATCCCACGGTAATTTTTAGCATTCTTTATGTCACCTTTGTTTTTGAAAACAGGAAAAAGAGTTCCAATTTTAAGTAAATTTGGTATGTAACAGTGTTCAAAACTTGTGTTAATTAAAAGTTGAAGATATTCTAAAAGTGTTTCGCTGGCACGAATGAAATTTTCAGCAGTGATTCCATAATAGTCCATAGCTTTATTTGTATTTAATTTTTTTACAGCATTTTTCAATTCTTGGATTGAGACTTTCTCATGTGAATAATTTTCCTTACATATCTTTAATATTATTTCTGTTTCAACCTCTACTGCTTCTAAATGATTCTGATCAAAGTTATGATAGTTAGATTTTTTGGCAAGATCTCCGAAATGTTTTGTCCATCCTTCCAATACACTGTCAGATGTTTGATATGTTTCGTTTTCAACTATAAGTTCATCAATAAATCTACCCATTTTCCCCCTCTGTTTCCTAATTAGTTTATAAAATATTGCTGTATCACTGGATTTAGCATCCAAGATTTGTTGTCTAGTATTAATCCTTTCTAGTGCTTGTTCTTTTCTACATAGTTTCCTGAGATCATATGTGGTGGTTGTTTTTTCCTTAAGATAGAAGTTACCAGGTTCTTTTGGTCGACCTTGTTGTTTCCAAATATAGAAGGCAGTTTTCTTTCTTTTCACAGCGTGTAAGATTTCATCATTCATCACTGGAAATTTCTTCTTTTTCTTACCCTTTCGTTTTCTTGGAGCAATTTTTGAAATTGTATCTGATAGAATTTTGTTCAGTTCATCAAATGCTTGATCTAAATTCAATTTTTCTGAGATTGGTTTGATTTTCTCTAATTTATCATCAATCAAAGTTTTATATTCATTCTTGTCCACCTTATTCCAATTAACTTTGAAGTTTTTTGTATTAGTACGTTCTTTCATCTTCTTAAAGGATATGTCACATCCACCAAGGTTCATATGAATTAAATGTAAACAATTCAAAAATATAACGGTCTAATGTGTAACATAACAATTTTTGAAAAACCAAATTGAATATATATGACAAACATGAACAAACGACAACAACTACACCACAGTCTCTTTAAAGGGACGACATCAAAAGTTCAATGAAGGATAAAAAACTTAATTCACATAGTTTTTTCACTGACACCCCCCCCCCCCCCCCTCTTAACTTTATTTGGGAAAAATTGATTTACCAATAGGGATATATGTAAAATCGATTTTAGATTAACAAAAATTTCAGCAATGTTGACCCCCACCCCCGAACTATTTGATTTAAGTTTTTTATCCTACATCGATCTTTTGATGTCGTCCCTTAACTTTGGACAGTCACGTATAGAATCTTGCAGGTAAACATGTTTGCTTGACGTTTTGAAAGTTAAAACAAATCTTTAATTACTAACATATATTTTTATATAACTTGTATGTATAAATGTGTGCCAACCTGACTGTTGTACATGGCGATGTTATAGCAAAAAACTTACAATGCTTAAATTAATGCTTTGGACATACATTTTTATGCAGTCAGATATATCGTTTTGTTTTTGTCTTAAGAAAGCGTCACTGAGATTTGCGAACAACCAGGTGAATTATATATACGTCATATATGTTCTGATTCATTAGGAATTGATTTTTATATCTAAAATTACGTACTTATAAATTGACGAATAATGTCTGGTAAACAACCTTGACCTCGCCAATATTAATTAAACAGTTTTACACATTAATTATTTTAATTTTACAACAAATATTTCCTCCTTACGATCAATCATTTAAAATACCTAGTTTCTTAACTTTTTCTTAATTTACCACAAGATTCCAATATTTACCACAAAATCCCCATTTAAATAAACTTGACCGATATTATTATAAATATATACATTATTAGGTCAATATAAAAAATATATACTTTTTTGTATGAGGCTGAGAATCTGGGGATGGGCAAGGTTCTACCGAGCCCTTCCTCAGTTTTGCGCCGATTACAAAAAAGTTTATATTTTTCTGACATTGACTTAATATTGTTTTTAAACTGCAACTTAAATGAATACGTTAATAGCTATTTAAATTGTAAAACTTATTTGATTTCATACATATTTTCATCCTTAAAGGAACCACTGATTGGAAAAAAGTGATCTATGATGAAATTGACATTGCACAAAATATAGTTGTGTTACTATATTTAAGAAATAAACACAACTAGTTGCAGTAAACGAGAATTTTTCTTTCGGAATATGTAGTTAAAAAATGGATGTAATATTGAAACATTGGGTGGTGGGGGGGGGGGGGGGGGGGGGGGGGGGGGTGAGTGGGGTCTGCAATTAGATATACTCATTGATTTAAAAACAAACATACATATTTTTGTAAAATGCATCAGGCTTTTGCATGCAGTGAGTTTTCTTTTTGAAATCAAAAGTAAAGCTACGTCAAGTTATATTTAATAACATTTTTATTTACCCCGGTAATATATTCGAATCCTTGGTCTACCAACTGTGGTTTGGTTCAGCATACACCCCCCCCTCCCCCTGCACCATTGGCATCCTTAGAGAGTTAATACAATTTTAGTTACTAAGTCTATTACTCAAGACATGTGAGAATAAAAAAATAATAAGAGGGTCATCATCCAATGAGTTTTCTGTTTGACATTATATGTCGAGATCATTTATTTCTAACATTGTATGGATCGATATTATGTATTACTATTTCGTCTCAAACCTTGGAGAGCGGTGTATAAGAGCAACACATTACCAAACTATAAAAAAAAGGCAGCTGAAAAGGACTAAGCTCATCAGATCGATACAAATGTAGTATAACGTAATCAGACATTGACAGATCCAGGGGGGGGGGGGGTCCGGGGGTCCTTTTTTGGCAGATTAACGCATTTGAATGGGGACATATAGTTGGAACCCCCCCTTTTTGTCCTGGGTTGGGATCCCCCCTTTTTAAATAGCTGGATTCGCCCCTGATCAGAGATCAATAGTTGTATACGTCAGACAAAAGACTCACCAATGACCGCTAGAATAAAAAGGTTATCCCATATAGTACGAACTCACAACTCTGAAATGTTTTTTTCAAAATAAAGCTAAGATTATCTTTTCCTGGAGTGGAACCCACAGAGTATTACCATAATGTTTCGTTTAAAGTATTGTACACAATTAATCTGTTAATATTAACAGATCAATATAGCAGTAAATCATCAAACTCAATAAATCCTTAGAAAAATAAGAATTCTGGGACGCCCGGTTGAGCTTTAAGAAAAGTGAATGATATAAGAACTGGAACATTTACTTGACCTTGCATACAATTAATAAAACCGATTGTTTCTACGCATGATTATATTAAAGAATGTCATATCATATGTCCTTGAATTGAAAGTCGCAATTACGATAGATTTCCACGTTCATTTCATATTTATAACAAATGACATCGAATAATATTAATTATATAAACCTATTTTAATATGGTTTATGACTGTGTTTTTTTCAATTCTTAAAGTGCAGCGAGGGAAATATATAAAATAAATAGGCCATGCTTTTTGCATATATACCAATGATGAGCAAATATTATTTACAGCGATGCTATTTAAGGAATGGCTAAACTATTTTGTCTGTCTTGGAGAAAAATAACACCAACAAATATGGTGCAAACTGAATAACCTGCGTAGCGTGTTATCTAAAAGTATGCACCACATTTTGGAGGTTTTTTGAATAGACAGTAAGCATGACAAACTAAAATTTTGACATTTTATTGTCGATGACGTCACGTACGTTCACATGAGGAAATTTGTCTATGAACTGATAAACAAAAACTTCCAGCCAATCAAAGGATGTCTTACATCCAATTTCTAATTATAAATTATTTCATTTGCATTTAATGGTCGGATAATTCTGATTTTGTGGCAACATCAGACAAGGTTTTTGCATTACGAACATCATCACACTTTATCGTAGGTTTTGTGTTAAAAATTTTGAATATAGGTTTTTAAATTAACATTTGTTTTAATCTTGTTTACTACTATTTATTGTTATCGGTAAGAATTGTAATACGTATCTTACATTATAATCAAACGCACCTCGTTCTGAATCAATATATTTAAAATTTTGAGTGCACCCTTAAATAAGTTATTGATACTTGTATATTTCAAAATTTCATTTAAATTTGTACTTTTTTTTTTTTATAAATGAGTTAAACCTGTTGATCAATTGGCGTAAAAAGTAACATCACAAAAACATTGAACTCCGAAGATAATTTTAAAACGACAGTTCCTAATCAGGTGGCAAAATAAAAAAGCATCAAATAAATTGACAACTGTCACATTCTTGACTTTTTAAAGACATTTTTTTTATGTAGAAATGGTTGGTTAGACCTGGTTTACAGCAGGCTACAGTAAACGACGAAATCGAACAATCTTACTGTGACGTATAAAATAGAAACGACAATAATATATCGTTAAAACTTCAAGTGATGGTAAATTTTCATAATACTTATTTTCAATAATTAAAAAGTCTGTTGACCTTAAAATGTAAAAATAAAAATCCACGTCACGGTGATTTATTGAATACTGTCACATATGATATAAATATTGTAAATTTGATGAATAATAAAAATCAATCAGCTTCTTAGATATGATATAAGTATTTTTTTCCAAATTTTCAATTTGTCGCAGATAGTTTTTACGAATGGAGGTCCTATTATCTTTTTTTATTGTAGCTGCGTTGTCCGTGACCTTTGTTGATGGCGCTGGATATCTACAGGTGCGACCTCCCACATTAGGACAGTGTTACTATGAAGATATCAACACAGCCCATTTTAGCTACAATAGGACTTTTTGTGAAGGTAAGAATGTAAACTACCATTTAAAATGTCAAAACAGCAATATTTACTCAGAGAACACGTTTTTGGTGCAATTCAAAGTTTTTTTCTCGTAACATTTGACCTTTAAATTATATATATTTATATTTAATTCATAAACCTGATATTCAGAATAACAGAGTAAAACAAAACGTAGTTTCGATTATTGATATGATATCGGTATAACTACAAACAAATTGACTGCTTACAAAAGTTTTATTATTTGCCAAATACTTCATTAGAAATAGATTATCTTAGCTGCATAAGTTAAAACCTTTTGAAAATTTGAAGCCTTATAGCACTTTAACTCCGTACTTTTTTTGACATTTTTAACATTTGTTAGACTATTCTCATGTTACCGACTTTTGACTCCGGATTATATAAATTTCAATTGAAAACCTTACTATCTTAGTAGTCGATCATTTGAGAGCAAACACCGGAAGTATAACCAAACATTACAATCGATGCAATTATGGAGGAAAGTTAACTGTTTGCCGATGATTTGTATCACGTATAGAACAGTAACTGTTCCCCTTAATTAAACCGCTTGTAAGCTCAATTTGACTTCTTCCAGTTGCTCTTCCTTGACTGAGAACCAGGTTGTCGTCCTACCACAGAGAAGGTAACCTATCGAAAATATAAAAACTCCCGAATAATACGTCGGTAATACAATAATTATTTTATAGTCATATGTATGGCAAGCCGTTCTCGTCAAAACTATGTTTAAACCATTTTTCGAAAAGTTTACACACTGAGAATTACAACAAAGTACACTGAGATTTAAAAACTTCAAAACGCACACTGAGAATTGAAAATTACACACTGAGAATTGAAAATTACACACTGAGAATTGAAAATTACACACTGAGAATTGAAAATTACACACTGAGAATTAAAAATTACACAATGAGATTTCATAAAGACGCACTGAGATTACAAAAATGAAAAACGCACACTGAGAATTGAAAATTACACACTGAGAATTGAAAATTACACACTGAGAATTGAAAATTACACACTGAGAATTAAAAAATTACACACTGAGATTTAAAAAAGACACATTGAGAATAAATAAACTGAAAACGCACACTGAGAATTTGAAATTACACACTGAGATTTAAAAATTACACACTGAGAATTTAAAATTACACACTGAGATTTGTGCGCACTTTTTATGCGCACATATCTAATTAGCATGCTTATTCTGAATCTATTACAAGCTTAAAACAACAAGGGGACAGAACTCGTTAGTCCTTCGATTTGGTTGCAAATTATTAGTAATAAAAAAACTTACTCTTATTACAAAATATAACCAAATGGTGAAAACTTTATTAAAATTATAAGAAAACATTGGAACAATCTGCAAAAGAATGCAGTGAAATTTTTACTCAAGTGTCTATTATAGCATATAAACGTAACAAAAATATAAAAGATTAACTAGCGAAATCAGGGAAACAGTTGGAAGACTTTTGAAAAGGGACCCACGGTTTTAAGTAAAAAAAAAATCATCCCGATACACTGGTAGTAATGATCTGAATTATAGGCAACAAATTTATGAATATGAGCGATGTTAAGTCTTGAAATTTATTACGAATGTTGGTTGAAGGAATCGCATTTCATTATAATGATAAGAGTTCTTGAGATCAAGATATTAATCTGTTGAATTATTCATCTCATGAATATTCATTAGTAATTTGCATATTAATCTCAGTGTGTATTTTTGAAATCTCAGTGTGTAATTCACAATTCTCAGTGTGTGTTTTTCAATTTATTTCATCTTAGTGTGTCTTTTTAAAATCTCAGTGTGTAATTTTGAATTCTCAGTGTGTGTTTTTTATTTTTTTAAATCTCAGTGTGTAATTTCGATTTCTCAGTGTGTTATTTTAGGTTTTTAAATCTCAGTGTGTATTTTTTTTCGAAAAAAGGGTTTAAACATAGTTTTGACGAGAACGGCTTGCCATACATATGCAAAGATAACAGAGTTCACGGACAAACACCTCAGATAACCTGGATCTGTTACTGTGGTTACTTAGCTTTTGCCAAGAGGAAACAGCTCGTCTTTGTCCTCTAAGATTAAGATAAAGCAAGGCGTGCCGATTTAATTGTTTATTTTATTTATCAGTGGTTGTGTAACGTCCGTTGGCAAATATGTAACGAATGTATAGGACTATGCTGACGATGACAAAACATTTCTCCTATCGTATAGTTATGCTCTAGCTCTAGCTGATTTTATTAGTGATCAAAAACGTGTTCAAACGTAGAACTTTTTTTATGTGTTTCGGTAGACAGATGCATAAAAAACCGAGTTCGGTTCTCAGACCAAAGACCCCGGAAGTTACTTTAAGGTAGATGATACTAGGTATATGATTCCCGTGATAGAATTTTCTTATACCTTGCCAAAATAATGATTTTACTATGCTCTTTTCAAAAACATAATAAAAAATATGGTTCATCGTGCTATTATTCAAGCTATGAGTGGTTTAAATGTGCCTAAATTTGCTGAGCATGATTATGATAAAACACATTTTTGTGCATAAAATGAGACAGAATTTTGAATTAAATTGTGAGAAGAAAGGTTTTATAATATGTTTTAAGAAAATAAAAATAAAAAATGGTATCACCAAACTTGTTTTCTTGCTACAAGTAAAAATAAAAAAAAAATTCCGATCAGTCCAGTATATATATTTGACTAAAAGAGTTATCTCCCCCAAAAAGGCGTAGTTGAAAACATTGATTCTAAAACGTAACTGTTTGGTATTTGTTTTAATATTTTGGAAAATGCGATAAATCAGCACGTTTTCTTCATATAAATAAACAGTCTAACCAATAACACTGCAAATCTGTCTACAAATTTGCAGAATTGGGTTGTGTACAGCGATAGTACAATCCAAGATGGCGGTTAACTATGAATCTATCTTAAAGTTGTGTTATATAAAAAATGAATAATCGGATGACAAGAAAACATTTCTGTCTGGATACAGGAAAGTTTTCAACTTTGACTTATATTTTGACACTTCTTTATATTTGATACGTTTATATTAGACAAAATGTTAAATATAATGTAAGTTTTGCGTGTCAGTAAGTTTCCAATGATACATGTACCAGTCGTCATGCTATATAATTTTGACGTTGACATTCTCTATTACCACATCTTCTATTAAGTCATAGCCAAACCATAAAGTTTTGTCTACATCTTAATTTTAAACACGAAGAGAACATGCATTGCCAATACTAATAATCTTTTTTTTTTTGACATATTTTCAATTTCTAAGTGTAACGTATGTATATATATTTCGTGTTTCATGTAATATGTGTTTAGAAATAACAATAGTTGAAAAACGAAGGTCTTGATTAGTTTGTAAATAAATAGGTACTGTGACTACTTCCGTGAGGTATAAACATAAGAAAACGGTGTGTGTATGCTATTTAGACAACTCGTCAAAAATAAATGACACAGAGTTTAACAACTACAAATGTATGACCAATTTACGTCCCCCAACAACGAGTTGTTGAAAAACTAATATCAGTGTTCCCTTATAAATGAAAAAATACACAATACAGCGAGTATCACCTATATTACACATAACTAGCTTTTGATGCTTTTCTGGTAAAATTTTTTTTTCATTAGGATTCTTTTCTTCAAACTTCAGGTTAGCTCTTTAATGTGTTTTCGCCTTAAAACTTTAATTTCATATTTTCAAATATTCATACGGGTATGGCAACGTTCATGTTTTTTATGACAAAAAAAATTACACTTTTCTGAAGCATTCACATATTTTTCAGGACCAGCTTATTGGTGTCAAATTCACATATGTTGGATTACATGTGGATCAAACAAAAGACAATCGCCAATTAATATCGATACACGTAAAACACAATTTAGGCTATTGCCAATGCCAAAGTTCTACAATCTACATAAAAGAGTTCCAGCAACTATAAAAAACAATGGTAAGTAGCATTAATATGGTGTAATTTCGTAGTACATAGTTTAAGGTAGTACCCAACACTTTAACTAAAATTAATTTGGCTCGTTTAATTTTTCTTAAAATTTTGTATTTACTTTGACCCTTTTACAAAAATATAAAAATTTCAAAAAATAAATAAATCAGAATAATTACACTGGTTATATAGCAGTTTGACAAACACTTAATTTGATCATTGCTTAATATTCCCTTAACAACACAACGTAATTAAAACGTTTAGTTGATTTTACAGGGTTATCTCCCTGTAGTGTTAGGTACCACCTAGAACTTAGAATCGTTAGATCATTAATTGTAAAAAAGGAAAGATATTGGATAAAAATCCATGACAAAATTAGTACATGAACAGCATATCAGGAAAACCAAAGTATGGTGTTCTGCATCTCATGATCACATTTAGATAACTCTTATAAGTGTTCTTCATTTCATTATCACTCACAGTGAGAGCGGTTTAATTTGTGTTCTGCATCTCATGATCACATTGAGATAGCTCTTATAAGTGTTGTTCATTTCATTATCACTCGCAGTGAGAGCGGTTTCATTTGTGTTCTCCATCTCATGATCAAAATAAGATCGCTTTTATTGGTTGGCTTCATCTCATGATCACAATAAGAGCGCTAGCATAGGTGTTCGTCCTCTCATGAGCACATTGAGACCACTTTTATCGGTTTCATCCGTGGAAGCGCTATTATGTGTGCTATTATTTCATGATCACAGTGAGGCCTTCAACTCGGAACAACAAATGTCACACATAAAAACAAACGAAGACGACAACTGCTAGCACCGGATTTTCTTACAAGAAACTAATTTATAATTAAATTGTTCAGTTAACTTCAAGATGAAAATTCTGTAAATCCTAATTTAGATTTATAATGATTTGACGGAAAATAGCAACAGGTAGGTAAAAAAATCATGGGTTGCTTGTTGAAGTTCATATGTGATTGTATTCGACCGTCATTGCTTTTATTGTTGAATTTTCTTAATGAGCAAACAAGAGAACAATAAAAACTGTCAACATGTTAAATTTAACAATGTAGAAGAAGGAAGCTTGATTTAAAAAATAATCAACATTTATAGGTAGTTCATATAAAAACTAATGAAAATTGTGATTGATAGTTTATTTCCGAGATAGTTCGCTTTACTGTGTCAAATTTTCATTTTACACACAAACATCACGTGATAATGTCAGAAGTCAATGCAGTATAAGGAAAGCGGTACTACTACATTTTTCCAGCATTAGGTTGGCCTTTTGTGTACCCAAGACAGGTGAAGGAAGTCAAATTAGGAGCGCTGTGATTGTATGTAAGGGTACAATATATTTTTTTATTTATCTATGAATAACTGCAGTGTGCAAATTTACAATATAAATTTTAAAACCTATTGAAATATGTTCTAGGGAATTATTCCAAAAGGCTTCCAAAATTTCATAAATTTGATGCAAAATGACGGTGGGCATGGATAACACAAACAAGCTCCGTTGGAAATTGGTCATGATACTATTTGGCTTCAATTTTTAAGATAGAGTAATAAAATACTAACATCACACACATAACTGTTTTATCCAGGTTTGTATTATAAAAACTGGTAAATTTAGAAAATGTTAGTATTGTCGCCTATGGTAGAATAAATAGTACCGTTTTCCTTATAGAATTAGTACATTAACAACATCGTCTGCATGAAAACATCAACATACTGACAACGTCACCTTACTGTGTGTTTTATCGGTGTTAGAGGTTAAAATTGGAACAGTGTGGTCGAGTGTTTTAAGTTGAAATTTGAGTGAATCAAAACACTTTCTTAATTTGACTGAGTGTGTAAAAATCTAGGCATATGCAAAATAAAATGGTAAGTTATTATATGACTTTTCTCCACATGGAATCATCTACAGGTATCAAAGAACTCTTCTTATTTTTGAAATATGTTACATAATCAGTTATTCCTTCAATAAAAAAACCCTAACATTTTTCACTCTTTTCTGGCTCAAAGTGACTGTCAGTTTGATATTTTTACGTTTATTATTAAACATTTGCTATAGTCCACAAGATTCTTATTGGATGATTTAAATTTTTCATTTGTTATATCATCAATATATTATACTTATTTGTATAATGCACTTGAATGATAACTTTAAACTCATTGATGACAAATGTTCAGTATATAAGATAACCTGTTTAACCAGTGGAACATATTTCACAGACTAGGAACTTATTTTACCAGGTGAGGAACAAATTTCACAAACCCAGAACTTATTTCACCAGGTAAGGAACAAATCTCATAAACCTGGAACCTATTTCACTAGGTAAGGAACAAATTTCACCAACCCGGTACTTATTTCACCAGGTAAAGTGTGGAACTTATTTCATAGAGATGGAACAAATTATATTGAAATTATCTATGAAAAAAGTTCCCCCAGAACATATTTTCTGTGATATTAGTTCCACAGGAACTTTTTTTAACAGGAACAAATTTTGGCTCACACTTTCTATCTTATTTGATTACATTCTGAAGCGTTCAAGAAGCATGCAGACGCCCGATTTCTAGTTAAACGCCAAAAAAATGCTTTTACATCATCTTGTTTAGTCACCAGAGATGAATATGACTGTTTTGTCTTGTGTGAAATAGCATTCCTATACGACGTGTCTCGGTATTTATACTTCCAACATTAATGTATTTAGTTATGTTTGTTTAGTGGGTTCAATTTGATATGCTGTTATGTCTTATCGTTAGTGGTTTGAATTCTGTAAATTTAGCACATTTCACATATCCCTTGTTTGTCAGTATAATCGAGTTAATTTCCATTTTAGATCATATTACGTGTATAAAGTATTTTCTAAGTCCCAATATTTATAACGTAGTCACAGCTTTAATTCAAAATAACCTTTCAATACCGTCATAATCTTGATAATTGTTTGGCCTAGTATTAGTGTGTAAATATTTGTTAATTTTCAGATCTCGATACAAATAATTGTTTGAATTTCAAGTTTATATATACGTCACACAAACAAACGTCGCTATTTGTGTCCTGTGCTGTCATTATAGATAGATGTCCGTTGTTTTTCTACGGTTTACATGTTGAAATGTACTATGATTATATCATTTATTATTGCGTTTCGCTGTAATGAGTGTTCTTGCGTTTGTATGTACTGAACTCCTGTCATGTATGTTTGTCATTTAAGCGATATAATTAAACGTTGCCATATAAACGGGAGGTTTGGCTAGGCATAAAACCAGGTTCAAACCACAATTGATCTTAAAATGTACTGTACTAAGTCAGGCAAAATGACGTTTGTTTCACTTCTGTGTTTCTGTTGTTCCGTTGTTTTCCTCTGACTTATTGTTGATGTGTATTCCTCGGTGTCAGTGTTTATTCTGGATATATTTTTTTCTCTATCGATTCATGACTTTTAAACAGCGGTATCAACTGTTGTCTTTGTTTATTACAAAAAATGCAGTCATTTTCACTTCCAACATATGTAAAAAAAAAATAAAAAAATAGCAATTTCTTGGACTGAAATTAACTGATTTGTGTATTTTGCATTACAACATACGTAATATTGTGTAATTCGAGCTTAAACTACATTAACAATAGTAAATTCAATTCGTTTTACGTTGGCGAAGCGAATCGTCATCACAATACTCTGAAATATACACAGAAATATAAGTTTAAAAAATAGAGAAAAATTAAATGATGAATATTTTCCATCTTTGCTGCTTACATTCACCATTAAAACATCGGCAAGCTTGTTTAAAATGGGTTCCCAAAAATTGTTGCATATTTTCAATATTGATATACAATGACTATCAGCGCATGGTGCTGTAACTATGTGGTTTCATTGACCTTTGAAAAAGTTATTAATACTTCAGAGGTCAAAGGCTGAAGTGTATATCAGTTTTTCAAAAGTCAATAAAACCTCATAGTTACTGAAACAAAAGACAATAATTATTAAATTCCATATCCACAATTTATACATTGTGACTGGGATGGAGAGTGGTCTCATTGGCACTCCTACCACATCTTCTTATTTATAATTGATGACAACTAATCACTAAGTCCAAATGTACATAAACAAATTTACCAAAGATATTCACGTAGAAGCACGTGACATTTAGCGGGATGAATACTTATGTAACATGTCATTTTTCATATTGACATTGATATCATCCAACGACAAGACAGGCATCATGTAGGTCGAGAGAGGATATCAGAGCCAAAATGGACGAGTACATATAAAAATCTATTGATCACTTATTATATGTGTGATGCATAGTCGTTTTATTTTGTTGCACTTCCGTGTTTCTGTTGTTTCTTTGCTTTCCTCTTATATATGATCCCATGTGGGGAAAACGTTTTAATCAGATCGCATGCTAGCTTTGAAATATTTCAAATGTTTATGAGTTACCTATGAATTATATAAATGGGTATGGATTTTTGCGTAAATCATTCTGTCAATTTGAGAGGGGAAATGTACTTTTTTTAAGCCGACCTAACTTCTGCACCCAATTGTATATGTTTAGAGCTTAAGACGTTATAACAGGGCAAAAATACCGTATTTTTCCTTTTCTTGGATAGACATATGGTTTGGGCGAATCTGCGGTTTTTACATATGCATAGCCTAATGTTTTCGTAACAAATATGTGATATCCTGTTTTATAAAAAATGCAATACATATTGGTAAAACTTCTAAAATAATATAAAATATGGGGGGAAAGTCCAATAACAAAACTACAGTACTCTAAAGGATATTCGAAACGGAAAGTCATTTATTAAATTGCAAAATGTAAAGCTCCAGCACGTCAAACGAATGGGAAACAATTGTCATCTTAATGATTTTTTACAGGCGTTTTTCCATGTAGAACATGAAGGATTAATCTGGTATTGATTTACATGTTTTTCCTAACAGTTTGAAAGATAAAAGCAGTAAATCAACCGAACGGTTCTAATCACATCAATATTAATTGTATCTTAATCTAGATCTATAATAACGTACAAATGTTCTAAAAATGGATTATCAAAGTAATATAATGCATGCAAATAAACGATAAGAAAAAAACATTTTTTCTGTCTATGAAGAAATAACATAAAAAATGTTACAGTCATTTCTTATAATTTAATTCTAAATTCCATTTTAAACCGTAGAAAACCATGAAAAAACGTTGATGACGTCACGGTCACATGACTAAATTATGTCTATGGGCTCATAACAAAATAACGTCAGCCAATCAGAAGACGCGTTATATCCAAAATTAAATTATATATAGGCAGACTTTATACTTATCACACAGTATAAATAATCGTACCACTGCCAAACATCTGGAGCAATTTATGCACAATAAATTCGATAGCTAGGTTTCATCTTGTGCAAGTTGATGAAAAATCATCAGTGCACGAAACAGTAATAAATCCATTCGTTTAAATATATTTTCTTTTTAACATAAACAATTATGACAATTTGGTTATGTTGTTATATGTATATTAATTAGTATGTTGACCTTAAATTAATTCAATCTCATTACAATCAATCATTTTAATTAATTAGATACGTGTATTATTATTGCTACTGAACAGGTAACACAACCACTGAATAACGATTACTATTAAATCATATGGTGTATTTGATTGATGAGCAATTATAAATTTAAAGCTAAATGACCTTTAAACTGTTTCTTTTTAAATTATTATAAATTCTGTATTCCCTTAAAAAACCCGACATCAACCAACACAAAACAAAAATAAAAATATCTAATCAATTAATGATTATTATAGCAATACAACGGATATTAGATGCAAGAGATACAAATTAGTTAAGATTGTCATTTATTTTTATGGACGCAGAGATAAACTTTTTTATGTAATACAATACAAAATCCCAACCATCAGTATTATACAGTAGTGATAATGACAGAAAGATTAAATAGTTGTATTTAGAATGTTTTTTACAGTGACACATAGTTATTTCAAATGCCATAAAATGTATGTTTAAATGTTGGAATGAAAGTTTATTTGTACTCAACAACATCCTTTACCTTTATGATATTCAGTGCGTACTTCTACTGATAAACCTACAATATCGGAGTAGATGAACGCAATTATAATTAACCTTTACAGAATCAATTCCATGCGCGCACATTTTTTTCACTCGTATGGAAGAATGATATGATATTCAGATGGAATTATCTTATATTTAATTTAACGTGTATTTGCGTTTTTCGAACTTGAGGAAAGTCTCTTATTGTTATGTTTTTTTTTTGGAATCGTTACACAATATATTTTTCAGACACGTTCATGATCTTTGAAATTCGCTTATCAGGATCATTATAATTTTGAGTAGAAGTAGAATAACAAAAATACCAAACGAGAAAGTCTCTAATGAAATGGCAAAATCAAAGCTATTAAACGTCACATGAATGGATAACAACTGGCATATTCTTGATTTGGTGTCATATATACATATGTGTTAGGAAGCTACCATTTGATTTTTAATTGGGGGGGGGGGGGGGGGGGGGGGTAAGATGAAATTTGAAAAAAGGTAGGACAGAACTTTTTAGTAAAATAAAGAGGCAGGATGAGCTTCTTCGCCCAAAATCGGCAGAATACAATTATTAGTGTAAAAGTCAAGATAAACTTATAAAAAAATGCTTGACCGAATAGACTTAAAAATAAACATGCAAGACAGAGTCTACAACTAAAAGAAATGGAGGATAAGTTTCTCAATAAATTATTGTAATTACACAAACTGTGCACAACACACATACTCTTTATAGGAAGTTACCTTTATTCTTTTACAATTATGTTTTGTTGATCATCTTGTTATAAAATGATTTATATAACACATGTCACAGCATTTATTATCCACCTGAGAAAACATATCCTCAAAAACACTGAAAAAAGTATTTAGTTCCAGTAAAATCTCATTTTCATTTTCTCTTTCGTTTTTTTTTTTAATTTTGTTTTTTCATTCTGTTCTTCTATTGATATATTTCCAAATGTAAATCATAGATAAAAAAAAAATTCACGTCATCATAACTCTAGTTACTAGTTGTCTTATATACACTCATAACACATCTTCATTCTTTATATAACACATACAATAACAATACA
This sequence comes from Mytilus edulis, assembly GCF_963676685.1. Lineage (NCBI taxonomy): Eukaryota > Metazoa > Mollusca > Bivalvia > Mytilida > Mytilidae > Mytilus > Mytilus edulis. The sequence goes on along the minus strand of NC_092349.1, from coordinate 53,756,562 downwards.
ATATGAAAATTGTCTTCTTTTGCCATAACAAGATGATATAACCTATATTTAGTAAATATATTTTCAATGTAGGCCACTTGTCAGAATAATTAGTATTGCTGTTAAATACTACAGAAAATGTGCTGACATACCAACATTCTTTTAATGATATGCGCACTTAAAATTCATCTTGTTTACCTTTTGGTAAAGGTTGGTTTAGTTTTATATTGTATAAATAAACTTATTAAATGCAATCCATGTAAAAAGTGTCCTTTATTTTTATTTTGGGACATAAAAAAATGATATTAATATTTTATATGTATAAGAAACATTGAAGTTAACCTTTTTTAAATAGCTTTTCTTGTAGGTGATTATTCAATATCAGCATTTAAAAGTTAGTCAAAATCATTACATGTACTGATGTAGATATATATATATGATAAATACCAGATATAACACAGATCAATAATCAATACTTAAATAAAAATAACAAAAAAAAAACTATAAAAAACCCATAACGTTGAAACACAGGACAATCACAAAGAATATTCACATTCTTTCTGATAATGATGAAATTGTTTGTACCCGCTGGACATCGAATTCATATATTGATAAGGTTTGATATTCGGGAATACTAGTTTTCATTTAATCAGAAACATTGTGATATTTAGGTGTGGGAAAAAATTATGCATTACTTCAAATTACATAGTCTACCTACTGATCATATAACTCAGCTTTCCTTCAGATTAATAACATACATTTCGTATGGAAATTTGTGCTGTTAAACGGTGCAGCAAAACAAATACATGTTCTTTTAAACAATCACTTCCTGGTTGGTCATATTTATCATGTTTATAAAACAAAAAAGGTAAGAGACGCGAACTCTGTATAGACTCTAATTTAAATTTCATGCAATTTGTATGCATAGAATAGAATAGAATAGATTGGAATTTTTAAATTTTAATCTGATTGATATGAAATATTACAAACATAAGCTCTTTAGAGCTTTTTGTCAACATTAATAACACTAATGAAGCATACAATATTAAGACGTATAAAACATATAAAAGATACACAACAAACAAACAAGTAACACATCTATATAGAAGAGGGACGAAAGATTCCAAAGAGACAGTCAAACTCATAAATCTTAAACAAACTGACAACGCCATGTCTAAAAATGAAAAAGACAAACAAACAACAGCACACATGACACAACATAGAAAACTAAAGAATAAACAACACGAACCCCACCAAAAAACTAGGGGTGATCTCATGTATAACATTCGCACGCATGTTGATCTATAAAATTAAAGCAGATACAAGCAAAGCATAAAGTAAAATAAATTCTACAAGTGCATTGGACAACTCAACATAATTATCAATACACACAAATTAGATTTTGTTTGTTACCTTAATTTGACTTCTTGAATGACTTCTGAATACGAACAACATTGGTCAAAATGGTAAAAAACTGTTGCATTAATTAAAAATACTTGTCAAAATATTTTGTATTGATGTAAAATACAAAAGAAAATTTGCTTTCGTTTTTTATATAGATTAGACCATTGGTTTTCCCGTGAATGGTTTAACACTAGTAATTTGGGGCCCTTGATAGCTTTTTGTTCGGTGTGAGCCAAGGCACAGTGTTAAAGGCCGTTCATTAACCTATAATGGTTTATGTTCATAGATTGTTATTTGGATGGAGTGTTGTCTCATCGGCACTCACACCACATCTTCCTATATCTCTTTATACATCAACATACCTTTAATGATATGCATAATTGCATGTTATCTTGATTACTTTTGAAATGTTGGTCTAATTTCACACTGTATAAATAGACCAATTAAATGCAAATCCATGTAAAAAAGGAGTTCATTAATTTTATTTCTTGGACATACAAGGACAGTGTTTGATAAATACTTTATCGGAGAAATTAAAGATAATTTATGTTAAAAGTTTTTGATGGTATGAATATAAAACAATCGGTATACGACACAGCACCAAACTCAAATGCCGTGGCATAAATATTGGTCAACTAAACTACATATCGTAGCAATTTGTTTTATGTCATTAAATGTCAATACATTTGATAAATACCAAAATTACCAAATCTCATTAATCATTAAATTGAATTAAAATTGACAAGTACGTTATGTTGAAACTTACGATAACCACGGACAAAGTTTCTGAATGGGAGAAACATAGACATGTACCGAATGTTTAAAATTTCCTATGCTGAACATGGAGTGATGTTAGATAGTGATAAAATCAATTATGTATGATAAACTATTTATTACATAGTATATGTCATTGATGCTTAAGGTACAGGGTATGTTTTTAATAATGCAAAAACAATATTAGACATGATCACGTATGTTTTTGAGGTTTTCCTGCACTCACCTTATAGTAAAAGTTAAAAACAAAAATAGCTAGGTGCAAAACTAATAATTTTAATTGACTTTCTAAAAACTACACAGTTATATTCCTTGTAACAGGTCATGCACCAGAATTCAATGTTGTACAAACAAAAAATAACAAGGATAGGATTATTTTATCTAATGTCCCTGGCAGACCAAAAGATAAGAAGTATGTTTTTGCTCAATTACATGTCCACTTTGGAAGAGACGAAACACAAGGATCTGAACATTGTATTGACAACGTATTCAAACCGATGGAGGTAAAATTCATTATCGCAAAATTCGTAGTTTGTTACATCCCGTGTAGGACCAACATTTTCTTTTTGATAGAAAGCAGATAATTTATATTAAAGTACAAGACGAACTGAGGAAAAAATAATGATATACTAGTATTTGAAGGACAATATAAATAATAATCTAAATCAAATTGTATGGATTACTTCTGATTTAGTATACAGTATTTGTTATAAAGTAAATTCATGACATATTTAATTATAAAAGAATACAAAACTTTTTTCAATATACATGTAATAAGTTCTGTAAAAAAGAAATATAAAATGAACCCTTATCTCTTCGTAACATTATATACAATCATAGACTGAGTAAAACTTATATTTTAGGCTCACTTGGTATTTTATGACCTAGATTATGGCAACATTGGAGACGCTAGATCTAAAAAAGATGGACTTGTGGGGTTAGGTGTAATGGTAGAGGTCAGTGTCTTATTTATATCTACTCATTAGCGTCTCTGAAATTTACAGTATAATGCAACCTCGCTTTTAACGTTCAATCTGATTTGATAACGTCATAAATTGTCATGGCATCATTTAAAAATTGATGATATGAAATTGTACGTGCAAGCGTAGACGACGTATGACAGATTTAAAACGTATGATATGAGGTTGTTTTCTGTCAGTTTCATTTGAATGGAGATAACATTATTGCAATTTAAGCTTCAACGTCATCAATTGGTGATTTGAAGGTTGGAAATACCCGTTTACTGGCTCCGTTTGAACTTAAATTACAATACAGTTATCTCCTAATTGTAATTAAGTGGTATTGATTGTATCGTTTTTTTTATAAAATACAAAACAAAATATGCTTATAGTCGCATACATTTATGTTGATAGACCAATTTAACTGATATAAAATGATGGTATGCATTATGGAATATATCTTAAATACATTTGTAACATTGCGTGTGTATAGTGTATTTTCTCAAACTTATTTGTTGACACGTAATACTCGATATACTACCAGGGGCATGATTATAATGATTAGTTCTTCTCAGTTCTTATCTATCCTGTGAACTTTCAGGTCCGCGGAAACCCCCAGAAACCAACTGTATGTAAGGTGAGTAATTCAAGAGTAATTAAATAATTTATATAAATTGGAAGTATTCAAATACGAGGCAAAGAAAAATTATCAAAATAAAGATAATCATGTTCGAATGTGCTCTAGTAAAAAAATCCATTTCCAAACAATTACTGACTTCAATAGTAGATACTCATGGTGAACACATGGAGAAACTTTGATACAACTGATATCATCATTTGTTACGTAATATTACGTCAACGGTACAGAAAAATTATAATTTGCAAATCGTACTGTTATCCGTAATAAACGATGAATCCAACAAGTTAAATATAAACAAGAGAAAAATATGTTCTTGAATAAATGTAACTTAGAAAATATCATATATTGTATAAATGTTCCCACAAGTTAAAGACCTGGAAACATTTTGGATCTAGCAAGAATCAAGGAATAGCGGATGCGACACTCATATTGAAAACGTTTTTCTCAGTTAATATTTGAAATTTTCGGGGACGAGTATTTCAGGGACTTCTATTGATAATTGTTCATGCACGTAACGAGGACGATTTCAAAACAGGTTAACTGTTTAGAATATTTAAACGAAGGCTAAAAGCTTTTTGACATCACACGCATGTTTACGGCATTCATTACAAAATACATACAATATACATCTATTAAATAGAATAACAAAATCAAAACAACAACAATAGCAACAACAATACAACAAACCAAAGGAACAACGCTTTTATTGATGTTCTAAATCTCAATATCAATGTGCGGCCTTCAACACGAAGGTACACAAACTTTCACCTCACTGCAAGTTTACTCATCCAAGGTCAATACTCTTTAGTATATATTAATGAGAGTTTATTACTTATTTACATAGAAAATGTATACAGTCTCGTGAAATTAAATGTTTTTAATTTCATATAATAATATTTTTGCATACTTCTTACACAATAACAACTCTTGTTTTGATAGAACGGAAGAAAATGTAAACCAAGATTTGCAAAACGATTCAGTGATTTAATGGAAAAATACTATGAACAAGTTCGATGTTTTCCGCTAGAGCAATACAGAGATTATATCAACAACGACAGATTTGGGTTTTTTAGGAGAAGAAGTAAGACTATTCGTTTTAAATTGAAGGCAATATTATAATATGGACACTTTGAATTTAGTTTTTCAAAATAATTTTTATAAGATATTTGTCGTTAAGAAAAGAATGGGATTAAAGGCAAAATCTTCAAAGAAACTAGGTTTTATATCAATGTTAAAGAGTCTTACCTATATAAATCCAACATTTTAACGCCATCGTATCACCTTTATGTAAAACAAAATTATTCAATAAGTGATGTTGTTTGTTCTATTAAAGAAAAATAATTTTTCATTTTTAAATTTCAAACAGATTCACGTTCTAAACAGTATTGCGGAGGGACACTAAGTCAAAATTATATACAAAATAGATGTAAAAAGGACCCGGATGACAATTCATTAAAAGTGCAAGTTACAGAGGGTCTCTCACCTAAAGATGTCCTACCGTATGACACAGATTTATTCTACACATATGGAGGATCTCTAACGACACCTCCCTGTTATGAAACTGTACAATGGATTGTTTATAGATGTCCAATTACAGTTTCAAGCCAGGTCAGTATAATATTGCACGTACTGTAAACGTGTACTTTTTTTTTTACCGTAGTTAAAAAAAAAGGCGAAATATATCAGAGAGACATTCAAACACCTTGATAAAATATAGACTGTTAATTCCATGGCTTAAAAAGAAATAGACAAAACAGAAAAGCAGACAAACAATCAATAGTAAACAATTCATAACATAAAAAAGACTAAGCGACACGAACCCCATCAAAAACCTGGGTTGATGTCAGGTGCCCCGGCAGGGTAAGCAGATCCTGTTCTACATTTGACAATTGTCATCAATCATCCATAAAAGGTAATAGCAATAGAAGTGTGTTAAGGGTTATAATAAGATTAAGGAAAATAACCCATGCAATAGTTAATTGTAATAAGTATATTACTTGTAAAACTATGTGACTTTAAAGCTATTGAACAATGTTGAAGAAGTTTAAAATATATTTTAAAAATGTCGACAAACACGTTCATATGGTTTTCCCCGATGTAGGTTGGTCCTTATAATGCGCCTTTCTATTGGGAATTGATTTTATAGTTAAGACCCGTTATATGTGAAAAAAAAACAAATTGATAAAACATTGGTTTCTTGATAAGTATTAATTAGAAATTTGACTTACATTAATTTTGTAAGTAAGGAATTGCAAAACAAAAAAAACCGACACAAACGGAAGATATACGCTATACATAAAATTGTCATTATTGAATAATTATGAATGTTGTCTAAACAGTTTCTATTTGATCTGATATAAAATCATTCTTTAAATTGTACAGACAACACATTGACAAGTGAATCCAATATTTGTTGACACGTGAAGTTTAACATATCTTAGGTATAATCATTGCCTATATATTTGATATTGTGCTCATTGTTTGATTGTCAGGCTTTCAATATGTTACAATTTGTTGAGGATTCACAAAAGGATGAACTTATAAAACTTGGTGTACGGAGGCCTATACAGGTAAGCAACTCTATTGTGGATTCTTTTATGTTGTTGGTACCACTTTACGTGGATTGAGAGAAACGTGAGGGATATTTGATTTCCAGGTTTTCCAAAAGTTTGCATTTAATGATACAGCAAATTTGTAATTCGTTGAACATTTAACATCGTAGTTTCCCTTTACCCACAAAATCCACGAAAATTGGTTTCCAACGAATAATAGTAATAGGAAATCCTCTGTATTTTGTACACTTTCTTCAGCTGTTTCCTTCAAGCTATATTTGGTAATAAGTCAATATGTTCAGTCCGTCAGGTAAGCAACATACCAATACACAAATGTAGAGTAAGTAACAAATAATTTGGAAGTCCGCCGAAAAATATCATGAATGTTTGACGGGCTGTTGGGAGTGCTAATTTGGCTTGGAACACAAGTTTTCCTTTTCATACGTTTTGTCTTGTTAAATTTTCCGACAATTTTTATCTTATAGTCTTCAAACTTCTATAAGATACAAAAACAAGGAAAATTTAATATTGGTATCAAAAAGAAAAGTTCTGTAAACGACCATGGCAACAGGTTTTAAAATCTATATATCAGGGTACGACTTTCAACAATGTTGATACCCTCAACGTAAATTTTGCTGTATAAACATGAGGAAAAGTAAAACAATTAAAATGGAAAAAAGTAGCTATCATAAATAATGCAAAAACACATTCAACGAGAATATGTGTATTAACATCGATAATGTGCATTTTCACTTGGTGTTCATATTTGTAAAATGTAGACTTTATATCAATGAATATATGTTCTATATGGACCTGCTTTGAATGAATAATATGAATACATGTAATCATTAATATTTATATATTGCCTAAATTGCTTTTGACATGACACATAAATATTGCAGTTATTTTTCACTTGTTACGTTGATTGATGGCATTTGACTTTGTCAACTTTCCCTTTTTTAATTTGCTTTTAACTTTGATATTTTTGCCCTACTGTTTATACTGATGGATAGTAAACGCCAGGAGAGAAGATATACACACTGCAATTAATAACCAACAGGATGACAACGGAAAAATCGCGAAGAAACCAATAAGAAATATTTTTTCTTTATACTATGCAATGCACGAGGGCAAATTAGATTGTACGTTATTGAAAATATATACACGAAACATGACTTTGTTTAAAAGTATGCATTTTATGTCAGATATTGTTCTTGCAACTTTCCATAGAAACAACTTAGGCATACTTTACTATCCAATTCACTAAGCATTTAACAGTTGTCCTGTCCTCCCACAAATAATGACAAGTCTAATAAATATGATAATGACACTTCAGTTACAGTTTTCCAAAAAAACCCATAGGCGTCTATTCATGCTGTCAACCATTCAAACGATTTACATGCACCTTAGAATAATTTATTATTATGAATGTATAATGATGTTAAAGGAATCCAATAAAACAAAACAAATTCCGTATCAATTTGCACGTGTTATAAATGATGATAAACAAGTTTTCTTTGATTGCAAATCAGTGATTGTGACTTGTTCCTGGTTTATTTTTGCACACTAAGCACTAAATGAAAAACAATGAAAACAATGAAATTCAATTTTTTTAAATTTGATTTGTCTTTGAACGCTTGGTTTTTCGTTCTGTCTTTTGCATGGGAATACTGTCTATTTTTTCGTGAGTTATCACTTTATCATGGAGGTGCAGATTTTATTTTTGGTTTATGTGTCATTTACATGCTTAAGTTATTTCTCTCTTTTCCACAGAAACTTAATGTAAATAATTATTTTTTTAAGACAGAACGTTTTTTAAACATTCAAATCAGATTCGTAGTATTACACGAATGTCAGGTGTTTTTTTTTTCTTTTTCAGAAAAATAGGAAAGTGACTGTATACAGTAGTTTTTAATGGAATATACAGTAATACAGAATTTGATTTTGACGACAGATTTTTAACTTGATTTTTTAGTTGTATTCAACTGACGAAATTTGTATTAATAATATTTTCACCCAAGAGTACACAATCCTATGTCCTAGCCAGTACATTAAGTTGCGATTGAAAACTCGATGCTAATCACAAGTTCCTGTACATAAAAAATGTTTTCAAGTGATATTGTTATACAATTTTTTTTTTATCGTTCCTTATATATTAATTATGTTATCTATAAAGTATATAATCTTTTGAGCTGTGCGGACAGTATTTTACGATGCAAGCAAGATAATCTTACAATGACGTATTACTACTATTTGATTGTATTTAATTATCATACGTGTAAATTGAATATTGTAGCTACAAATTAAAATGCCAAATAAATTGTTAGAATTATTATTGGTAAGATATAAAAATATTGAAGTCACCAAACAGAAATCCAAAAATCAAAATGTTTTATGAACAGACAACATTTAAAATGGAGACTTTAAATGTAAACACCAAAAGTACCAAACAGATGAAGGGTTGTAATATATTGAAAACAAATCATTTAAGATAAACATGAATTCCCCATAGAATGAAGGAGCAGGGATACACCAAATCATCATGTGTTTTGTATCTTCCTATGTTTTTCTTTTGTGTGGTTGAGTATATAAATGCTTTATTTCAAATTGTACTTCGTTGTATCATGTTCTATTGTCATTATTACTGTTTCTGTTATTGTATAGTGTTGTTGTTTACAATTTAAAGGGGACACCAAAAACAATCACAAACAATTGTATGATATGGTAGATTTCAAAACAAAAAGACGGAAACATATTAGTTAAAAAAACACCCGACAAGGAATCTGTGGAGTATCATGTAGCATAAAGTCATGTGTATTTATGTTATCAGATACCCTATTCCATATTTAGTGTGATGGAAACAAACAAGTTGAACATGGTTACGTAAATGAGTTATGTACTGAAAATACGAATAAACATACCACTAGGTTTAAATTCGTTTGAATTACCTGTCTTGTATTGAATCGGTATAATGCCACAATACTTGGTTGTTTTCAAGATTGTTTTTTTATGCATAGTGAAAG